>NC_134689.1:424133202-424448175 GCF_050947455.1 Rhinoderma darwinii
TGGTAATAAGCCCCTTTTATGCTCGTTGTCAGGGGGTTCTGGGCAATGCTGGTAATAAGCCCCTTTTATGCTCGTTGTCAGGGGGTTCTGGGCAATGCTGGTAATAAGCCCCTCTGATGCTCGTTGTCAGGGGGTTCTGGGTAATGCTGCTAATAAGCCCCTTTTATGCTCGTTGTCAGGGGGTTCTGGGCAATGCTGGTAATAAGCCCCTCTGATGCTCGTTGTCAGGGGGTTCTGGGTAATGCTGCTAATAAGCCCCTTTTATGCTCATTGTCAGGGGGTTCTGGGCAATGCTGCTAATAAGCCCCATTTATGCTCGTTGTCAGGGGGTTCTGGGCAATGCTGCTAATAAGCCACTTTTATGCTCGTTGTCAGGGGTATGGGCAATGCTGCTAATAAGCCCCTTTTATGCTCGTTGTCAGGGGGTTCTGGGCAATGCTGGTAATAAGCCCCTTTTATGCTCGTTGTCATGGGGGTTCTGGGCAATGCTGCTAATAAGCCCCTTTTATGCTAGTTGTCAGGGGGTATGGGCAATGCTGGTAATAAGCCCCTTTTATGCTCGTTGTCAGGGGGTTCTGGGCAATGCTGCTAATAAGCCCCTTTTATGCTCGTTGTCAGGGGTATGGGCAATGCTGCTAATAAGCCCCTCTGATGCTCGTTGTCAGGGGGTTCTGGGCAATGCTGGTAATAAGCCCCTTTTATGCTCGTTGTCATGGGGGTTCTGGGCAATGCTGCTAATAAGCCCCTCTGATGCTCGTTGTCAGGGGGTTCTGGGCAATGCTGCTAATAAGCCCCTTTTATGCTCGTTGTCAGGGGGTTCTGGGCAATGCTGCTAATAAGCCCCTTTTATGCTCGTTGTCATGGGGGTTCTGGGCAATGCTGGTAATAAGCCCCTCTGATGCTCGTTGTCAGGGGGTTCTGGGCAATGCTGCAAATAAGCCCCTCTGATGCTCGTTGTCAGGGGGTTCTCGGCAATGCTGCAAATAAGCCCCTTTTATGCTCGTTGTCAGGGGGTTCTGGGCAATGCTGCTAATAAGCCCCTCTGATGCACGTTGTCAGGGGGTTCTGGGCAATGCTGCAAATAAACCCCTTTTATGCTCGTTGTCAGGGGATTCTGGTCAATGCTGCAAATAAGCCCCTTTGATGCTCGTTGTCAGGGGGTTCTGGGCAATGCTGCAAATAAGCCGCATTTATGCTCTTTGTCAGGGGGGTAATACTGCTCACGCACGTAGCATGCTTGTTGCCGAGGGGTGATGTCCGGCCTTTAAAAATAAATGTCCAATGCCTCGTTGCAAATAGGGGAATAAGCTAGTTTTTTTAGGATCACAATATGTTACCATAGAGATTGCAGTTTCCCTAAATAAGATTGTGTAGGATCAACCAATATTTTGCATATACCTGTCGGACATTCACTTGCCGATTTGCTTATTATTCATAATAGTCCCTAGACAGCAACATTATTTTGTCCCCTTTTTGGCAGTTTTCGGGATACATTCTTGTGACTCTTCAGCCATTTCAAAGCTTTACATTCCCTCTGTGAGATATTCATCTCATCAGTCGGATACTTACCAGCCTTAATATACTGAATAATTACAATGGAGCTAATCCGTGTGCAGATCCGCATGTAAATCTGCGACATAAATCCATCTGTTAGTTGCAGATTTCTGTATTGAATTATCCTAGTGCAAACATACCCTAACTCATTGAGACCTGAATCTTGGACTCTGCACCTCCCACTGTGTAATGACAGGGATAGGGAAACAGACAAGTGAGCCCTAATCTACGCGCCACTCAGTCCCTGCCTACTTGCAACGACCCGCCCTAGGCGACGGGGTACAACTGGGAGACGGTCCTTACACTCAGTAAGTGCACGACAGACAACCAGACAAGGAAACACAGAGCAAGGGAAACGGGGCAGTTGCCCACGGCAACACCGTGAGCAACAAGAGTAGTGAACGAGCCGAGTCAAACCAGGAGAGTACGAGGTGCCAAACGCAGAGCAGGAGAGTAGTGAACAAGTTGAGTCAAACCAGGAGTGTACCAGGCACCAAACGCAGAGCAGAAGAGTAGTCAGTAAGCCAGGGTCAAAACGAAGCAGGGACAAGTCGTTCAAGAAGCTGTAGCAGGGCCAGAAAACCAACAGAGAAGAATCACAAGCAAGGAGGAACAGGAAAGGCAGGTATAAATAGACAGAGGGCGGGAGCTAGCTCCGTCTGGCCAGGCTGTGATAGGCTCTCCCACTCCTAAGCCTGCCATCCTGAGCGGTGGAAGATGGAGTCAGTCTCACAGACATAGAAGCAGGTGCAGACTGATTACCCATGGGCGTAGATACAGAAGCTGTGCCTGGCAGATCCTTAACAGTACCCCCCTTTTATGAGGGGCCACCGGACCCTTTCTAGATGGACCTGGTTTATTGGGGAAACGAAGGTGGAACCTCCTGACCAATACCCCAGCGTGAACATCCCGTGCGGGTACCCAAGTCCTCTCCTCAGGCCCGTATCCTCTCCAATGGACCAGGTACTGGAGGGAGCCTTGGACCATCTTGCTGTCCACAATCTTGGTCACAGCGGTGAGAACGGGGAAAAGGAGGTTTCCTCGAGGGAGCCAAGGACGGGTAGCAGCGTTTAAGGAGGGAGGCATGAAACACGTCGTGTACTCGAAAAGATGGGGGCAACTCCAGTCGGAAGGAGACAGGATTGAGGACGTCAATGACCTTGTACGGCCCTATAAACCGGGGAGCAAACTTCTTGGACGGGACTTTAAGGCGCAAGTTCTTTGACGATAGCCACACCAGATCCCCGACCATAAACAAGGGGTTAGCAGAACGTCTTCTATCTGCCTGAGTTTTTTGTATGCTCTGGGACGCCTCTAGGTTCTTCTGAACCTGGGCCCAGACTGTGCACAGTTCTCGATGAACGACCTCTACCTCGGGATTATTGGAACTACCAGGTGAAACGGAGGAGAACCGTGGATTAAACCCAAAATTACAGAAAAAGGGGGAGACCCCTGACAAGTAACTGACACGGTTATTAAGGGAAAATTTGGCGAGGGGAATGAATGAGACCCAATCATATTGACAGTCAGAGATAAAACACCTTAAATATTGTTCTAGTGACTGATTAGTCCTCTCGGTTTGGCCATTAGTTTCAGGATGGAAGGCAGAGGAGAAGGACAGATCAATCTCCAACTTTTTACAGAAGGCTCTCCAAAACAAAGAAACAAATTGTACCCCTCTGTCAGAAACAATATTGACAGGGCCCCAATGGAGACGCAGGATGTGTTTGACAAACAAGGTAGCTAACGTCTTAGCATTGGGTAGTTTTTTGAGGGGCACAAAGTGGCACATCTTACTGAAGCGGTCTACTAAAACCCACACCACCGACTTGCCTTGAGATGGAGGCAAATCGGTGATAAAATCCATGGAGATATGGGTCCAAGGTCTCTGGGGAATGGGCAAAGAATGTAGTAAGCCCGCTGGTCGGGACCTGGGAGTCTTGGACCTAGCACAAACCTCACAAGCGGCGACGTAGGCCTTAACGTCTTTAGGCAACCCAGGCCACCAATAGTTTCTGGCAATGAGGTGCTTGGTACCCAGGATGCCTGGATGACCAGATAGTGCGGAGTCATGATTTTCCCTAAGTACCCTTAGCCGGAATTGCAGGGGAACAAACAGCTTGTTCTCAGGAAGGTTCCCGGGAGCTGAACCTTGATCAGCAGCAATTTCAGAGACTAAATCAGAATCAATAGAGGAAATGATTATACCTGGAGGCAAAATACAAGCAGGATCTTCCTCCAAAGGAGGGCAGGCCATGAAGCTACGCGACAGTGCATCCCAGCCTTAATATTTTTAGACCGAGCCCTATAGGTAACCAAAAAATTGAATCTGGTAAAAAATAACGCCCATCGAGCTTGTCTCGGGTTTAGCCTCCGGGCCGATTCTAGGAAAACCAGATTCTTGTGGTCGGTAAGTACCGTTACCTGGTGCTTAGCACCCTCCAGGAAGTCGCGCCACTCTTCAAATGCCCATTTAATGGCTAAGAGTTTGCGGTTGCCAATATCATAGTTACTCTCAGTGGGCAAAAACTTCCTGGAGAAGTAGGCACAGGGACGGAGATGGGTGAGGGACCTGGTACCCTGGGACAAGACAGCCCCCACTCTCACCTCGGACGCGTCAACCTCCACGATAAACGGCTCCATTTGGTTGGGCTGAACCAACACCGGGGCCGAGATAAAGCACTTCTTAAGGGCCTCAAAAGCCTGGACAGCCTCAGGAGAACAGTGGAGGAGATCAGCACCCATGCGAGTGAGGTCCGTAAGAGGCTTAGCGATGACCGAGAAGTTAGCAATAAATCTCCTGTAATAATTAGCGAACCCCAAGAAACACTGTAACGCCTTCAGGGGGGCAGGTTGAACAAATTCCGCCACAGCCTGGACCTTGGCGGGGTCCATGCGGAATTCATGAGGAGTGAGGATTTGACCCAAAAATTGTATCTCCTGCACCCCAAACACACATTTTTCGGTCCTCGCAAACAGTTTGTTTTTTTGAAGGGCCTGGAGCACCTTCCGGACATGCTCAATGTGGGAGGACCAGTCCTTGTAAAACACAAGTTTGTCATCAAGGTACACTACAAGAAATACCCCCAGGTAATCTCTTAAAATCTCATTTATGAAATTCTGGAAGACAGCGGGAGCATTACACAACCCAAAGGGCATGACGAGGTATTCGAAATGACCTTCGGGCGTGTTAAACCCAGTCTTCCACTCATCCCCCTCTTTGATACTGATAAGGTTATATGCCCCCCGTAGATCAAACTTAGAGAACCATTGGGCCCCCTGAACCTGATTAAAGAGATCAGGAATCAAAGGAAGGGGATACTGGTTCCTTACAGTGACCTTATTCAAGTTACGGTAGTCAATGCATGGCCTAAGACCACCATCCTTCTTCCCTACGAAGAAGAAGCCAGCACCTACCGAAGAAGTAGAGGGGCGAATGTAACCCTTGGCCAGGCATTCCTGGATATACTCTCTCATGGCTTCACGTTCGGGACAAGAGAGAATAAATATCCTACCCTTAGGGAGCTTAGCTCCTAGTACCAAATCGATAGCGCAAAGGTATTCTCTATGAGGAGGTAACACTTCGGAGGCCTCCTTAGAGAAAACATCCGCAAAGTCCTGAACAAACTCAGGTAGTGTGTTCACCTCCTCAGGTGGAGAAATAGAATTAACAGAAAAACATGACGTCAAGCATTCATTACCCCATTTGGTAAGATCCCCAGTATTCCAGTCAAACGTGGGATTATGCAACTGCAACCAGGGAAGGCCTAAAACCAAATCGGACGATAATCCCTGCATCAACAGTACAGAGCACTGCTCCAAATGCATGGAGCCAACAAGGAGTTCAAAAACAGGGGTATGCTGTGTAAAATAACCATTAGCAAGAGGAGTGGAGTCGATACCCACTACCGGGACAGGTTTAGGCAAATCAATCAAAGGCATAGCTAGAGACATAGCAAATTCCACAGACATGATATTAGCAGACGACACTGAATCCACGAAGGCACTGCCGGTAGCAGACCTAACACCAAAAGAGACCTAAAAGGGAAGCAAGATTATGTTACGTTTCATATTTACGGGAAATACTTGTGCGCCCAAGTGACCTCCCCGATGATCACTTAGGTGCGGAAGTTTTCCGGCTGCTTATTCTTACGCCTAGTACAGGTGTTCACTTGATGCTTGTCATACCCACAATAGAAGCAGAGACCATTCTTCCTGCAGAACTCTCTACGTTGTTGGGGGGACACGGAGGCCCCAAGTTGCATAGGTACCTCCGAGTCTTCCGTGGAAGAACGAAGCAACGGAACCTCAGGAGGCATCATGGGGGAGTCAGAGGAGAAAACACATAAACGTTCACGTTGTCGTTCCCTGAGACGTCGGTCAAGTCGTACAGCTAAAGCCATAACCTGGTCTAGGGAGTCAGAAGAGGGATAGCTAACTAGCAGGTCTTTCAGGGCGTTCGATAGACCCAACCTAAACTGGCACCTTAAGGCAGGGTCATTCCACCGAGAAGCTACGCACCACTTCCTAAAGTCAGAGCAATACTCCTCAACAGGTCTCTTACCCTGACGTAAGGTCACCAGCTGACTCTCGGCAAAGGCAGTCCTGTCAGTCTCGTCATAAATGAGTTTGAGAGCAGAAAAGAAAAGATCAACGGAGGAAAGTTCAGGGGCGTCAGCAGCCAAGGAGAAGGCCCATTCTTGGGGCCCTTCCTGTAGCCAGGACATAATTATACCCACCCGCTGGCTCTCAGAACCTGAGGAGTGGGGCTTTAAACGAAAATAGAGCCCACAACTCTCCCGAAAGGAGAGAAAAGTCTTCTGGTCCCCTGAGAACCGGTCAGGCAACTTGAGGTGGGGTTCAAGAGGTGAGGTGAGGGGCACTACTACATGGTAGCATCAGGCTGGTTGACCCTCTGAGCCAGGGCCTGGACCTGTAGGGAGAGACCCTGCATTTGCTGAACCAGGGTCTCCAGGGTCCATAGTGGTGTGAGGGACCAGGGTAGAGTAGGTATATGGGCTTGTGATTATGTAATGACAGGGATAGGGAAACAGACAAGTGAGCCCTAATCTACCCGCCACTCAGTCCCTGCCTACTTGCAACAACCCGCCCTAGACGACGGGGTACAACTGGGCGACGGTCCCTACCCTCAGTAAGTGCATGGCAGACAACAAGACAAGGAAACACAGAACAAGGGAAACGGGGCAGTTGCCCACGGCAACACCGTGAGCAACAAGAGTAGTGAACGAGCTGAGTCAAACCAGGAGTGTACGAGGTACCAAACGCAAAGCAGAAGAGTAGTCAGTAAGCCAGGGTCAATACGAAGCAGGGACAAGTCGTTCAAGAAGCTGCAGCAGGGCCAGGAAACCAACAGAGAAGAATCACAAGCAAGGAGGAACAGGAAAGGCAGGTATAAATAGACAGAGGGCGGGAGCTAGCTAACATAGAAGAAGGTGCAGACTGATTACCTATGGGCGTAGCTACAGAAGCTGTGCCTGGCAGATCCTTAACACACTGCTTTTTCTTTTTAGGGGTCTTCAATTCTGTCATATTCCAAGACCTGGGAATAACCAGAGTGGAGATAGGATTTCTTCACATTGCACACTTGAAGTCTAACCTCACTCCTTTCTCTTATTTTCCCACCCTTCATAGTCATCTCGTCAGGCCCTCCAACCCTTTCTCTTTATGAGTTGCAGTCCTCTGTCATCCTCTAGGTTCATACACGGTTTCCTTGATCATCTTTTGCCTCGCTTCCACTTTGCCTCTCCTGTGAAAGACTTTGAAATTTGATTATTCCTTTCCTCCTCCCCAGGACTTTCCAAATGTAACATCTTACCATCACATGAAGGTAGAAACGTACTTGATCTGATACTCACTTGAATGGGACTGAGCTGCAGTACCGGGCACTACCAAAAGTGGTGATCGATTCAACTGATTGGCAGGGGTGTGGATTGTGGCTGCCAAATCTATATAACATTACATTTTTGATCAGTAGCCAAATCAATATTTACCCACATACTACTGTATATTTGTAGACAATTCTTAATAATTTTATATAAATATTTATACAGGACTTCATTCTTTATGGTCGATCATGAACAAAACATGATGTTTTTGCCGATTTTCTTTGTCACTTTTTTGGTGTTATTTTTTAATAACAGGATTTATTTTTACAAAATAATGCTTAACTTAAGTTATAAAAGTTTTACACTTCTTTGCTTTAGTTTTTTTTAATTGATATCAGAATTTTTTTAATTAACTTCAAAAAGAGTTTTACTCTTTTCTCTTTTTTTTTTAAGAGGAACAAAACTGAAAAACGAAATCCTGTAGGAATATATCTCAATAGATTAATTAGACTTATTTCATATATTATGTCTGTACACCGGGGAGGCTGGTGGAGCCCTCTCTGGAATCTCCAGATATAAATAATTCCACACATGAAGATATAAAATGACCGTATTATGAAGCTTTCTACACTTATTAGACTATTCCACTGGCTGCACTCGGCACTAGTATGTGTGGGATTTATCTTATTCTAAAGAAGAAACATTGAGTGTTGTCCTCTAATATTATAAGCTATAATATACCGGGTTTTATTATCTGCACATATGGATATTCTACACAACACAGATAAAGCTGAGGTGAGTCCCCAAGTGAAATATTCCTTATGAAGGAAATGGACCGGGGTCTCTACTCAACAGAAATAGTATTAGCAGTGAATGAATTATAACAGGTGGGTTTGGTATCTGCTTATATTGTTATGTGGAGAGTTAGTAGACCCTCTATAACCATAATCAGATGGATGCAAGATAACCTGGAGGCGAGGAGTCTAAGGGAGCCCATGTCTTAGCTCTTAACCCTCTCCTGAAGGTAAGGTCTATTCTGCCGGGTACTTCCCCCATGTTGTGGTCATCTGGATAGTCTCTAAATGGTGATATCTGCTCTACAGGGTCTGACAGATGAAGGCAAGGTTGAAGCACAGACAGAGGTAAGATCTGAGGATCATTTTAACCACAGTATCAGCAGGGTCAGGCTGGATAAATTCTGGGAGCCAAGGCTACAGCTATGTGGATACATTAGGCTAAGTTCACATTTGCGTCGTAGATCTGTTTGGAAAATGGCAGAAAAATAGCGCAAAACCTGCTTTATTTTTTTTTACTGGCAGCATTTGGGTGTTACACGTCATTTAAACTTTATTTAAGAAATCTGGGGGTAATGTGAAAAAAACAGTAAATTCACTATTGTTTTTGGCTTTTTTTAAATTCCAGTATGCACCATGCGGTATAAGTAAATTGATAACTTCATTCTACAGGTCATTATGGTTGTGGCAATAACAAATATGTCTAGTTTATTTCATATTTACTACTTTTTCACTCAGAGGTGTAACTAGAAGGAAACATTTTTGTCCCTGGACCTTCCCCTAAACTTTTTAGCTCCCGACACAGTAATAGTGCCACCAAAAAGTAATAATGCCCCGTGAATAGCACATAGTTCCCCCAAGAAGATGTAGTCATCTTTTGCTGCCCCAATAAAGAAGTTAGGCCCCTATATAATTGTTAAGCTCCCTATACAGTAGTTCTGCCCCATATAGTAGTTTGATCTCCATACAGTAGTTTGGCCTTTATATAGTATTTAGCTGCCCCATATAGTAGTTAGGTACCCCTATATAATAGTTAGGACAGCATATTTTTGTTAAAGCCCCATATAGTAGTTAGGTCCCTTTTACAGCCGTTAGGTCCGCCATAAAGTAATTAGGTTCCCCATATAGTATTTAGGTGCCCCTATATAGTAGTTAGGTCCCCCAGATAGTAGTTAGTCCTCCAAATAATATTTAATTGCCCCCATATGGTAGTCAGGTGCTTCCATAAAGTAGTTAGACCTCCCAGATAGTAGTTAGGCTTCATATAACAGATAAGCTCCCCAGATAGTAGTTAGGCTTCTTTATAGTTTTTAGGCCCCATATAGTAGTTAGGTCCTTCGGATAGTAGTTTGCCCCCTCAGAATGTAGTTAGTCCCCCAGATAGTAGTTAAGTTGCCATAAAGAAGTTAGGATTCCATATAGTAGTTTGGTTCTCATATAGAGGTTAGATCCCATATAGTATTTAGTCCCCAATATATTAGTCAGGTCTTCATACAGTAGTTGGGACCTCATCTATTAGTTAGGTTCCCATCTAGAAGTTAGGCACCAATATATTATATGACCCTATATATTATTTAGGTCCTCATATAGCAAGTTGACTTGGAAATAGAGGTTAGGTCCCCCATACAGTAGTTAGACCCCATATAGTAATCAAGCTCCCATACAGTAGTTAGGTATTCATTACACGGCTATCATTGTGTGGTTCTTAGCATTTAATCATGTGTCTCCTCCAGATGGAATTAAAAAATAATATCACCTCCATCATCCTTCTGGGATTTCCAAATCTTCAAAACTTCACATTTCTGCTCTTCTCACTACTGGTTATTATTTACTGTGGGACCATTTTAGGAAACCTTCTTATCATGATCTTATATGTAGTGAGTAAAACTCTCCAGTCTCCTATGTACTTCTTCATTACACAGCTATCATTGTGTGACATCCTGCTGACTACTGATATTGTCCCCATCCTGCTTCACACTGTACTGTATGGAGGGAGTACTATGACTCTCATCGGCTGCATCATCCAGTTTTCTTTCTTTGTCACCTCAGAGTCCTCGGAATGTTTTCTACTGTCAGTGATGTCTTATGATCGATATCTGGCCATCTGTAACCCCCTCCGTTATAACTCCATCATGAATCATACATTTTGTGTGACATCAGTTGTTGTGACTTGGTTGGTTAGTTTTATGGTGATGTTGAGCTATACAATCTCTATCTATAATCTGCATTTCTGTGGACCGCACGTTATTGACCATTTCTATTGTGACTTTGAACCTATACTGCAGCTCTCCTGCTCTGATACATCAATCATTCATAAAGAGGTTCTTATATCTGGATCTTTAGTTGTTATGGGACCCTTTATAATAATTATGATGTCCTATGTGTACATTGTCATCACCATTCTGAAGATCCCATCCAATACCGGAAGACATAAAGCCTTCTCCACCTGTAGCTCCCACCTTATTGTGGTTTCTTTATTTTATGGGACATTAATGATTGTTTATATTTTTCCACCAAGAGGACAATCCCTGATCCTGAGCAAGATCTTGTCTCTGATGTATACTGTGGTGACCCCACTGCTTAATCCCTTTATATACACTCTGAGGAACAAAGACTTTAAAGAAGCTTTCCATAAAATGCAACTTTTTGTTAACATTTTCTCATAAAGAACACTAGTTTCATATAGTGTAGTGTAATAGTCAATAAAGATAAACTTTACATGAAAAAGGAAAATGGTGAAGATCAGTAATGTTGTATTTTTTCTTTAAGGTAATAAAAATAACTTGTCACCAAATTCTATGGTATGGTGGTGTTATCCAGTCACGGTATGGTGGCGTTATTTAGTCATGGTATGGTGCTATTATCCAGTCATGGTATGGTGTTGTTATCTAGTCATGGTATGGTGCTATTATTCAGTCATGGTACCGTGGTGTTACCCAGTCATGGTATAGTGGAGTTATCTAGTCATGGTATGGGGTTGTTACCCAGTCATGGTATGGTGGTGTTATCTAGTCATGGTATGGTGCTATTATTCAGTCATGGTACCGTGGTGTTACCCAGTCATGGTATAGTGGAGTTATCTAGTCATGGTATGGTGGTGGTAGCCAGTCACGGTATGGTGGTATTATCTAGTCACGGTATGGTGGTGTTACCCAGTCATGGTATGGTGGTGTTATCTAGTCATGGTACCATGGTGTTATCTAGTCATGGTATCGTGCTGTTACCCAGTCATGGTATGGTGGTGTTATCTAGTCATGGTATGGTGGTGTTATCTAGTCATGGTATGGTGCTATTATTCAGTCATGGTATGGTGGTGTTAGCCAGTCATTGTATGTTGGTGTTAACCTGTCATGATATGGTGGAGTTATCTAGTCATAGTATGGTGGTGTTCGCCAGTCACGGTATGGTGGTGTTATCTATTCACGGTATGGTGGTGTTACCCAGTCTTGGTATGGTTGTGTTATCTAGTCATGGTATGGTGGTGTAATCTAGTCATGGTATGGTGTTGTTATCTATTCACGGTATGGTGGTGTTACCCAGTCTTGGTATGGTGGTGTTATCTAGTCATGGTACCATGGTGTTATCTAGTCATGGTATCGTGCTGTTACCTAGTCATGGTATGGTGGTTTTATCTAGTCATGGTATGGTGGTGTTATCTTGTCATGGTATGGTGCTATTATTCAGTCATGGTATGGTGGTGTTAGCCAGTCATTGTATATTGGTGTTAACCTGTCATGATATGGTGGAGTTATCTAGTCATAGTATGGTGGTGTTCGCCAGTCACGGTATGGTGGTGTTATCTATTCACGGTATGGTGGTGTTACCCAGTCTTGGTATGGTTGTGTTATCTAGTCATGGTATGGTGGTGTAATCTAGTCATGGTATGGTGGTGTTATCTATTCACGGTATGGTGGTGTTACCCAGTCTTGGTATGGTGGTGTTATCTAGTCATGGTACCATGGTGTTATTTAGTCATGTTATCGTGCTGTTACCCAGTCATGGTATGGTGGTGTTATCTAGTCATGGTATGGTGGTGTTATCTAGTCATGGTATGGTGCTATTATTCAGTCATGGTATGGTAATGTTAACCTGTCATGGTATGGTGGAGTTATCTAGTCATAGTATGGTGGTGTTCGCCAGTCACGGTATGGTGGTGTTATCTATTCATGGTATGGTGGTGTTACCCAGTCTTGGTATGGTTGTGTTATCTAGTCATGGTATGGTGGTGTAATCTAGTCATGGTATGGTGGTGTAATCTAGTCATGGTATGGGGGTGTTATCTAGTCATGGTACCGTGGTGTTGTCTAGTCATGGTACCATGATGTTATCTAGTCATGGTATGGTGCTATAATTCAGTCACGGTATGGTGGTGTTAGCCTGTCATGGTATGGTGGTGATATCCAGACACGGTATGGTGGTGTTATCTGTCATTGTACCATGGTGTTATCTAGTCACGTTATGGTGGTGTTATATAGTCATGGTATGGTGCTATTATTCAGTCACGGTATGGTGGTGTTATCTAGTCATGGTATGTTGGTCTTATATAGTCATGGTATGGTGGTGTTATCTAGTCATGGTATGGTGGTGTTATCTAGTCATGGTATGGTGATGTTATCTAGTCACTGTATGGTGGTGTTATCTAGTCATGGTATGGTGATGTTATCTAGTCACTGTATGGTGGTGTTATCTAATCATGGTATGGTGGTGTTATCCGCTTATGGTATGGTGATGTTATCTAGTCACAGTATGGTGGTGTTTTCCAATCACGGTATGGGAAGGGGGGATGTACAAACTTAATGTACAAACTTAAAATGACAATGACTTGTTTGATATTGAACATGAGCATGATTCTCACAGTTTAATGCAACTCGAATCCCAAGGGTTACCAGGTGTTACTGATGAACCTTTGACTAACTATGATATTCAGTATTTTGTAGACGGATCTAGGTACTAGAATGAGCAGACGGGACATTTCACTACCAGTTATGTAGTAGTCTAGGAAGGTAAGACAGTGCTGCAAAAGTCACTGCCCTCCAGCAGCTCCGCCCAAGAGGCAGAACTCATGGCACTGGCAGATGCATGTAAGTTGGGCACAGGTAAAAGTGGGAATGTCTATGCAGACTCAACGTATGCCTTTGGAGTCGCACATGATTAAGGCACGATATGGTAAATAAGAGGTTTTCTGACTTCAACAGGCAAACACCGCTCAATCCATGGAAAAAAAAATGAAAGTTATGACTCTCAGAATGGGTCGACAAAACACATTTATTTTTTAAACATTTAGTGTCTTTCTTGTAAAAGTAGTAAACCATTAAAAAAACTATATATATTTGGTATCCCCGTAATCGTATTGACCGTTATAACAAAGTTAACACACCTTTTTTGCCGCACGGTGAATGAAATAAAAACGAAACCCCTCAAAATGTTTAAGTCACCCCACAAATTACTTTTTTCCAGTTTCCCAATACATTACATAGTACAACAAATGGTCTCGCAAAAACAAGACCTACAATAAATTCCTCAAGGGGTCTAGTTTCCAAAATAGTGTCACTTTTGGGGGGTTTCCACTGTTTTGGCACCACAAGAACTCTTCAAACCAGACATGGTGCCTAATAAAAAGGAGGCCTCAAAATCCACTAGGTGCTCCTCTGCTTCGGAGGCCTGTGCTTCAGTTCATAACCACACTAGGGCCACATGTGGGATGTTTCTTAAAACTGCAGAATCTGGGCAATAAGTATTAAGTTGTGTTTCTCGGGTAAAAGCTTCTGTTTTACAGAAAAATATTGAATAAAAATGACAAAAAAAATAAATATGTAAATTTCACCTCTACTTTGCTCTAAATTCCTGTGAAACACCTAAAGGGATAATAAACTTTCTAAATGCTGTTGTCAATACTTTGAGGGGTCAGTTTCTAAAATGGGGTGTTTGATAGGGGTGTCTAATATATAGGTCCCTCAAAGCAACTTCAGATCTGAACTGGAACCCAAAAAAAAAAATTAGGCAATACTTTGCTTCTTACATTATACTGATAATGAGCAGTGCCCACCTTGAGATGGCCCCAGTTTTGACCGTTTGTATAAACGGAGACCCCTATTAGAGCGTTTCAGTGCCCGGTTTGCCCAAGCATACACCCCCGAGAAGTGTATTTCTATTGATGTGTCCTTGCCTGCCGAGTAAGAGGGCAAAGTATGGTGTGAAGATGTATAAGCTGTGTGAGAGTGCATCAGGGCATACCTACAAATTTAGGATATATGAAGGGAAAGACACCAGTATTCAGCCCCCAGAATGCCCCCCCCCCCCCTTACTGGGAATTAATGCAAAAATTGTGTGGGATTTGGTGCACCCACTGCTGGACCAGGGTTACCACCTCTACCTGGATAATTTTTATACCAGCGTCTCACTCTTCAAGTGCCTTGCTTCCAGAAGTCCTGCGGCATGTGGCACTGCTAGAAGAAATCTGAGAGGCCTCCCTAAGACTCTGATTGGGCAAACACTCAGAAGGGGTGAGAGCAGGGCACAATCCAGCAGCAACATATTGTGTGTCACGTACAAGGACAGGAGAGATGCCACACCAGTACCCATGTACCTGTAAGAGGTACCAGTACAGAGACCCCCAAACCAGACTGCATCCTGGACTACAATAGGTACATGGGAGGGGTGGACTTGTCAGATCAAGTCCTGAAGCCCTACAGCGCCATGGAGTGTGGTATAAGAAGCTGGCCGTGCACAACATACCGATGGCTTTGTACAATGTGTACGTGCTACGTTGATGTACAGACCAGAGGGGAACATTTCTAGAATTTCAAGAGGTGGTTATCAAGAACCTAATCTTTAGGGACCAAGAAGGGGGGACACCCAGTACTTCTGGAAGAGAGGCCACACACATCGTAACAGGGCAACACTTTCCAGGAGAAGTTCCCCAAACTGGCAAGAAGGGCAAAAGTCAAAAGTGGTGCAAAGTCTGCTATAAGAGGGGGATAAGGAAGGACACAATATATCAATGGGACACTTGTCCCGAAAAACTAGGGCTCTGTATGAAAGAGTGTTTTAAAATGTATCATACATCCCTTGATTTTTAATCTACCCTAGTTTTACTTACCCTGATGCACTCCGCACATCTTATCCCCCCATATTTCCCCTCTGAGCCCTGCTGTGTGCCCAAGCAGCTGATAAAAGCCACATTGAGGGTATTGCCGTACCCGGGAGAACCCACATTACAGTTTATGGGGTGTATGTATCCGGTCAAAATGCTCACTACACCTCTAGATGAATGATTTAAGGGGTGCCGTTTTTAAAATGGGGTCACTTCTCGGGGGTTTTAACTGTACTGGTACCTCAGGGGCTTCTGCAGACATGACATAGCACCAGAAAATCCCCAGTAGTCAGAATGGTGGTCCTTTCCTTCAGAGCCCACCCATGAGCCTAAACGAGAGTTTATCACCACAACTGGGGTACTGACGCACTCAGGACAAAATGGGCAATAAAATGGGGTATTTTATTCCTTGTAAAAAAAATTTAGCCAAAACTATTTCTTAATTTAAAAAATTAAATTTTTGTTAATTCACAGCCCAATTCAAATACATTCTGTGAAAAAGCTGTGGTGTCTAAATGGTCACAACATCCAAAAATGTATTCCTTGAGGGGTTATAAACAAAAAACCAGCTCAAATAGCACGTGTGGGGCTGGATGCTTAAGGTATAGCATACTACCCTAATAAGAGAGAGGGCAACTCCCGTATATAATGATATACACTAAAGACACAAAGGAGCATACTAGCCAATATTAAAAGAAAATAATTTTATTAAACATATAGAAACATGTATGAAGGATAAAAAGGTACAGAGCTGGACATGAAGACTCTGAATAATTTCACTAAAACACAATTAACAGGAATCTCTCTAAGTTGCAAAATGAAGGGCAGTGTACAATACACAGACTAAAGTGAATGGACCAGTATTAATCATGACGCAAGTCATATACAACAGCACTGTAAGACAGCAATAGCATGGGTAAATTTATAAAGATAAAGTATCATAAATAACAGGTGATGTATGACCTACAGTCACGCAAAGATATGAAAAGAGTATACAGACTATCAATCATATAAAATGAAAGAGAGGGGGTACACAGACTGCAGCCTAAATAAGCCGGACGTCCACCCACTAATACAACCACTTACCCATAATGAACGATAAATGCAGAGAGTCGAGCTAGTGTGAGTAGAAAAACCCCAACGCGCGTTTCGCGATGTGCTTCCTCAAGGGGTGTGAAGTGTCTAAAGAGATAAGAGGTATAAGTAGCGCAAGCCCCAGGTGAATCGAGTGAAACTCAGTCCAAGGAGATTCCGGCGCACGTCATCTGCCGAGACCGGAAGTGAGGCATGCCCCACTTCCAGCCCCCAGCACTCGAGCGCACACCAAAGATCCCCGACGCGTACAGGGATCCCAGGCATGCGCAGTGCGCTGTAGGGGGCAAGGAAGGGGGCCGGCCACAAACCAGCGTCGCGCAGAGGACGCGCGCACCTAATTGGACGGTGAGCACGGGAGGAGAAGAAAGATATGTACTAGTGTCCTACTGCCTATAATGGGCTATGTCAGGATCTCTCCAGTATAAGCCGAAAATACAGTAAGTTAAAAGAGAAAAGACAAATGTCCAATGAGCAATATTACAAGTATAGTGTCAGAAACTCAATGAAAAAAGACATATATATTAGCATCAGACCCAAAAATGGAAGTAAAAGTATATATAGGTGAAAGTGAGTTATAAGACCCACACATATTGAAAATATGAGGGGAAGTAATAATGTAACCAAAAACAGTGATTAAAATAAAAAATTAAAAAATAATAAAAGTGAATTACATACACCATAAGGTGACATTACAGACACATAGAATCAATACTGATAACATAAATTTACAGGTGTAGGATGGATAACAAAAAATCAGAAAAATATATATGTAAAATTACAAGTAACATACACTGTGTAAACAAAGGTGATATTTAGACAACGGACATATAGTTGAGGGGATTGTTATATCCCCCATGAAGGGTAGGGCTACGAGTAGGCCAGGAATTCCTCTCCCTCCGTTTTCCAGATGCATACAGATCAAGAAGGACGAGTTCTCATCACAGGGAGCTGTCAGAACTATGGAATAGCAAGTACCTAAATGATTAAGAAAAAGCAGACACACACAATTAAAATCCTAATTAAAAACCAGTGGAAATGAGGGATTCTAAAGAAAAGAGGTGAAATTGAGTTGTTCGTTAAGACCAACGGGAGTCATGGATCCCAATTTCACAATCCACATGCACTCCTTTTGGGCTAGAACCTTCCTCAGATTGCCCCCTCTGATGCCACAATGTACATGTTCAATGCCACGAATCATCAAAGAGACAGGATTGCAATTGTGAAATTGTTTAAAGTGTCTAGGCAGCGTTTTCAGCTGTCCAAGATCACTTATTATTTTCGCCCCAGAGATATCACGAACGTGTTCCCTTGTGCGAATCCTCAGCTGCCTAGAAGTCAGGCCAACGTAGATCTTGGGGCATGCACATAGTGCATAATACACTACATATGTAGAGCTACAGGAGATGTACTCCCTGATTTTAAATGTTCTTAATCCATCAGCTGTTGAGAAGTCTTTGGCTCTACTAATGTTAGGGCACGCCATGCATCCACCACATGGATAACATCCAATAGTGGGTTCCCGTGGGCCAAAGGGGTTAGTATGTTTAGGTACGTAATGACTCCTAGTAAGAAGATCCTTAAGGTTTTTGCTCCTTTTGGCCGTCATCGTGGGTTTTAGGGGAAGACAATTCTAAAATAAGATCACACATTTCTACATCCCGGTTGCTAGTCCCCAGGAAGAAGCGGACCGCCTCCATCCCATCACAATGCCGTATACAGGTATAAAGGGACTCAACGTCTGCCGTGACTAAAAGCATATCGACCAGTAGACAATAGTGTACGTTTCATTACTACTTATAATAGTCAATGGGACAAAATAAGATCAATCCTTGAACATCACTGGTCGATTCTGAGATCAGAACCGTGCCTAGCTAAATGTCTTCCCCTAAAACCCACGATGACGGCCAAAAGGAGCAAAAACCTTAAGGATCTTCTTACTAGGAGTCATTACGTACCTAAACATACTAACCCCTTTGGCCCACGGGAACCCACTATTGGATGTTATCCATGTGGTGGATGCATGGCGTGCCCTAACATTAGTAGAGCCAAAGACTTCTCAACAGCTGATGGATTAAGAACATTTAAAATCAGGGAGTACATCTCCTGTAGCTCTACATATGTAGTGTATTATGCACTATGTGCATGCCCCAAGATCTACGTTGGCCTGACTTCTAGGCAGCTGAGGATTCGCACAAGGGAACACGTTCGTGATATCTCTGGGGCGAAAATAATAAGTGATCTTGGACAGCTGAAAACGCTGCCTAGACACTTTAAACAATTTCACAATTGCAATCCTGTCTCTTTGATGATTCGTGGCATTGAACATGTACATTGTGGCATCAGAGGGGGCAATCTGAGGAAGGTTCTAGCCCAAAAGGAGTGCATGTGGATTGTGAAATTGGGATCCATGACTCCCGTTGGTCTTAACGAACAACTCAATTTCACCTCTTTTCTTTAGAATCCCTCATTTCCACTGGTTTTTAATTAGGATTTTAATTGTGTGTGTCTGCTTTTTCTTAATCATTTAGGTACTTGCTATTCCATAGTTCTGACAGCTCCCTGTGATGAGAACTCGTCCTTCTTGATCTGTATGCATCTGGAAAACGGAGGGAGAGGAATTCCTGGCCTACTCGTAGCCCTACCCTTCATGGGGGATATAACAATCCCCTCAACTATATGTCCGTTGTCTAAATATCACCTTTGTTTACACAGTGTATGTTACTTGTAATTTTACATATATATTTTTCTGATTTTTTGTTATCCATCCTACACCTGTAAATTTATGTTATCAGTATTGATTCTATGTGTCTGTAATGTCACCTTATGGTGTATGTAATTCACTTTTATTATTTTTTAATTTTTTATTTTAATCACTGTTTTTGGTTACATTATTACTTCCCCTCATATTTTCAATATGTGTGGGTCTTATAACTCACTTTCACCTATATATACTTTTACTTCCATTTTTGGGTCTGATGCTAATATATATGTCTTTTTTCATTGAGTTTCTGACACTATACTTGTAATATTGCTCATTGGACATTTGTCTTTTCTCTTTTAACTTACTGTATTTTCGGCTTATACTGGAGAGATCCTGACATAGCCCATTATAGGCAGTAGGACACTAGTACATATCTTTCTTCTCCTCCCGTGCTCACCGTCCAATTAGGTGCGCGCGTCCTCTGCGCGACGCTGGTTTGTGGCCGGCCCCCTTCCTTGCCCCCTACAGCGCACTGCGCATGCCTGGGATCCCTGTACGCGTCGGGGATCTTTGGTGTGCGCTCGAGTGCTGGGGGCTGGAAGTGGGGCATGCCTCACTTCCGGTCTCGGCAGATGACGTGCGCCGGAATCTCCTTGGACTGAGTTTCACTCGATTCACCTGGGGCTTGCGCTACTTATACCTCTTATCTCTTTAGACACTTCACACCCCTTGAGGAAGCACATCGCGAAACGCGCGTTGGGGTTTTTCTACTCACACTAGCTCGACTCTCTGCATTTATCGTTCATTATGGGTAAGTTGTTGTATTAGTGGGTGGACGTCCGGCTTATTTAGGCTGCAGTCTGTGTACCCCCTCTCTTTCATTTTATATGATTGATAGTCTGTATACTCTTTTCATATCTTTGCGTGACTGTAGGTCATACATCACCTGTTATTTATGATACTTTATCTTTATAAATTTACCCATGCTATTGCTGTCTTACAGTGCTGTTGTATATGACTTGCGTCATGATTAATACTGGTCCATTCACTTTAGTCTGTGTATTGTACACTGCCCTTCATTTTGCAACTTAGAGAGATTCCTGTTAATTGTGTTTTAGTGAAATTATTCAGAGTCTTCATGTCCAGCTCTGTACCTTTTTATCCTTCATACATGTTTCTATATGTTTAATAAAATTATTTTCTTTTAATATTGGCTAGTATGCTCCTTTGTGTCTTTAGTGTATATCATTCCTTGAGGGGTGTAGTTTCCAAAATATGGTCACTTCTGGTGGGTTTCCATTGCTTTGATACTTCTGGGGTTCTGCAAATGCGACATGGCACCCAAAAACCAATTCAGCAAAATCTGGACTCCAAAGAACACACAGCGCTCCTTCCCTTCTGAGGCCTCCCATGGGCCCAAACAGCCGTTTATCGCCACAAATGGGGTATTGCTGCACTCAGGAGAAATTGGGCAACAAAATGGGGTGTTTTGTTCCCTGTGAAAATAAAAAAATTTGCTGAAAAAATTAAATTTTAATGGAAAAAAAAAACATTTTTTTAATTTCACCGCCCAATTCAAATATGTGCTGTGTAAAAACTGTGGGGTCAAAATTGTAACAAGAACCATAAAATAAATTCCTTGAGGGGTGTTGTTTCCAAAATGGGGTCACTTTTGGGGGATTTCTACTGTTTTGGCACCTCAACACCTCTTCAAACCTGGCATGCTGCCTAAAGTATATTCTTATAAAAGAAGAGGCCCCAAAATGCACTAGGTGCTTCTTTGCTTCTGGGGCTTGTGATTTAGTCCACGAGCGCACTAGAGCCACATGTGGGACATTTATAAAAACTGCAGAATCTGGGCAATACATATTTAGTAGTATTTCTCTGGTAACATTTTCTGTGATAAAGAAATAAATGGAATAAAATTGAAATTCAGCAAGAAAAATGAAATTTGCAAATTTCACCTCCACTTTGCTTTAATTCCTGTGAAATGCATAAAGGGTTTAAAAAAAACTTCTAAATGCTGTTTTGAATACTTTGAGGGGTCTAGTTTTCAAAATGGGGTGTTTTATGGGGGTTTCTAATATATAGGCCCCTCAAAGCCACTTCAAAACTGAACTGGCACCTTAAAAAAAAGGCTTTTGAAATTTTCTTAAAAATATGAAAAAATTGCTGTTTATGTTCTAAACCTTATAACGCCCAAGAAAAATAAAAGAATGTTCAAAAAACGATGCCAATCTAAGGTAGACATATGGGAAATGTGAACTAGTAACTATTTTTGGTGGTATAACCTTCTGTTTTACAACAGATGCATTTAAATTCAGAAAAATTCTATTTTTTCTACATTTTCTCTACATTTTGCAATTTTTCACAAATAAACACTGAATATATCGACCAAATTTTACCACTAACATGAAGCCCAATGTCTCACGAGAAAACAATCTCAGAATCACTTGGATAGGTTTAAGCATTCCGAAGTTATTACTACATAAAGTGAAATATGTCAGATTTGAAAAATGGGGTCTGAGCCTTAACGTCAAAGCTAGGCTGCGTCCTTATGGGGGTGTCATGGACACAGGGTATGTGGACCCACTAGGCCGCTCCACCTTAGCAAGGAGGCAGCTGACCAGGTCACAGTCTATGCGAAAGTCAATGGCAGACAGTAACGCTAGAGTACCTGCAATAGTCCGGACGGTGGCTGTGGCTTCAGCACGGATGGAGGTTGGTGCGGCAGGGGGCGCCAGATGTGGCGGGCAGAATCCGATGTAGCAGAAGACACTGGACATGGCAGAAGACACTGGACGTGGCAAACGACACTGGACGTGGCAGAAGACACTGGACGTGGCAGAAGACATGACTCCAACGCTGGTAGGCACAGGAACTAGAACAATACGGAATGTAGGAACGGGTAACAGGGCACGGGTGAGAACTGGAACGGGGAAACACTAAGGGACCATTTGCGAGACAGACTGGGACAGACTAGCAACGCTCAGGCAAGGTTCAGAAGGCCTGGGGCCTTCTTATAGACCAGGAAATCAGGGCAGTTGATGATGATGACGATCCTTTTGTGCGCGCGCTGGCCCTTTAAGGCCGTGCGCGAGCGCGCGCACCCTATGGGATACAGCAGGACGGAGCGGAAGTGGGCGCTGGCATCTCCTAAGAAGAGACAGGGACCAGCGCTCACGGATCCATGGCTGCGGGCGTCGGGGGGTGAGTAAACATGGACGCTACATGGGGAATTATGTCTTTTAGTTTATTATAAATATAGGGATGTTGTATTCTGAATATCTTAACTTAACATGAGACCTACGTTATTGTTCTAAATGCAGGAGAAGAATCTGACTGAGGTGACAGAGATTTTTTTCGGAGAATTTCAAGGCAATCAATGTCTAAGATTATTTCTCTTTGGTCTTTTCATTGTGATTTTTTGTTTAACAATATGTGGGAATCTCTTGATCATCACCCTGGTGTCCACCAGCAAGGACCTCCACACTCCAATGTACTTCTTCCTCACAACTGTCCATCAGCGACATCTTATTAACCACAGATAATGTCCCTGAAATGCTCCACCTTCTACTGAATAACGGGGGGACCATCACTTTTACTGGTTGTATCACTCAGTTTTATTTATTTTGTACTTCAGAAGCGTGTGAAAGTTTTCTTCTCACAGTGATGTCTTATGACAGATATGTGGCCATCTGTAACCCCCTCCATTACACCTCTATCATGACATGTCCGTATTGTATGAAACTGGTCGTCATCTGCTTGTTATTGGGTTTTTTCCTGTGGCTTCGTTATCACTGTAATTATATTGTCGTTAACCTTTTGTGTGCAAAATATTATTGACCATTTTTTCTGTGACCTCGTCCCTTTGCTGGAGATTACTTGTTCTGATACATTCATGGTCCATCTTGAAGCTTCCTCAATAGATATACCAGGAGTCATCATGCCGACCATATTAATTATTGTATTTTATGTTAAAATTGTGTCTGTCATCTTAAGGATTCCATCCAGTACCGGTAGACAGAAAGTCTTCTCCACCTGTAGCTCCCACCTCACTGTGGTCTCCATATTTTACTGCTCTCTGTTCACTGTTTATGTCGCTCCAACAAGAGGACAGACATCGACCATCAGTAAGATCCTATCCCTGCTCTACACTGTGTGTAAAGGATCTGCCAAAATGTATAGAGTGCCTACCGGCAAACAGAGCCCTTGTTTCCCACCACAAAAATTAAAATATAAAGTTTTAATTGGTATAGACGACCATCAACAGACTACATAGAAGTTAAAATTCCTGGTCCATTGCTGATAGAGATCAGCATAGTGCAATGTGTGGTTATTCAAAGAAGCAAGGTGCTAACGGCTGCAGACCGCAGCACCACGTTGTAAGTTAAATTACTAAGAGACCAGCAGGACCAGAGTTAAAAATTCAAAAGAGCCCCCCCCGACATGTTTCACTACCGACGTAGCGTCTTCAGGGGTATAGGGGCTAGTGACAGCGGGCGGCGGAATCCACATACCTATATATGCAGTAAACTATCTGCAGCTGTTGCTGAAATTAGTTGAGAGCCAATCAAAAGAGGAGCGGAGGAACAAGCCTCCGCACGGCTGACTGACAGTCAGCAGCACCAATCGCTGGTGAGACAGAAGCCACCAATAGGTGCAGTGCCGGCGCACATGTGCAGTAACGAAAAAACCGGAGATAGAAAAAATCCGGTGATTACAACAATGTATCGACACATGCATATTGAATTGCATAGATATAACGTGCTATATAGCTGTTAGGTAGAAATAGTTATTAAGTTAGTGCATGACCGGCAGCAAGAACGATAGTTCACCAATGAATAGGCAGATAGCCATGTACATAGTACAGTAGATCGCAGAAATGATTGGCATATGTATAATGCCAACCATAAAGTGGCCAGGATAATGGCACCAGTTGTGGTCTGTAGTGAGAGCCCAATTTTAAAGTTGAAATTGAAGGAGACCGTCACAATAGTCACTAGGAAAGTCTGAATTGTTATTCAGGATTATATTGATGTCAATAAATGGTAAGGAGTGTGGAAAGGTACAAACATAGTCAGAGTCAGTTATATAACAGTGCTGTATAATAATGCTATATAATAATGCAATTTATAACAAAAAATATGTATACCCAAAGGGGCATCATGCAACCGAACAGAGGGAAGACCAGTGGATTCACAAAAATGCCGCAAACGTAAAACCCTCGTTGATGCCCCCTGGACTGAGGGAGCCCAAACGATGGATCCAACGTGCCTCCTCCTGTAGTAACCTTCGATCCAGATTACCTGCTCTAGGGCCAAGTTTAATATGGATAATGCCCCAGAATTGTAGGGCACGGACAGCCCCATTATGTGCAGAATGCACGTGCCTAGAGAGTGGTGTATCTTCTTTGTGATGGATAGTACTTAGGTGTTTTGAAATTCTCCTCCTCAATTCCTGTATGGTCTTGCCGACATATAGTTTAGGACAGGGGCATTTAGCAATATAGATCACTCCCTTACTTTGACAATTGATAAATTCTCTGATCTGATAGGATCTACCATCTAGTGGATTCGTTAAGTGTTTGATGGTGGGCATGAGATAGCAAAAGGAACATCGACCACAAGGATGTGAACCAATGGTCTTTGACTTCATGGTTGCATGATGCCCCTTTGGGTATACATATTTTTTGTTATAAATTGCATTATTATATAGCATTATTATACAGCACTGTTATATAACTGACTCTGACTATGTTTGTACCTTTCCACACTCCTTACCATTTATTGACATCAATATAATCCTGAATAACTATTCAGACTTTCCTTGTGACTATTGCGACGGTCTCCTTCAATTTCAACTTTAAAATTGGGCTCTCACTACAGACCACAACTGGTGCCATTATCTTGGCCACTTTATGGTTGGCATTATACATATGCCAATCATTTATGCGATCTACTGTTCCATGTACATGGCTATCTGCCTATACATTGGTGAACTATCGTTCTTGCTGCCGGTCATGCACTAACTTAATAACTATTTCTACCTAACAGCTATATAGCACGTTATATGTATGCAATTCAATATGCATGCGTCGATACATTGTTGTAATCACCAGATTTTTTCTAACTCCGGTTTTTTCGTTACTGCACATGTGCGCCGGCACTGCACCTATTGGTGGCTTCTGTGTCACCAGCGATTGGTGCTGCTGACTGTCAGTCTGCCGTGCGGAGGCTTGTTCCTCCGCTCCTCTTTTGATTGTCTCTCAACTAATTGCAGCAACAGCTGCAGATAGTTTACTGCATATATAGGTATGTGGATTCCGCCGCCCGCTGTCACTAGCCCCTATACCCCTGAAGACGGTACGTCGTTAGTGAAACATGTCGGGGGGGGGCTCTTTTGAATTTTTAACTCTGGTCCTGCTGGTCTCTTAGTAATTTAACTTACAACGTGGTGCTGCGGTCTGCAGCCGTTAGCACCTTGCTTCTTTGAATAACCACACATTGCACTATGCTGATCTCTATAAGCAATGGACCAGGAATTTTAACTTCTATGTAGTCTGTTGATGGTCGTCCATACCAATTAAAACTTTATAATTTAATTTTGGTGGTTGGGAAACAAGGGCTCTGTTTGCCGGTAGGCACTCTATACTCAACCCACCAACTTCTGAGGTTCACCCCTTAGTAATTGCTTATAAAGGATCTGCCAGAACAGCTTCTGTGTTGACGCCCGTGGTTAATCAGTCTGCATCTGCTCCTAGGTCTGATAGAGTGACTCGATCTGCTACCACTCAGGCTGGTAAGCTGAGGAGTGGGAGAACTTATCACAGCCTGGCCAGACGGTTCTAGCTCCCGCCCTAGGTCTACTTATACCTTCATTTCCTGCTTGTCCTTTGCCTGTGATTGTTTCCTGTTTCCTGGCTCTGCTGCTCCTGCTATTACTATTGACCTTGCTTCAATTAGACCCTAGCTTTACTGACTGCGCTCCTGCTCTGCGTTTGGTACCTCGTACACTCCTGGTTTGACTCGGCTCGTTCACTACTCCTGTTGCTCACAGTGTTGCCGTGGGCAACTGCCCCATTTCCCTTAGGTTCTGTGTACCCCTGTCTGTTTGTCTGTCATGCACATATTGGACTTAGTGACCGTCGCCCAGTTGTACGCCGTCGCCTAGGACGGGCCGTGCAAAATAGGAAGGGACTGAGTGGCGGGTAGATTAGGGTTCACCTGTCTGTCTCCCTACCCCGACATTACATAATCACAGGCCCAGATACCTTTTCTACCCTGGTCCCTGACACACTATGGACCACCTTGAGGGCCTGGCTCAGCAAATGCAGGGTCTCTCCCTACAGGTCCAAGCCTTGGCTCAGAGGTGCAAACAACGTGATGCCACCCTGGTAGTGCCTCCCACCTCATCTCTTGAACCCCACCTCAAGTTGCCTGACCGGTTCTCAGGGGACCGGTAGACTTTTTTCTCCTTTCGGGGGAGTTGTAGACTCTATTTCCATCTAAGGCCCAACTCCTCAGGTACTGAGAGCCAGCGAGTGGGTATAATTATGTCCCGGCTCCAGGACGGGCCCCAAGAATGGGCCATCTCCTTGGCTCCTGACGCCCCTGAACTTTCCTCTGTTGATTTTGTTTTTTTTGCTCTCGGGCTCATATATGACGAGACTGACAAGACTGCCTTTGACGAGAGTCAGCTGGTGACCTTACGTCAGGGTAAGAAACCCGTTGAGGAGTACTGTTCTGACTTTAGGAAGTGGTGTGTAGCTTCTCGGTGGAATGACCCTGCCTTGAAGTGCCAGTTTAGATTGGGTCTGTGGAACGCCCTGAAAGACCTGTTAGTTAGCTATCCCTCTTCACACTCTCTAGATCAGGTTATGGCTTTAGCGGTACGTCTTGACCGACGTCTCAGGGAACGACGACTTGTACGTTTTTGTGCTTTCTCCTCTGGCTCCCCCATGATGGCTCCCGAGGTTCCGTTGCTTCGTTCTTCCACGGAAAACTCTGATGAATCAATGCAACTCGGGGCCTCCGTGTCTCCCCAACAACTTAGAGAGTTCCGCAGGTAGAATGGTCTTTGCTTCTACTGTGGGGATGACAAGCATCAAGTGAACAACTGTCCTAGGCGTAAGAATAAGCAGACGGAAGAACTTCCGCGCCTAAGTGACCATCGAGGAGGTAACTTGGGCGCACAGGTATTTCCTGTAAATATGAAACCTAATAAGATCTTGCTTCCCTTTCTGGTCAACAAACACTTTGCTAAAACCGAAAAATGTGTGTTTGGGGTGCAGGAGATACCATTTTGGGGTCAAATCCTCACTCCTAATGAATTCCGCATTGACCCTGCCAAGGTTCAGGCTGTGGCTGAATGGGTCTAACCTGCCTCCCTGAAGGCGTTACAGTGCTTCCTGGGGTTTGCTAATTATTACAGCAGATTTATTGCTAACTTCTCGGTCATCGCTAAGCCTCTTACGGATCTTACTCGCAAAGGTGCTGATCTCCTCCACTGGCCTCCGGAGGCGGTCCAGGCTTTTGAGGTTCTTAAGAAGTGCTTTATCTCGGCCCCAGTGCTGATTCAGCCTAACCAAATGGAGCCATTCATCGTGGAGGTTGACGCCTCCGAGGTGGGAGTGGGTGCTGTCCTGTCCCAGGGTACCAAATCCCTCACCCATCTCCGTCCCTGTGCCTACTTCTCCAGGAAGTTCTTGACCACTGACAGTTACTATGACATTGGCAACCGCAAACTCTTAGCCATTAAATGGGCATTTCAAGAGTGGCACCACTTCTTGGAGGGGCTAAACACCAGGTAACGGACCTTACCAACCACAGGTATCTGGTTTTCCTAGAATCTGCCCGGAGGCTAAACCTGAGACAAGCTCAATGGGCGTTGTTTTTTACTAGATTCAACCTTTTGGTCACCTATAGGGCTGGGTCTAAAAATATTAAAGTTGATGCACTGTCGCATAGCTTCATGGCCAGCCCTCCTTCGGAGGAAGATCCTCCTTGTGTTTTGCCCCCAGGTATAATAATTTCCTCTGTTGATTCTGACAGTCTCCGAAATTGCGGCTGATCAAGGTTCAGCTCCCGGGAACCTTCCTGAGAACAAGCTGTTTGTTCCCCTGCAATTCCGGCTAAGGGTACTCAGGGAAAATCATGACTCTGCACTATCTGGCCATCCAGGCATCCTGGGTACCAAGCACCTCATTGCCAGAAACTATTGGTGGCCTGGGTTGCCTAAAGACGTTAAGGCCTAAGTCGCCGCTTGTGAAATTTGTGCTAGGTCCAAGACTCCCAGGTCCCGTCCAGCGGGCTTACTATGTTCTTTGCCCATTCCCCAGAGACCTTGGACCCATATCTCCTTGGATTTTATCACCGATCTGCCTCCATCTCAAGGCAAGTCGGTGGTGTGGGTTGTAGTAGACCGCTTCAGTAAGATGTGCCACTTTGTGCCCCTCAAGAAACTACCCAATGCCAAGACGTTAGTTACCTTGTTAGTCAAACACATCCTGCATCTCCATGGGGTTCCTGTCAATATTGTTGCTGACAGAGGAGTACAATTTGTTTCATTGTTTTGGAGAGCTTTCTGTAAAAATTTGGAGATTGATCTGTCCTCTCCTCGGCCTTCCATCCTGAAACTAATGGCCAAACTGAGAGGACTAATCAGTCTCTAGAACAATATTTAAGGTGTTTTATCTCTGACTGTCAATATGAATGGGTCTCCTTCATTTCCCTCGCCAAATTTTCCCTTAATAACCGGGTCAGTAACTCGTCACGGGTCTCCCCCTTTTTCTGTAATTTTGGGTTTAATCCACGGTTCTCCTAAGTTTCACCTGGTGGTTCCAACAATCCCGAGGTAGATGTCGTTCATCGGGAACTGTACACAGTCTTGGCCCAGGTTCAGAAGAACCTAGAGGCGTCCCAGAGCATACAAAAGACTCAGGCAGATATAAGACGTTCTGCTAACCCCTTGTTTGTGGTTGGGGATCTGGTGTGGCTGTTTTCAAAAAATTTGCCCCTTAAAGGGAATGTGTCGCTAGAAATTTTTTTTTTTTAGTTAAGCAGCTAGTGTATAAATGATTAAACATTGTTCTAATTTTTTTAGTTTTTTCACGAGTCAGGAAATATTGTAAATTAGATTCTAATTTATAAAGTTTCCCAGTGCTGGTCACTAGATGGAGCAATTCCTAAAATTGCAGCATTGGCATGTGGTAAAGCAACCACATTGCTGCAAAATTTGAGAATACACACCCGCTCTAGTGAGCTCACAGAATCCCCCCTCCTTTATCCTGGCTAGTGCCAGGAGAAAGGAGGGGATTGAATGGTCAACCTCCTACACTGTGTGTCACCATTTTTTGAGCTAACACACAGTAAAACACGTACATACACAGACCTAACTTACCTGCTCCTGCCGCCGCCGCTCCCTCCGGTCCGTCCACTCCGTTTGCTCCCTCCGCTCCTCGTGCTTGCTTCAGAACACAGTCCGGAAGCCGCGACCGGAAGTAGTAATCTTACTGTTCGGCCGCGGCTTCCGGTCCACAAGAAAATGGCGCCGGACGTCGCTCGGCCGAAGACCTTCAATTTGGACTGTGTGGGAGCGGCACATGCGCCGTTCCCACACAGACGGCGTACAGCATAGTGGATGGAACGGGCCCCGTTCGCATTCCCTATGGGGGTTTATGTGCCGCATTCCATGTCTGTATGTGTCGTTAATCGACACATACAGAGATGGAAAAAAAAATGGCAGCCCCCATAGATAAAAAAAGTTAAAAAATAAAAAAAAGTAAAACACAAACACACAAATAAATAAAAAATGTTTTAATAAAACACTAAAAGCAAACTGATACTAAAAAAAAAAAATTTGCGACACTCGTCCTTTAAAATCCGGTCCAAAAAATTTGCTCCCCGATATATAGGGCCGTACAAGGTCTTGAGGTCCTTAACCCTGTCTCCTTCCGACTGGAGTTACCCCCGTTTTCGAATACACGACCTGTTTCATGCCTCCCTCCTGAAACGCTGCTCCCCGTCCTTGGCTACTTCGAGGAAACCTCCGGTCCCTGTTCTCACCCCTAAAGGGGTAGAATTCGAGGTGGCCAAGATTGTGGACAGACAGGATGGTCCAAGGCTCCCTTCAATACCTGGTCCATTGGAGAGGATACGGGCCTGAGGAGAGGACTTGGGTACCAGCCCGGGATGTTCACGCTGGGGTATTGCCCAGGAGGTTCCATCTTCGGTTCCCCAATAAGCCAGGTCCACCTAGAAAGGGTCCAGTGGCCCCTCATAAAAGGGGGGTACTGTAAAGGATCTGCCAGACACAGCTTCTGTGTCGACGCCCGTGGTTAATCAGTCTGCATCTGCTCCTAGGTCTGATAGAGTGACTCAATCTGCTACCATTTAGGCTGGTAAGCTGAGGAGTGGGAGAACCTATCACAGCCTGGCCAGACGGTTCTAGCTCCCGCCCTCGGTCTTTTTATACCTTAATTTCCTGCTTGTCCTTTGCCTGTGATTCTTTCCTGTTTCCTGGCTCTGCTGCTCCTGCTATTACTATTGACCTTGCTTCATTTTGACCCTGGCTTTACTGACTACACTCCTGCTCTGCGTTTGGTACCTCGTACACTCCTGGTTTGACTCGGCTCGTTCACTACTCCTGTTGCTCACGGTGTTGCCATGGGTAACTGCCCCATTTCCCTTAGCTTCTTTGTACCCTTGTCTGTTTGTCTGTCGTGCACATATTGAGCTTAGGGACCGTCGCCCAGTTGTACGCCGTCGCCTAGGATGGGCCATGCAAGTAGGCAGGGACTGAGTGGCGGATAGATTAGGGCTCACCTGTCTGTCTCTCTACCCCGACATTACACTGTGCTTACCCCTTTGATCAACCCCATGTAAGAATTTTCACTTCCACCCTCTCTCTGGGTTAGATTCTATGGTCAGGTGCAATTTGTGATATACAAGAGTGAGTGTATAAAAATGTATAATGTATAAAGAGTGAAATGGCTGTTAACGGTATTCTGAGATTTATATGGAGATACTGTATGTACAAAGACAATCATAAGCAATAAACTTTACATAGACACTTTTCCCTTTTCATCAACAATAATTACATTGCACATTATAGTTACATACATGGACTTTCCACACACTCCAGTAAGTCTCCTCTCCAGTATGTCCCTCCATGGATCCCTCCCCAAGTGGCTGCTCCCTAGTGCCCCCCAAGTTCCTCCTCATGAGTCATGCTTATATAGCCCTTTGTTTGCCCCTCTTGGAGACACATAGTCTGAGCTTCCTAAACAAAGAACATCCTCATGTTACAGGAAATATAGAATACTGGTCCCACTTATCAACCACCTTTATCATTTATGAGATCCTGAGTTTGTCCTTGCATAATGCGTGTTGTCCTCACTACTGGTTGGCATCTGTAAGAGATACCTGTGAATGTCCGACTCCTTTCTTGTGACAATCACATTAAACAATAGGTGTCTTGCATACTAATGAGATGCATTTCATTGAGACATTCAACTATACCCATGATCCTCATCTGTGATTCATTCAACTAAAATACACGACATGATATAATATATAACATTATATAAGGCTTTCATTGTTCAAAACCTTCATTTCGTACACCTATTATATACAGTCTGAGAAATACAGACATTAAGAAAGCCATACAGGAATCAGTTAATAAAAATATCACATGTTCTTAGGTTACACTTAAATATTTTTTGGGCTACTGGCCCTGTAGATTATAAAAAAATAACCTACATCTAAGAAGGTAAATAGACAAACCCGTCCAAAATACCATGCATCAGATGGAAAATGTGCATGGAAAGTTACCTCAATATTACAGAAAGTCGAAAAAGGCATAGATGGCGACTATAAAATATAACCTGTAATAATTACCCCTAAATTCAGGTGTATAGACTCTCAGGACTAGAGATGAGCGAACTTATGAAAAGTTCGGTTCGGCAGGTTCGCCGAATTTCATGAAAAAGTTTGATTCGGACCGAACTAGTTCTGACCGAACCTGTAATACAAGAAAGCCCCTAAAAATCGTGTATAACACTTTTTAAAAGCCCTAGAAGCCCTGTATAACACTCTTAGGTCACCCATGAGTGTATCCAAGTGCTTTTGAGCTGTCTTTAAGGCAAAAGTTAGTGTCAAAGTTACGCCAATATGTATGGCTATAGGAAAACGGATGGGACATGGTGATAACTAACAGAAACCACAGCACTTGTGCATGTTGTATGCTTAATGCATTGTTAAAAAAGGTACAAAAATTAACCATTTTTGGCGGCAGATGCCTGCCAGGGTTCATACATATAAGGTGGTAAAAGAAGAAGCAATGGCTTTTGACAAGCCCTCAAAAAATTTACCCTTTATGGTGGCAGATGCCTGCCGGGGTTCATCCATACATGGATTTAAAAGCAACAAGCAATGGCTTTTCACAAGCCCTCCAAAAATTTACCCTTTTTATTGGCAGATGCCTGCCGGGGTTCATCCATACATGGATGTAAAAGCAACAAGAAATGGCTTTTGACAAGCCCTCCAAAAAGTTACCCTTTTTATTGGCAGATGCCTGCCGGGGTTCATCCATACATAGATGTAAAAGCAACAAGCAATGGCTTTTCACAAGCCCTCCAAAAATGTACCCTTTTTATTGGCAGATGCCTGCCGGGGTTCATCCCTACATGGATGTAAAAGCTACAAGCAATGGCTTTTGACAAGCCCTCAAGGCCTGCTTGTAGCAAACGGCAGTGGAGGTGTATTGGTGGTAGTAGAGGTAGCCAACACATACAGCAAGGGTGGTAGACTGGTAGTAGTATTAGCAGCACATTAAAAAAAGAGCCTGGACGACAGTCACAGGACAAAGCCATGTGGTTGGGCAGGCCTCATGCCTGCTTGTAGCAGACGGCAGTGGAGGTGTATTGGTGGTAGTAGAGGCATCCAACACAGACAGCAAGGGTGGTAGTAGTAGTAGCAGCACATTAAAAAAAGAGACTGGACGACAGTCACAGGACAAAGCCCTGTGGTGGGGCAGGCCTCAGGCCTGCTTGTAGCAGACGGCAGTGGAGGTGTATTGGTGGTAGTAGAGGTAGCCAACACAGACAGCAAGGGTGGTAAACGGAAGTAGTAGTAGTAGCAGCACATTAAAAAAAGAAACTGGGCGACAGTCACAGGACAAAGCCCTGTGGTGGGGCAGGCCTCAGGCCTGCTTGTAGCAGACGGCAGTGGAGGTGTATTGGTGGTAGTAGAGGTAGCCAACACAGACAGCAAGTGTGGTAGTAGTAGTAGCAGCACATTAAAAAAAGAGACTGGACGACAGTCACAGAACAAAGCCCTGTGGTGGGGCAGGCCTCAGGCTTGCTTGTAGCAGACGGCAGTAGAGGTGTATTGGTGGTAGTAGAGGTAGCCAACACAGACAGCAAGGGTGGTAGTAGTAGTAGCATCACATTAAAAAAAGAGACTGGAGGACAGTCACAGGACAAAGCCCTGTGGTGGGGCAGGCCTCAGGCCTGCTTGTAGCAGACGGCAGTGGAGGTGTATTGGTGGTAGTAGAGGCATCCAACACAGACAGCAAGGGTGGTAGTAGTAGTAGCAGCACATTAAAAAAAGAGACTGGACGACAGTCACAGGACAAAGCCCTGTGGTGGGGCAGGCCTCAGGCCTGCTTGTAGCAGACGGCAGTGGAGGTGTGTTGGTGGTAGTAGAGGTAGCCAACACAGACAGCAAGGGTGGTAAACGGTAGTAGTAGTAGTAGCAGCACATTAAAAAAAGAAACTGGACGACAGTCACAGGACAAAGCCCTGTGGTGGTGGGGCAGGCCTCAGGCCTGCTTGTAGCAGACGGCAGTGGAGGTGTATTGGTGGTAGTAGAGGTAGCAATACAGACAGCAAGGGTGGTAGTAGTAGTAGCAGCACATTAAAAAAGAGACTGGATGACAGTCACAGGAAAAAGCCCTGTGGTGGGGCAGGCCTGCTTGTAGCAGACGGCACTGGGGGTGGATTGGTGGTAGAAGTAGTAGCAGCACCAACAGCGGCACTGTTAAGGATCTGCCAGGCACAGCTTCTGTATCCACGCCCATAGGTAATCAGTCTGCACCTGCTTCTATGTCTGTGAGACTGACTCGATCTTCCACTACTCAGGATGGCAGGCTTAGCAGTGGGAGAGCCTATCACAGCCTGGCCAGACGGAGCTAGCTCCCGCCCTCTGTCTATTTATACCTGCCTTTCCTGTTCCTCCTTGCTTGTGATTCTTCTCGTTTTGTTTCCTGGCCCTGCTGCAGCTTCTTGAACCATTTGACCCTGCTTCATATTGACCCTGACTTACTGACTACTCTCCTGCTCTGCGTTTGGTACCTCGTACACTCCTGGTTTGACTCGGCTTGTTCACTACTCTCCTGCTCTGCGTTTGGTACCTCGTACACTCCTGGTTTGACTCGGCTCGTTCACCACTCTTGTTGCTTACGGTGTTGCCGTGGGCAACTGCCCCTTTTCCCTTGCTTCTGTGTACCCTTGTCTGTTTGTCTGTCGGGCACTTATTGAGCGTAGGGACCGTCGCCCAGTTGTACCCCGTCGCCTAGGGCGGGTCGTTGCAAGTAGGCAGGGACTGAGTGGCGGGTAGATTAGGGCTCACTTGTCTGTTTCCTTACCCCTATCATTACATAATCACAAGCCCATATACTTACACTACCCTGGTCCCTCACACTACTATGGACCCCCTTGAGACCCTGGTTCAGCAAATGCAGGGTCTCTCCCTACAGGTCCAGACTCTGGCTCAGAGGGTCAACCAGCCTGATGCTACCATGGTAGTGCCCCTCACCTCACCTCTTGAACACAACCTCAAGTTGCCTGACCGGAAGACTTTTCTCTCCTTTCGGGAGAGTTGTAGGCTCTATTTTCGTTTAAAGCCCCACTCCTCAGGTTCTGAGAGCCAGCGGGTGGGTATAATTATGTCCCGGCTCCAGGAAGGGCCCCAAGAATGGGCCTTCTCCTTGGCTCCTGATGCCCCAGAACTTTCCTCCGTTGATCTTTTCTTTTCTGCTCTAAGACTCATATATGATGAGACTGACAGGACTGCCTTTGCCGAGAGTCAGCTGGTGACCTTACGTCAGGGTAAGAGACCTGTTGAGGAGTATTGCTCTGACTTTAGGAAGTGGTGCGTAGCTTCTCGGTGGAATGACCCTGCCTTAAGGTGCCAGTTGAGGTTGGGTCTGTCGAATGCCCTGAAAGACCTGCTAGTTAGCTATCCCTCTTCTGACTCCCTAGATCAGGTTGAGGCTATAGCGGTACGACTTGACCGATGTCTCAGGGAAAGACTACGTGAACGTTTTTGTGTTTTCTCCTCTGACTCCCCCATGATGCCTCCCGAGGTTCCGTTGCTTCGTTCTTCCACGGAAGACTCGGACGTACCTATGCAACTCGGGGCCTCCGTGTACCCCCAACAACGTAGAGAGTTCCGCAGGAAGAATGGTCTCTGCTTCTATTGTGGGGATGACAAGCATCAAGTGAACACATGTCCTAGGCGTAAGAATAAGCAGCCGGAAAACTTCTGCGCCTAAGTGATCATCGGGGAGGTCACTTGGGCGCACAGGTATTTCCCGTAAATATGAAACGTAATAAAATCTTGCTTCCCTTTCAGGTCTCTTTTGGTGGTAGGTCTGCTACCGGCAGTGCCTTCGTGGATTCAGTGTCGTCTGCTAATATCATGTCTGTTGAATTTGCTATGTCTCTAGCTATGCCTTTGATTGATTTGCCTAAACCTGTCCCAGTAGTGGGTATCGACTCCACTCCTCTTGCTAATGGTTATTTTACACAGCATACCCCTGTTTTTGAACTCCTTGTTAGCTCCATGCATTTGGAGCAGTGCTCTGTACTGTTGATGTTGGGATTATTGTCCGATTTGGTTTTAGGCCTTCCCTGGTTGCAGTTGCATAATCCCACGTTTGACTGGAATACTGGGGATCTTACCAAATGGGGTAATGAATGCTTATTGTCATGTTTTTCTGTTAATTCTATTTCTCCCCCTGAGGAGGTAAACACTCTATCTGAGTTTGTTCAGGACTTCGCTGATGTTTTCTCTAAGGAGACCTCCGAAGTGTTACCCCCTCAAAGAGAATACGATTGCGCTATCGATTTGGTACCAGGAGCTAAGCTCCCTAAGGGTAGGATATTTAATCTCTCTTGTCCCGAACGTGAAGCCATGAGAGAGTATATCCAGGAATGCCTGGCCAAGGGTTACATTCGCCCCTCTACTTCTCCGGTAGGTGCTGGCTTCTTCTTCGTAGGGAAGGAGGATGGTGGTCTTAGGCCATGTATTGACTACCGTAACTTCAATAAGGTCGCTGTAAGGAACCAGTATCCCCTTCCTTTGATTCCTGATCTCTTTAATCAGGTTCAGGGGGACCAATTGTTCTCTAAGTTTGATCTACGGGGGGGCGTATAACCTTATCCACATCAAAAAGGGGAATGAGTGGAAGACTGCGTTTAACATGCCCGAAGGTCATTTCGAATACCTCGTCATGCCCTTTGGGTTGGGTAATGCTCCCGCTGTCTTCCAGAATTTCATAAATGAGATTTTAAGAGATTACCTGGGGGTATTTCTTGTAGTGTACCTTGATGACATACTTGTGTTTTTCAAGGACTGAACCTCCCACATTGAGCATGTCAGGAAGGTGCTCCATTTCCTTCGGGAAAACAAACTGTTTGCGAAGACCGAAAAATGTGTGTTTGGGGTGCAGGAGATACAATTTTTGGGACAAATCCTCACTCGTCATGAATTCCGCATGGACTTCGCCAAGGTCCAGGCTGTGGCGGAATGGGTCCAACCTGCCTCCCTGAAGGCGTTACAGTGCTTCCTGGGGTTCACTAATTATTACAGGAGATTTATTGCTAACTTCTCCGTCATTGATAAGCCTCTTACGGATCTCACTCGCAAAGGTGCTGATCTCCTCCACTGGCCTCCTGAGGCTGTCCAGGCTTTTGAGGTCCTTAAGAAGTGCTTTATCTCGCCCCGGTGTTGCTTCAGCCCAACCAAATGGAGCCATTTATCGTGGAGGTTGACGCGTCCGAGGTGGGAGTGGGGGCTGTTTTGTCCCAGGGTACCAGGTTCCTCACGCATCTCCGTCCCTGTGCCTACTTCTCCAGGAAGTTTTCGCCCACTGAGAGTAACTATGATATTGGCAACCGCAAATTCTTAGCCATTAAATGGGCGTTTGAAGAGTGGCGCCACTTCCTGGAGGGGGCTAGGCACCAGGTTACGGTCCTTACCGAGCACAAGAATCTGGTTTTCCTAGAATCGGCCCGGATGCTAAACCCGGATGCTCGATGGGCGGTATTTTTTACCAGATTCAATTTTTTTGGTTACCTATAGGGCTGGGTCTAAAAATATTAAGACTGATGCACTGTCGCGTAGCTTCATGGCCAGCCCTCCTTCGGAGGAAGATCCTGCTTGTATTTTGCCTCCAGGTATAGTCATTTCCTCTATTGATTCTGATTTAGTCTCTGAAATTGCTGCTGATCAAGGTTCAGCTCCCGGGAACCTTCCTGAGAACAAGCTGTTTGTTCCCCTGCAATTCCGGCTAAGGGTACTTAGGGAAAATCATGACTCTGCACTATCTGGTCATCCAGGCATCCTGGGTACCAAGCACCTCATTGCCAGAAACTATTGGTGGCCTGGGTTGCCTAAAGACGTTAAGCCTACGTCGCCGCTTGTGAGGTTTGTGCTAGGTCCAAGACTCCCAGGTCCCGACCAGCGGGCTTACCACATTCTTTGCCCATTCCCCAGAGACCTTGGACCCATATCTCCATATATTTTATCACCGATTTGCCTCCATCTCAAGGCAAGTCGGTGGTGTGGGTTGTAGTAGACCGCTTCAGTAAGATGTGCCACTTTGTGCCCCTCAAGTAACTACCCAACGCCAAGACGTTAGCTACCTTGTTTGTCAAACACATCCTGCGTCTCCATGGGGTCCCTGTCAATATTTTTTCTGACAGAGGGGTACAATTTGTTTCTTTGTTTTGGAGAGCCTTCTGTAAAAAGTTGGAGATTGATCTGACCTTCTCCTCTTCCTTCCATCTTGAAACTAATGGCCAAACCGAGATGACTAATCTGTCTCTAGAACAATATTTAAGGTGTTTTATCTCTGACTGTCAATATGATTGGGTCTCATTCATTCCCCTAGCCGAATTTTCCCTTAATAACCGGGTCAGTAACTCGTCAGGGGTCTCCCCCTTTTTCTGTAATTTTGGGTTTAATCCACGGTTCTCCTCCGTTTCACCTGGTAGTTCCAACAATCCCGAGGTAGAGGTAGTTCATCGGGAACTGTGCACAGTCTGGGCCCAGGTTCAGAAGAACCTAGAAGCGTCCCAGAGCGTACAAAAAACTCAGGCAGATAGAAGACGTTCTGCTAACCCCTTGTTTATGGTCGGGGATCTGGTGTGGCTATCGTCAAAGAACTTGCGCCTTAAAGTCCCGTCCAAGAAGTTTGCTCCCCGGTTTATAGGACCGTACAAGGTCATTGAAGTCCTCAATCCTGTCTCCTTCCGACTGGAGTTGCCCCCATCTTTTCGAATACACGACGTGTTTCATGCCTCCCTCCTTAAACGCTGCTCCCCGTCCTTGGCTCCCTCGAGGAAACCTCTTGTTCCCGTTCTCACCCCTGAGGGGGTGGAATTCGAGGTGGCCATGATTGTGGACAGCAAGATGGTCCAAGGCTCCCTCCAGTAACTGGTCCATTGGAGAGGATACGGGCCTGAGGAGAGGACTTGGGTACCCGCCCGGGATGTTCACGCTGGGGTATTGGTCAGGAAGTTCCACCTTCGTTTCCCCAATAAACCAGGTCCACTTAGAAAGGGTCCGGTGGCCCCTCATAAAAGGGGGGGTACTGTAAAGGATCTGCCAGGCACAGCTTCGGGGTTAACTCCCATAGGTAATCAGTCTTCACCTGAGTCTATGTCTCTGAGACTGACTCCAGCTTCCACCACTCAGGCTGGCAGGCTTAGGAGTGGGAGAGCCTATCTCAGCCTGGTCAGACTCAGCTAGCTCCCGCCCTCTGTCTATTTATACCTGCCTTTCCTGTTCCTCCTTGCTTGTGATTCTTCTCGTGTGGTTTCCTGGCCCAGCTACAGCTTCTGACTATTTGATCCTGCTCCATATTGACCCCGGCTTACTGACTACTCTCCTGCTCTGTGTTTAGTACTTCGTACACTCCTGGTTTGACTCGGCTCGTTTACCTCTCTTGTTGCTCACGGTGTTGCCGTGGGCAACTGCCCCATTTCCCTTAGCTTTGTGTACCCTTGTCTGTTTGTCTCGTGCACTTACTGAGCGTAGGGACCGCCGCCCAGTTGTACCCCGCCGCCTAGGGCGGGTCGTTGCAAGTGGGCAGGGACAGAGTGGCGGGTAGATTAGGGCTCACTTGTCCGTTTCCCTGCCCCTATCATTACAAATCCATTAAGAAAAGACAGAGCAGTGAAATTCTTATACCATGGCTGACTTTAAATCCTAAGGGTATGTGCACACACACTAATTACGTCTGTAATTGACGGATGTATTTCGGCCGCAAGTAGTGGACCGAACACAGTGCAGGGAGCCGGGCTCCTAGCATCATACTTATGTACGATGCTAGGAGTCCTTGCCTCTCCGTGGAACTACTGTCCCGTACTGAAAACATGATTACAGTACGGGACAGTTGTCCGGCAGTGAGGCAGGGAGTCCTAGCATCGTATATAACTATGATGCTAGGAGCCCGGCTCCCTGCACTGTGTTCGGTCCGGTACTTGCGGCCGAAATACGTCCGTCAATTACGGATGTAATTAGTGTGTGTGCACATACCCTAAGAGTAAAAGCTCAGTGGCCAACGTCAGATTATGTTCCTACAAGTACAACAAATTAACAAAAAGAACAATTATGTTTATTTTTATTTTAATATTTAAGAGCTGGACCGGTCCAAATTAATGTTCCGGACATATAGTTATAATATACCTTAACATAACTTATATAATAATAATATTAGAAAATTTTATAATAGCATTAATAACAAAAATAATAATAATGATAATAATAAAAAAGCATCAAATCCACACTAATGTTTATTTACGGTATGCAGTTATGCCGGATATCCAATGCCTCTATTAACCGCTGTTCTGCCTTTTAACGTCGCTGCAGCATATGCCTTATGCTGCAGCCACGTTAATTAAAGTCACTCTTCTGTTCCTGAAGCATGCCTCCGTGCACACTCTCAGGAACAGCTCCCCACTGCTGCCGGCATCCTCGGGACCTCTCCTATGATAATGAAACCAATGTGTTCCGTTATAAGCTATGAGATCATGATTTAACCAATCCTGATGATCCCATAGTAAAGTATGGAGAGACACGATTTCCACCCCCCTCTTGCTGCCTGACCTCCCTTAGTGATAACTGAACCAATCGGTTAGGGGGTTAGTGACTGCCTCCACTTGTTGTTCTTGCACTCCTCCCATTCTGCCCTGGGTGATTTTAATCAGTTCAATGCTGGATCCTACCATCCCCAGGTATATATGTAGGCTTAGTCCCAGTTCTGGGTGTATGTGCAGCGTAGGTTCCCACCTTACAGAGGTCGCCTTGTCGTGGCAGGTGGGCTAACACTTTTTGATCAAAATGTGCACTAAGAACCTCCCTATTTGTAAGTAGATTTAGCTTTAGTGCATATTTATTTATATTTAGTGGTTTAGGTGGCATTAGTGTCGCAGGGTGCTGTCACCATTTTATGTTTGCTATATATAAGAACAGTTATAAAAAAAACCCTCACTAAAATGCTGCATAAAATGTACTCAGTGGAGAAGGCGTATATGCTCTTATGCTCTGAAAGCGAGCACAGCTCAGAGAAAGTGAGGTCGCCTTTGAAGGCTTTGGTCACAGTGACATTGACAGTGACATTGATCGCAGTGACAATATTGTGCATGCTGGTCCTAGTATAAAAATTGTCACAACTAGTGACCAAACTTTACAAGTGTACCAAGTACCAGCACAGAGGTGCTGATGGATACTGAACTGATACAAGTTGATGTTCCTGATGTAGTGGTTCCAAATTGGCAAAATCCAAGTACGAGTACACTGTTTGTTCCTGAATTTAAGTCTGTGCCTGGCCCAACTGTGGATGCGAATGGGTTTGGCCCTGTGAATTTTTTTCACCTTTTTTCTTTATATTGCATAATTAGCAAGGGAGACTAACCTGTATGCAGCAAAGTTTATTGCGAATAACCCTGCCTCCTACCATTCAAGGCCAGGCAAATGGGCGCCCACTAATGCTGCTGAATTACAAAAAAATATTCTGCCACTGACTCTCCTCATGGGCATTGTGAGAAAACCCACAATTAGATCGTACTGGGAAAAAAGCCCCATTCATAGTACCCCCACTTTCTCCGCAGTTATGACAAGGACTCGCTATGAGACACTTTTGAAATGTTTACACTTTGCTGACAATAGTCAATGCCCCCCATGAGATTCCACCGACTATGACGGATTGTATAAAATTCGGCCTCTTTTAAATTATTTTTCTGATAAGTATTTGGAGCTATTTATTCCCAGTGAAAATCTGTCCATTGACATACTCTCGTCTGGTCAAATTTAAAGGTAGACTGCATTTCAAGCAGTATATTCCTTCCAAGCGTGCCCGCTATGGAATAAAACTGTACAAGCTCTGTGAGAGCACTACGGGCTACACAACAGCATTTTGTGCTCGCCAGGGAAAAGATGCCCAATTCAATCCCCTAGGGTGCCCGCCAGAATTGGGCACTACTGGAAAAATAGTCTGGGAGATTATGGGGCCTTTACTTCAAAAAGGGCACACACTTTTTCTGGACAATTATTACAGCAGCATCCCTCTGCTCAGACACCTCCAGGAGGCAAATACCGGAGCATGTGGCACTGTTCACAGAGAAAGGAAGGACCTTCCACAATCTCTGATAAGCCAGAGACTGAACAAGGGAGGGTCTGCTGGTCTCCGTTGGGGCAATTTGTTGGCCATACATTACAGCGACAAAAAAGATGTGCATTTGTTAAATACAGTACACACAGTGACAGTCAAAGGAAAAAAATCTCCTGCAGAAAACAGAAACCCATCTGCACAGTTAACTATAACAAATATATGGGGGGTGTCGACCTCTCAGACCAAGTGTTAATACCCTATGAGGTCATGAGGAGATCCTACACCTGGTACAAAAAACTTTCTATTTACATTATTCAAATGGGAATATATAATTCCTTTATTTTGTATAAACATGCCGGTGGCACACATACTGTTTTGATGTACAAGGAAATAATTTATGAACAGCTCCTTTTCCAGAACCAAGGCCCAATGTTTCCCCTGGAATCAGAAGATCTGTGAAGGCTCAAAAGAGCGGCACTTTTTGGCCATAATCCCTTCAACCCCAAGACAGAGATACCCCCAAAGATGATGCCGCGTCTGCTCCAAAAAAGGCATAAGAAGTGATAGCCACTACTTTTGGCCAGATTTGCCAACCATGCCAGCCCTCTGCATTGCTGAATGCTTTCACATTTATCACACTAAGGGGGGATTCACACATGTGCGTGATTTGCGTCCGTGCAGGGCGCGTTGTTTTCGCGCGCCACACACAGGCCAATAGAAGTCAATGGGGCAGTATAGACAGTCCGTGATTTTTGCGCAGCGTTTGTTCGCTGCGTACAAAACGCGACAAGTTCAATATCTCTGCGTATTTCACGCATCACGCACCCATTGAAGTCAATGGGTGCGTGAAAATCACGCATGTCATACGGAGGCACCTGCGTGGAACGCGCGTTTTACACGCAGGACACGTTGTCTCTTTGCTAAGGAGTTTGAGCTAACTAGTCGAAACCAGCAGAAAAGCAGGAAGTAGCTTAGAGACCAGGTTTTCAAAAAGAGGCCAAACCGTTTACTCCTGCACCACAAGCAGCTTGCAGCCATGCTTTGCCAGATGGATGTTGCTAAGCTAATCGCATTAGTTCAGGAGCGGCCGGAGGTATGGAACACCCATGCGGAGTCATACCATGACCGCACACTCAAGGAGGCTGCATGGGAGCATATTGCCGAGGCGCTGTTCGAGCAGGAGTGGGCCGACAGCCGCACCCGTGACCGCCAACGCATTGGTGAGTGTATATATGTGTGTCGACATATACGTGTATAATGACATCCATATTGGCTATTGCGTCCCTGTTGAAACAATGCCTGTCATGGGCAACGTTTCGGTTCAGTTGCATCTTTATAGTAGCTGAAAGTAAGGTCTGTTCTTGTGTGGAGGTGTCATACTGTCGTTTATATGCAGTGTCTGTGTGCGCAGTAACATCTGGTGTGTTGCTTGAATTATGTGTTCTTTATTATTTATACAGTGGACGATGTAAAGAGACGTTGGCGAAGTTCCAGGGACCAGTTCCGGAAAGAATATGGTTCCAGCCGCCGCAGCGGAGAAGGTGGCACCAGGAAGCGCCGCTACATATATTATGATCAGCTGTTGTTCCTGCGGGAAATAATGGACATGCGACCGTAAGTACTCGTTATTGGCCCTTTTTGCAAACGTGACCTCCCAAAAATGTCATATACGCCAAAGATGCTTTGTGTTTGAACAGTAAATTGTGTTCCTCAACTGACGTCTCCCCTATATTCTAGAACTAGCGACAATCTTGACGCGTCGGATGAGGAGGCACCGGCCGGGTCTACCCAGGCGTCCGAAGCCGCCGCTCCCCTGGTTGCCCTAACCCCGGACCAAACCAGAGAGGATCCTGTCCCAGTCGCCTCAGCGCCAGAAGCGGGCCCACCGGACCAAGTGGCACCTACCCATGCAGCACCCCACCGCAGATGCCCTGTGAACCCGTCCGCAGGTGCACAGGTGGACGCGCATGTTCTGGAGTACCTGCAGCGTGCAGCTGATGAGGACAACTGCGACTACTTTTGTCGCAGCATGGCACCTTTAATGCGCCGGGTACCAGAGCATAGGCTGGCGCGCCTGCAATCGAACATGCTGTCGCTCCTCGACAGTGCTACACCCCCGCTTAGTCCAGGGCGGTGCTTCACTGCTATCGAGCAGTGGCGTAGTGTGCTTATGCCCTCCGTGGGGGTCCATTTGCCAGGGCACTCACAACCTGCCCCTGCCATATCGCAGATGCCGCAATATTCTCCATGGCCAAGATACCTCTCCCCTGGCCCAATGGCTGGCCCTGTCCGTCACTTCCCTTCCTACTCCCTACCTGCCCCAAGTTTTCAGGCTCCCATCCAGCCTCACGGCTACCAGCCACAGTATCAGCACCACTATGCTGCTCAGGAACATCCTCATCAGGCCCGGGGACAGCATAGTGGTGCTGATATGTCTGCATACACATCACCGCCCCATGCCTATCACAATCTGTAGGGGCGCGTGTATACTAAGGCCAAATGTCCAAAAGCCATGACAGCCTTGTAATCATTCCTGGTTACTATCTGCAATGCATCATGTTGGTGCCAATTTTTGTTGGGGTATGTAATCCCCCATCTGTTTTTTTGTGTATGTGCAAATAACATAAACGCCAAAGTTATATATTTCACTCCCGTGTGGACAATCCTTCTGTTACATAGCTCACCGATTTCTATAACCTCTACCGCAATGAGGTGCCATGGCGTAAGAGGTTTGGACGGTATGACATTTCTCCACCACATTGTTGAGGTCTTCGTTGATCGGAAGGTGTTTGGAATACCAGGAACTGAGGTGTTATTAGAATAGTTATTGTTTGGCCATACCTAGCTTCACTCACGCAGAAAGGGTCGCTGACATAGGGAAGGAAATCCTTTGTCTACACAAGAGGATGTTATGTCAAGGTATTGGTGGCTTAAAAAAAGGGAATTCCAAACACCTCCTGAGGTTTAAGCTCGCAACCCACGTCAAGGGGCCTAAAATTTTGTGAGTCCCTAACCCTACCCCACCCCCCCAAACCAAAAAAGGACTAGAGGGATAAACAGACGTTCGACAAAAGAATACTAACTTCACCACACCTCAAATGACTACGTTCTGCCAGGGTACATCTCCAGGCTGGCTGTCAAAATACTCTGCAAATTGCTGGTGCACTCGCAGGCCAGATGTCGGTGGCCACCCTGGCTGAGCAGGCTGGGCGATGCTGGTGGTGGGTGCAGTTGTTAACATATATTCCCCATCATGAGCGGCATCATGGATGCGGGTAAAGTTGTGCAGCACAACACAGGCTTTGATCACAGATGTCACATTGGCCGGCGACATTTGCATTGCTGTCATCAGGACCCTCCACTTGCTGCACATGATGCCAAAGGCGCATTCCACCACTTTCCGTGCTCTGCCTAGCCGGTTATTGAAAATGCGCCTACGGTTATCCATGCCCCTCAGCGCATATGGACGCATGACTTGTCTGCTGAGGGCAAAACCCTCATCTGCAACCATAACATAAGGAAGGGGTGGACCGCTGGTGCCAGGGAGGATGTTAGGCTTGGGAACATCAAGTTGGTTAGACATTAGACGCTGGCCCATTCTGGACGAGCGAAATATGCAGGCATCTGCGGGGCTTCCATAGGACCCGATGTCGACAAGGCCAGCAAGACTATGGAAAAAAAACTGCTTGTAGTTGAAGTATCGAGACCCAGAGTGGGGGGGTTTCTGGACACGGATGTGCTTCCCATCGAGTGCACCAATACAGTGGGGAAATTGAGTGTTGGTTTCAAACTGCTGGGCTATTTGAAGCCAGTGTTGGGCCGTAGGCTGATGCATCACGCTGCTCTTCAATCTCAGCCACAGGACCACACAGGTTGATGGGACAATGCCGGAAATAGTGGACACTCCAAGAAGGAATTCGAAATGAAGGGAATGGTAGCTATTGCCTGTCGCCACAAATCTACAGGAAATCAGGAACACAAACCACAAAGCCAACATGTTAGGTGGGACATGAAGCACATAAAACAATATGTGTAACCTGGATTAGGAAACAGCACATACTGTAAGGTGACAAGGTGACGCTCCTCTGGGGAAATACAGCGCCGCATGTTGGTGTCCTGACCAACTCCAGAAGCATATAAAAGGCAGGCACAGACAGGCGACAAAAGGAGCGAAATTTATCTGGGTGACGACGGAGGTCAGCATACAGGGTATGAAAATGCCCTTTAGAGATGCGTTGGGCCACTATTGGGTGAACCCACATCCTACCTGATCTCCGCCGGTGAGGCAGTAGCATGCTACGGCGTTGGCCAAACCTCCGGAAAACCATCCATGCTAAGAGGACACGGGCCAGAGAGCTAGGTGGCATCAATGCAGTGGGGCATACAAAGTAACCGCAAATACTCGTTCGAACACTCTGTTGCACCAAAAGCTCACAAATTCAGCATCACAGGTGCGCACATCAAGCAGGGGTGTTGCATTCTTGGCCTTTTTGTAGGCTGGCGAAAACAGAACACCTGCTTGCGTTTTTTACACGCGCAGGAAAAACACATGTCTTATGCGCGTAATATACGCACACATGGCCCAAATACGCATGCCACACGCTGCTGACACGCGCGCAAAACGCAGCGTTTGTTGCGCGCGCAAAAACGCAACGTTCGTCTGAATAAGCCCTCAGGTCCGAGTTTAATTTGACCGGTCTAAAAGCATATTTAAAAATTAACTCTCAACATTTTTTTTCTTTTATCCTATTAGGACCATATAATTAGGTTAATACCCGGGGAAAAGGGGAGGGAATCGTTTTTTTTTTTAATCCTACAAAACTAAATTCAACCAAAAAAAACCTGAATTTTAAAATATAACCCTCATTGAATAACTGAGGTTTCTATCTTTTTGACAGGGATCACTTTTTTTTAGTGTGAATCCGATGTTTCACCACCATCTAAAAAAGTAGCGCTTTTGCCTCTGGACACCATTAAATACTGTAGAAGTTGGTTATGTGCACAAATAAGGTATCATTGTATTTAGGAGAAATTGGCGTACAAATATTAGGTTGATCTTGCTATGCAGCAAATAGCTTGCACAAAAAAAATACAAGTGAAACAGCACGAAATTGAATAAAAAAATGTGTTGTTTTTTCCCAGCAACTCCCAACAAAAAATGAAAAACACAAAAAGCGCTTACTTTCCAATATATACCTTACTGAAAACAGTGGGATGTCTATTTCAGAATTGGTGGAGTTTTTGGACTGATTCTTATGTTTTAGCACCACTGGTCAATTACAATTTATGTGGGGGAATAAAATAAGCCGTGCAAAAAATGCACCTTGAAGAAGAAAAAGTGCCCTTTTGCCTCTGGGCACCACTACACACCCTAGAAGTGTGTTATGCACACAAATGAGGTATTATTTTACGCAGAAGTTTGCGTAACAATATTAGGTTGATTTTGCTAAGCAGCAAATAGCGTGTACAAGAAAAGTACAGGTGAATTATCACCAAAATGAAAAGAATGTATATTTCTAATTTTTTACCACCATCTTCCAATAAAAATTAAAAGTAACCAAAAAGCGCTTACTTTCCAATATATACCTTACTGATTTTGATGTTTTAGTGCCAATAAGCCATGCAAAGAATGAACTTGAAAAACAGAAATGTACATGCTGAATATCAGACCATGTTACGTGCATCTTATTATTTTACAAAAACGATGTAAATATGGTGTCACTGTAATCAGAAGAAATAGACAAGCATATTTTAATATATGTATATACATTAGTGTGTATATAAAAATTATGTTTTAGACAAATGAAGCTAAATTAAAAAAAATTCCCATTTTAGACAGTTTTTTTGCTTCTAACGAAAAAAACGTTTTTATTTATTTAACAAATAACATTACTTATTTAAAGCCTTATATGTCCTAAAAAAAAACCATGGTAAAATTAGTTGAGATATGCAAAGACGTTAAAAAAATATTGGCGTGCAAAGAAATGCATAGCCAAAGTGCAAAATTTGGCCTGAGCATTGAGGCATCAATGACCCTTGGTCCTGAAAGGGTTAATTCTCGTAGTCATGTGACATCACTTTTTCCGTGATGCTGGCAGCAGGAGAGAACCAACACAAGTCTAACAGCGACATTTGTCAGTATAACATGGCTGATCACCCTGCAACTAGATCTGTAAGATTTAAAAAAAACAAAAAAAACAGACCCCAATATTTTTTCTGACTTTTGTGAAACAAATTCTAAAAATTAAAAATAAATACCTAAATGAAATAAAAAATATACATAAAATAAACTCCCTGAACTTCCCAAATGATTGTTATAGTACTAACTCTAAATTGGATATGTAATATATTGAAATTAATGGTAAACAATTATTAACAATAATATTATATAATAAATTAACTAGACTTGTAAAGAGTAACCGTCGTTCCAAGTTTTTTCCACATAAATCAGTGGTGATAAGAAACTTTGTAAAAAATATTATTATATAAAAACATTACTTTCTCCCCTTATCAGACTCTTCTCCTCCTCCCCGCTGCCTCCTGCACTGATCACCTACTAATTTACTGGTAAAAATGCAGTAGAGGTGAAGACAAATTATCATTACTAAGAAATCAGGCTACAGCTGCCAATAAAACTCTATCGAAAAGGTAATGGAAGGTAGAAGAGGAGGGAGCAGATGCAGAGATAAAAAGAGAGAGAGAGAGAGAGGTAGACACTGTTGCAGGTTCCTTAAGTGTTTTATCTCTCCACAGTGCTGGATTCACATCTGCACTGCTATTTACTGCTGTATAATGTCTTCCATGCTGCTGCTGCTGCTTCTAGAAAGTGTTATATCTCACCCCAGTGCTGGATTTACAGCTGTACTGCTCATTACTGTGGAGTAATGTCGTCTATGCTACTTGCTGTTTCTCTATGTGTCATAGATAGTGATATGAGATAGTAAATTAACCTGAAATCTGCATTCGTCAGGGGAAAAAAACTCACCACAAAAATATCACACTGATAGCCGAACAACTAAAAATGTTTTAGCCATTTAACTAACATTAAAAATAGCTAAACCGTGTCTAGTCCTGGTGGCCAAAAATATTTTAGACCTGAACCAGATAAGCTTCAGAACTTATTTTCATTATACAAAATTAAAAAAGCACATAAAACCACAGAACCAATGTCATCTGTCCACCCATTCCAGCGGCAGGGAAAAAACAAAAAGAGAGAAAGAGAAAAATAAATGTACTGGTTTACACAATCGTTGGTACCTTAGAATTCCTAAGATGAGAATACATTTATTTTCATTTACTGTAGATTAGGAATCTAAAGTAAAGAACTTGTCCAACAAACCTAAATAAAGAATAATATATATAGCATTGTCATAGCATAAAACTCACATTTTATTTTAAAGTTATAACATGGCCTGTTTTCTCAATATTGATAAAAAAATATAATTAAAATAAAATACTTGACCTAATAAAATATAATAGTAATAAATACAAATAAATGTTATACAATTAAATGTATTTTCATTTATATTTGGCTTCAACTTAAGTATTGCAACCTTACCTTTGACGGTCAAATTCTTAACTAAATAACAAAAGGTTTGAAACATATTTGTCTATTTTTTCTTATAAAAAAACAAAACATATTCCAGACATTTTAAAAGTAATTATAAGTAGACATTATCATCTATTGTTTGACAAAGGTTTCCTTAGAAAACTTACATCAGATATTCTTTTGCTGTGAAAATTCATATTTAATTTCAGTTTCTTTCATTAATCTTAATTCTGTTGTGAAGAAATGTCCCAGGGGGAAATGATTGGACTTTTAGACGATATCACAGTCATGTTGTATGGCCGCCAGGCAGGTGAATATGAACTACAACAGATCTTTATATAGAAAATAAAAGGTAAGCCGGCAGGGATCATATGTCTTGGGAGATTTTTTGCTATTGTCTCTAGAGTCTCCTTACTTTTGGCACATTGGCAAATTTAAAAATTTAAAAAAATAAAACTATGATTAGCAAATTGATTTTGAGAATATGTGAATCAATTAATTTGCTTAAATAATTTTATATAGAGAATATCAAGAAATAAAAAAAGTGTAGAAAAAATTCCGAAAGCTAAAGTATAACTTTTCTAAAACTTTTCGTGAATTTTTTAATGTTATTTTCTTTATGTGTTCAAATGTGCGTCCAGATGATATATTAAAGTCTATAGTGAAAAGAAAATGCACTACACATAACTGCATTTTGGATTGTGGAGTTTCGAGATACAATAACAAAAGATTTGAGATATTTCCTTACGGCTTTCCTATTGTCTTTTTCTCAGACTGTATATAACTGGGTTAATCAATAAGTAAATACAGCGTACAGCAGAGATGTGATTTTAATTGTGTTTAATGTTTATCTACTTGTTGGTAGAACATAAACATTGAATATTTTAACGTACAATTGCCACAGTGAGGTGGGAGCTACAGGTGGAGAAGACTTTCTGTCTACTGATATTAAATAGAATCTATAAGAAAGCACGGACAATGTTAACGTAAGAAATTATTATTATTAAGCTGGGGCCAATCACTAATAGAATGCTTACCGTGATATGGGGTGGGGAGAGAGAGAGAGACACAGAGCGCTCCTCTGGGGTAATGCTGCAGAAACAGGGTGGTCAGTGATAGCACTAATGTGTATGTGTTGAATACACTCATCTTTTGGAGTTGTGCTAGATGGTCGGCACAACTCGATCATCAAACGTATGGAGCCTTGATGCTCCGTATATAGGCAGTCTGCTGGCCCTCAGAGTGAACACCGGCTAGAGAATCAGCGGGAGTCGATGTGAAGAAGAGGTTTCCAAATAATTTCGAAAAAAATTATCACTCTTAGTAGAGGGCACTCCTGTGCTTATGTGAAATATTCAGCCAAATACCCAGTCGAGACAGAGTATCTCAGTGGGTATAATTATTATTTTTTTTTTTAAAAAGACAAGCTTGGTGAATATCTTAGTCCGAGGACGAAATGTGTAGCTTCTTGGACCACCATTGAGACATATGCTGTTTTAATACACATGCCTTTTTTTAAAGAAATAAATTTCTACTCACTGAGATACTGACATGTCAGACATGCGTAGCAGAGCTGTGTGTGTGCGTGCAGTAGAGCTGTGTGTGCACGCAGTAGATCTGTGTGTGTGTGCGTGCAGCAGAGCTGTGTGTGTGCGCAGCAGAGCTATGTGAGTGTGCGTGCTGCAGAGCTGTGTGTGCGCGCAGCGGAGCTGTGTGTGTGCGAAGCGGAGCTGTGTGTGCGCGCGCAGCGGAGCTGTGTGTATGCGCGCAGTGGAGCTGTGTGTAAAGGATCTGCCAGGCACAGCTTCGGGGTCAACGCCCATAGATAATCAGTCTGAACCTGCTTCTATGTCTGTGAGACTGACTCCATCTTCCACCACTCAGGGTGGCAGGCTTAGGAGTGGGAGAACCTATCACAGCCTGGCCAGACGGAGCTAGCTCCCGCCCTCTGTCTATTTATACCTGCCTTTCCTGTTCCTCCTTTGCTTGTGATTCTTCTTGTTTGGTTTCCTGGCCCTGCTGCAGCTTCTTGTACTATTGTCCTTGCTTCATATTGACCCCGGCTTGCTGACTACTCTCCTGCTCTGCGTTTGGTACCTTGTACACTCCTGGTTTGACTCGGCTTGTTCACTACTCTCCTGCTCTGCGTTTGGCACCTCGTACTCTCCTGGTTTGACTCGGCTTGTTCACTTCTCTTGTTGCTCACGGTGTTGCCGTGGGCAACTGCCCCTTTCTCCCCATAGCTCTGTGTACCCTTGTCTGTTTGTCTGTCGTGCACTTATTGAGCGTAGGGACCGTTGCCCAGTTGTACCCCGTCGCCTAGGGCGGGTCGTTGCAAGTAGGCAGGGACTGAGTGGCGGGTAGATTAGGGCTCACTTGTCTGTCTCTCCACCCCCGTCGTTACACTGTGTGTGTGCAGCAGAGCTGTGTGTGTGTAGCAGAGATGTCTGTGTAGCACAGCAGTGTGTGTGTGCAAGCAGCAGAGCTGTGTGTGTGCGCAGCAGAGCTGTGTGTGTGCGCGCAGCAGAGCTGTGTTTGTGTGTGTGCGTGCTCAGCAGAGCTGTGTGAGTGTGTGCGCAGCAGAGCTATGTGTGTGAGTCAGAGGCGTAGCTAGGTTCTCCAGCACCCGGGGCAAAGATTCAGTTTGGCGCCCCCCCCCCAACCTCTTTCCCGACATCTCCTTCCCCCTCGCCGTGTTTATTTTATCTACCAATCGACGTGTCATTTCTTTTTATGTAACGCGAGCATAAAAATATTTGTACATTTCACAAGCAATATAGTTCTATACACAACACCAGAACCAAGCTCAGTACATATATACAGCCCCAGAACAAATACAGCTTAATTTAGTGCAATCCCTGCCGTATAGGTGTTTACGGCGTAAAACTACAGCTCCCAGCATGGCCCGAACAATGGTAAGGATATGCTGGGAGTTGCTGTTTCACAAAAAAAAAATCCTATCATAATCATCTCGCTGCAGATCATACAGTGACTACAGTGCTGATTAAAGGCAGAATAAACATTTACATTAAGTGACTCACCGGTGACGTCTCAGATTCTAGTTCTTTTCTTCTCCCTCCGGTCCAGACCTCTATGATGAATTCTCCCGGTCACAGCCCATTTCTGCAGTTTGCCGCTCAGATGTCTTCAGCTTCTCACTTTACCAACATTTCTGCACCTATAAATAAATATAAAGTTATCATTATACCGCACACTACGCCCCTAAATATAATAGCGCCAAACACTGCACCTCTAATTATAATACACCGTGTCACACACACACACCGTGACCCCTGTAGATAGGGCCTGCCATAGAGCCCCCTGTAGATAGTGCCTGCCATAGAGCCCCTGTAGATAGTGCCCCCATATAGACCACCCCTGTATATAGTGTCCCACAAATAACTCCCCCTATAGTGCTCTACAGATAGCCCACCCCTGTATATAGCCCCCTGTAGATATAACCCACCCCTGTATATAGTACTCTACAGATAGCCCAACCATGTATGTAGCCCCCCTGTAGATTTAGTCCACCCCTGTATATAGTGCTCCACTAGATAGTCCACCCCTGTATATAGTGCTCCACAGATAGCCCACCCCTGTATATACTATATACAAGGGTGGGCTATCTGTGGAGCACTATATACAGGGGTGGACTATATGTACAAGGGGGCTATATACAGGGGTGGGCTTTCTGTGGAGCACTATAGGGGGAGTTATTTGTGGGATACTATATACAGGGGTGGGCTATATCTACAGGGGGACTATATACAGGGGTGGGCTATATCTACAGGGGGGCTATATCTACAGGTGGACTACATCTACAGGGGGACTATATCTACAGGGGGACCATATCTACAGGGGGACCATATCTACAGGGCTGGGCTATACACAGGGCTGCTATATATACAGGGGTGGGCTATACACAGGGGGGCTATATCTACAGGGGTGGGCTATACACAGGGGGGCTATACACAGGGGGGCTATATCTACAGAGGGGGGCTATATACAGGGGGAATATATCTACAGGGGGGCTATATCTACAGAGGGGGGGGGCTATATACAGGGGGGCTATATACAGGGCGACTATATCTACAGGGGGCTATAAACTGGGGTGGGCTATCTATGGAGCACCATATACAGGGGTGGGCTATATCTACAGAGGGCTATATACTATATAGCCCACCCCTGTATATGGTGCTCTATAGACAGCCCACTCCAGTATATAGCCCCCCTGTAGATATAGTCGCCCAGTATATAGCCCAGCCCTGTAAATATAGCCCCCCTGTATATAGCCCACCCCTGTATATAGCCCCCCCTCTGTAGATATAGCCCCCCTGTAGATATAGCCCCCCTGTAGATATAGCCCCCCTCTGTAGATATAGCCCCCTCTATAGATATAGCCGCCCTGTAGATATAGCCCCCCTGTAGATATAGCCCCCCTCTAGATATAGCCCCCTCTGTAGATATAGCCCCCCTGTAGATATAGCCACCCTGTAGATATATTCCCCCTCTGCAGATATAGCCCCTGTAGATATATTCCCCCTATATATAGCCCAGCCCTGTAGATAGACACCCCCCGTAGACAAAGTCCCCCCTCCCCCCGCAGATACAGCCACACTATTACATTTAAAAAAAAAGAAAAAAATATTCAAACTCACCTTATTCCCGCACCCACGCCGTCCGGCAGCCATGGAGACCTGCTCTCTTCTGCGCAGGTCTCCAGGGGGTTGAACACAGCGTCTATGAAAGGCGCTGATTGGCTGGGCAGGATGACTTTCCCTGCCAGTCAGTCAGCGCCTTTCATCGACGGAAGCGTCACTGGTACAAAAGGTACCAGTCGCTTCATTCGTGGAGAGGCGCTGAATGGCCTTCTAATGCTTCTAATTGTACCTGTGTCCTTGCAACACAGGTACAATTATAGTGCAGGAGGAGGGGGCGCTGGCGCCCCCCTCTGAACTGCGCCCGGGGCACCTGCCCCGCCTGCCCCCCCTAGCTATGCCCCTGGTGTGAGTGTGTGTGCGTGCAGCAGAAATGTGTGTGTGCGCGCAGCGGAGCTGTGTGTGTTAGTGTGTGCGCACGCAGCAGCATAGATGTGTAAGTGCGCAGAGCTGTGTGTGTGAGTGTGTGTGCACGCAGCAGAGCTGTGTGCGCGCAGCAGAGCTGTGTGCGCGCGCGTGTGTGTGTGCGCGCAGCAGAACTGTGTGTGCGGGCAGAAGAGCTGTGTGTTTGCGCGCAGCAGAGCTGTGTGTGTGCAGCCATTAGCCCCGTGTACCCCTGAGGACGCTACTTGGTAGCGAAACATGTCGGGGGGGCTTCTAATTATATTTTAATACCTACCATTGACCGGACTCACTATTCTACTAGCCAATTTAACAATTTAACTTGCCAAACTTAGGAATACGTTCCTTATCAATACCTGCACCTTTACAGGTAGACTATTATCTGTCCGGTCCTGGGTAGTGAGAATTTTAAAATGTGTTTATGTGGTCTGTCTTGCTATACGTAGCCTAATAAAGTTTACTCTAATCTATTTGGTAGTTGGGAAATTGGGCTTGTCGCCTACTGGCGATCCTCTATTTTTGCAGGGCTGTGTGTGTAGCAGTGCTGTGTGTGTGTGTGCAGCAGAGTTGTGTGTGTAGCAGAGCTGTGTGTGTAGTAGAGCTGTGTGTGTGCATGCTTCAGAGCTGTGTGTGTGCAGCAGAGCTGGGTGTGTGTGAGTGTACAGCAGAGCTGTGTGTGCGTGTGCAGCAGAGCTGTGTGTGTGCGCGTAGCAGAGCTGTGTGTGTGCGCGTAGCAGAGCTGTGTGTGTGCGCAGAGCAGAGCTGTGAGTGGTTGCGCTTAGCAAAGCTGTGTGTGTGTGTGCGTGCAGCAGGACTGTGTGTGTGAGAGCAGCAGAGCTCTATGTGCGTGTGATAAATGTGTGATATAGTGGTGTGCATGGGGCCTTAGGCCTGCCCCATTCACGGGTCGACCATATCAGCCTACAGACCACTATCGGTCACTTTGAATGATCACTGTGCACTCCGTGAAACATACGCTCCAGACCTTGCAAGATAAAAACATACAGTCAGTCTCTCGTCAAGTCTCTCGGCCTCCACCAACCCACTGCCAATCTCTTCAATGACCAAGCCGCTCCTACCCTTCAGTCCACCATTGCTCCCGATGTCCAACCCTGCGTTGGCTTCCAGTACAGCATAATCCTTAAGGCTGGGTTCACACGACCTATTTTCAGACGTAATGGAGGCGTTTTATGCCTCGAATTACGTCTGAAAAAACATCTGCCCATTACTTTCAATGGGCTTTACGATGTACTGTGCCGACGACCTGTCATTTTACGCGTCGCTGTCAAAAGACGGTGCGTAAAAATACAGCCTCATCAAAAGAAGTGCAGGACACTTCTTGGGACGTAACTGGAGCCGTTTTTCATTGACTCTATTGAAAACAGCTCCAAAAATGCCTGAAAAGAAGCCTCAAAAGATGCTCAAAATTTCATTTTTAGGGTATGTTCACACGGCCTATTTACGGACGTAATTCGGGCGTTTTTGCCCCGAATTACGTCCGAAAATAGCGCCTCAATAGCGCTGACAAACATCTGCCCATTGAAAGCAATGGGCAGACGTTTGTCTGTTCACACGAGGCGTAATTTACGCGCCGCTGTCAAAAGACGGCGCGTAAATAGACGCCCGCGTCAAAGAAGTGACATGTCACTTCTTTGGCCGTAATTGGAGCCGTTATTCATCGACTCCAATGAATAGCAGCGCCAATTATGCCCGTAATTGACGCGGCGTTCAAGCGCCTGCACATGCCGTTACGGCTGATATTACGGGGATGTTTTCAGGCTGAAACATCCCCGTAATTTCAGCCGTAACGGACGCCCTCGTGTGAACATACCCTCAGCTTCAAAAACGCCTTAAAATCAGAGGCTGTTTTCTCTGAAAACAGCTTCGTATTTTCAGAAGTTTTTTGTTAAGCATATGAATATACCCTAAGGGTATGTGCACACGCTAGCTTGCTTTTACGTCTGAAAAGACAGACTGTTTTCAGGAGAAAACAGCTGCCTCGTTTCAGACGTAAATGCTCCTCCTCGCATTTTGCGAGGCTTCTCTGACAGCCGTAAATTTTGAGCTGTGCTTCATTGAGTTCAATGAAGAACGGCTCAAATTACGTCTGAAAGAAGTGTCCTGCATATAATGTATATAAGTGTCCTGCATATAATGTATATAAGTGTCCCGCATATAATGTATATAAGTGTCCCGCATATAATGTATATAAGTGTCCTGCATATAATGTATATAAGTGTCCCGCATATAATGTATATAAGTGTCCCGCATATAATGTATATAAGTGTCCCGCATATAATGTATATAAGTGTCCCGCATATAATGTATATAAGTGTCCCGCATATAATGTATAGAAGTGTCCCGCATATAATGTATATAAGTGTCCCGCATATAATGTATATAAGTGTCCTGCATATAATGTATATAAGTGTCCCGCATATAATGTATATAAGTGTCCTGCATATAATGTATATAAGTGTCCCGCATATAATGTATATAAGTGTCCTGCATATAATGTATACAAGTGTCCTGCATATAATGTATATAAGTGTCCTGCATATGATGTATATAAGTGTCCCGCATATAATGTATATAAGTGTCCCGCATATAATGTATATAAGTGTCCTGCATATAATGTATATAAGTGTCCTGCATATAATGTATATAAGTGTCCCGCATATAATGTATATAAGTGTCCTGCATATAATGTATATAAGTGTCCCGCATATAATGTATATAAGTGTCCTGCATATAATGTATATAAGTGTCCTGCATATAATGTATATAAGTGTCCTGCATATAATGTATATAAGTGTCCCGCATATAATGTATATAAGTGTCCTGCATATAATGTATATAAGTGTCCCGCATATAATGTATATAAGTGTCCTGCATATAATGTATATAAGTGTCCTGCATATTATGTATATAAGTGTCCCGCATGTAATGTATATAAGTGTCCTGCATGTAATGTATATAAGTGTCCCGTATATAATGTATATAAGTGTCCCGCATATAATGTATATAAGTGTCCTGCATATAATGTATATAAGTGTCCTGCATATGATGTATATAAGTGTCCCGCATATAATGTATATAAGTGTCCCGCATATAATGTATATAAGTGTCCCGCATATAATGTATATAAGTGTCCCGCATATAATGTATATAAGTGTCCTGCATATAATGTATATAAGTGTCCTGCATATGATGTATATAAGTGTCCTGCATATGATGTATATAAGTGTCCCGCATATAATGTATATAAGTGTCCTGTATATAATGTATATAAGTGTCCTGCATATAATGTATATAAGTGTCCCGCATATAATGTATATAAGTGTCCTGCATATAATGTATACAAGTGTCCTGCATATAATGTATATAAGTGTCCTGCATATGATGTATATAAGTGTCCCGCATATAATGTATATAAGTGTCCCGCATATAATGTATATAAGTGTCCTGCATATAATGTATATAAGTGTCCTGCATATAATGTATATAAGTGTCCCGCATATAATGTATATAAGTGTCCTGCATATAATGTATATAAGTGTCCCGCATATAATGTATATAAGTGTCCTGCATATAATGTATATAAGTGTCCTGCATATAATGTATATAAGTGTCCTGCATATAATGTATATAAGTGTCCCGCATATAATGTATATAAGTGTCCTGCATATAATGTATATAAGTGTCCCGCATATAATGTATATAAGTGTCCTGCATATAATGTATATAAGTGTCCTGCATATTATGTATATAAGTGTCCCGCATGTAATGTATATAAGTGTCCTGCATGTAATGTATATAAGTGTCCCGTATATAATGTATATAAGTGTCCCGCATATAATGTATATAAGTGTCCTGCATATAATGTATATAAGTGTCCTGCATATGATGTATATAAGTGTCCCGCATATAATGTATATAAGTGTCCCGCATATAATGTATATAAGTGTCCCGCATATAATGTATATAAGTGTCCCGCATATAATGTATATAAGTGTCCTGCATATAATGTATATAAGTGTCCTGCATATGATGTATATAAGTGTCCTGCATATGATGTATATAAGTGTCCCGCATATAATGTATATAAGTGTCCTGCACTTCTTTTGACGAGGCTATATTTTTACGCGTCGTCGTTTGACAGCTGTCAAACGACGACACGTAAATGACAGGTTGTCTGCACAGTACGTCGGCAAACCCATTCAAATGAATGGGCAGATGTTTGCCGACGTATTGTAGCCCTATTTTCAGATGTAAAATGAGGCATAATACACCTCGTTTACGTCTGAAAATAGGTCGTGTGAACCCAGCCTAAAGGTTGAACAAGCCCCAGGCCTAACTGCTTTACAGGCCAAATGTAGATCCAAATTCACCACACTAGGACCATCCACTCTTTGCCTCATTGATGCTAAACCTCACAATGCACACCCCATGGTCGGCGTCAGGCTCTTGGGTCTATGTTGTCATCCATACCTCTTCCGTGCAGCTGACAGCCAAGAAGACTCTCATTTCCACAAGGAAACAGCTTAACGTACAACATTTGTACTGGATTGCTGACCCAATAAGCACGTGCAGAAAATAAAATAAAACAATTCTACATTCAGAGTATTTGTTGTTGTGTAACCATAAGTTGTATTTCTGACTGTTTCCTAATGACGTCATTCACATCTGGAGCACGTTGTAGTTGATTGCCTTGTTTGGCACTTCTGCTGTTTTTGTTTTTCTATTATATATTTTGGCCTGATGAAGACGTGGGTTCTGCGTTGTAACGCAGTGCCATTTTTTGCAAATAAATGCTCATGTTACTATTATTCAGCCCATCGTTCCTTTATCTGTAGCGCTTTCTATTTATATCCTATTTTTAAATCATTTTTAATTTGCCATTGTTCTGCGGCACCACTCCCATGATGCCGGTCGTTGGATAGTGAAAGCTGCAAACATTTTTTCTGATTCATGTTTACTGCACTAGTTGTACCCGCCAGTACAACTATTCTAGGTGAGTGCAATGACATACCTATATATGAATTACTCCACCTATCAGGTTTATCTTGCACCATGTGGCGCTGTGTACACTTGTTTCATTCCAGACACCGGTGTGCATACGTGACCACCTCTCCATTCAAACTCCTCCTCACTGCGGTTGTGCATTAAGGCAAAAGGAAGGGTTCAGGACCCCCATTCTAATGATCAGTGGGGGTCCCAGCAATCAGATATTTATTACCTATTCTGTGAATAGATGATAAATGTCCTTCGTGGGACAACTCCTTTCAAAGAGTTGTCTGGTTTAGAAAACACATTTGAAATACCATATATCAGAAATAGTTAATAGAAGGGGGTCCCTTTCTCAGAACCCCCATCAATTATCAAGAGCAGCTACAAACTGTGTCTCTTATTGTGGAATACCTGACACATCCATACATTTCACCGACAGTCTATTGACTTTGCAATGCTACTTTTCCCCTGTGGTGGCGCTGCAGGAGAATAGATAATTTGGTGCCAGGTCCCCCTCAGGTGATTGCTGGGGGTCCCAACATGATCAGCTTATTTTTGAGGAACCCTTTTAACCAAAACTGAATGTCCACAGCGGGCAATGCCTTTAATAAAATTGACACTGAGAAAATAACTTGCTTTTCCACAATACATGAAAGAACATGGTGCTCAGAAGAACTGGGACCTCCACCAATATAAACTTAAGACATGTCGGAAGTTTTTTATAAAGAAGTGGTACACCTTAATCTGATCAGGAGAACAGATTTTTATCCTTTATCATTATAAGAACAATTATTTAAAGGGGTTTTCATCAATGTCTGATCAGTGGGGGTCTGACTGCAGGAAACAAAGGAGCAGACTCTGTGGTGTGAATTGCAATATAACAATATCAAGTGGAAGGGGCTATGTTACAGCTCGTACGTAAGATGGTTAGGAGTGATGCCACAACCCTTAGCACTTGGTATAGATACCCACCGATCAGACAATGCTGGCATATCTTTACAAAAACAGCTTTAAAAAGCAATACATAAAGATTTTTTTTTTCCTATACATTTTTCCCATCAATAATCACTCCAATTGTAGCTCTTAAAAGGAACGACACACTTTGGACAACCCCTTTTGTCATACACCCTTTTAGGTCCTACTTTGGACCATCCATGTTCGTTACATACTGAAGAAAATCTTATCCCGGTATAAACCCCCACTGATTAGCTGCAACACTGCTCTCTCTTGGTTTTCCTCCCATCCCTCTGACTGCTCGTTCAGTGAGTCATTTGCTGGTTCCACTTCTTCTCCTCTTCCCCTTGCTATCGGGGTTCCTCAGGGATCAGTCCTAGGTCTGCTCCTCTTTTCTCTCTACACAGATCCTATTGGACAAACCATCAGCAGATTTGGCTTCCAGTACCATCTTTACGCTGATGACACCCAATTATATACCTCTTCCCGTGACCTCACCCCTGCTCTAATACAGAACACCAGTGATTGTCTGTCCGCTGTCTGTATCATCATGTCCTCTCTCTATCTGAAACTGAATCTTTCTAAAACTGAGCTCCTTGTGTTGCCACCATCTACTAACCTCCCAAAACCTGATGTCTCCATCTCAGTGTGTGGCACTACCATCACTCCTAAGCAGCACGCCCGCTGTCTCGGGGTTATTTTTGACTCAGATCTTTCCTTTACTCCTCACATACAATCACTTTCACGCTCCTGTCATTTTCACCTCAAAAACATCTCCAGAATCTGCTCTTTTCTTACGGAGGAAACTGCCAAAACTCTCATTGTTGCTCTGATTCACTCTCGTCTTGACTACTGTAACTCATTACTAGTCGGTCTTCCCCTCACTAAACTCTCCCCTCTCCTATCTATCCTCAATGCAGCAGCCAGGCTCATATTTATGACCAACCGCTACACCAACGCCTCTAATCTGTGCCAGTCACTGCACTGGTTGCCCATCCCCTTCAGAATAAAATTCAAACTTATTACTCTCACCCACAAAGCTCTCCACAGTGCTGCACCTCCTTACATCTCCTCCCTCATCTCTGTTCACCACCCTACTCGGGCTCTATGTTCTGCCAACGACCTTAGATTAAAATCCTCCATAATCCGAACGTCCCACTACCGTCTCCAAGATTTTTCTCGTGCTGCACCCGTTCTCTGGAATGTGCTACCCCAGACAATCAGATTAATTCCCAATATCCACAGTTTTAAAGGTGCCCTGAAAACACATCTATTTAGACAGGCCTATCACATCCCTTAATCTGACTCATTTCCATGTCCCCCCTTTTAGATTAGTCATAAGTAGAGATGAGCGAACCGGGACAACCGAACCCGGTTTCGGTCCGAACTTCAGGAAAAGTTCGGTTCGCAGCGAATCCGAACTTTACCGAGTTCGGCCGAACCCGTTTTGACCGAACCCGGCTACATTTTGGCGCCTGCCACATGTTACATCTAAAATGGAGGATTACAGAAGATCACCTGACATCAGGCTACCCCATAATGCCTTGCAAACGGCTCTCCCAGCCAATCGGGAGGCAGCATAGGGGCGGGCTCAAGCCTGCAATAAAAGTCTATGCACGGAGCTCAGCAGCCATTTTACAGACAGGAGCTGTAGGAATAGCATCTCTGTGCAGTAAGGGAAAGCTTTAGGAATCTAAAAGGCAGGAATCGAGCAATTGAAGGGGCTCATCCACTACTCACTACTCAGCCAGTGTGTGAATACGCTTTTATAAGGGGCTCATCCCCATTGCATCCAACTTGCAATACAGGCAGCCTTTGTAGTAGTGGTAGTAGTAGTACTACAAGGCCCAGCATTCCCTGAGTGCACTGCAGCGAGGCTGATTGAAATTCTCATTCATTGCCATTTGCCAAGCCAGTGTCCGTGTGTGAATACGCTTTTAGAAGGGGCTCATCCCTGGCCGTTATTAACAGGAATAACAATCCAACTTGCCATACAGGCAGCCTAGAAGTACTACAAGGCCCAGCATTCCCTGAGTGCACTGCCGCGAGGCTGATTGAAATTCTCATTCATTGCCATTTGCCAAGCCAGTGTCCGTGTGTGAATACGCTTTTAAAAGGGGCTCATCCCTGGCCGTTATTAACAGGATAACAATCCAACTTGCCATACAGGCAGCCTAGAAGTACTACAAGGCCCAGCATTCCCTGAGTGCACTGCCGCGAGGCTGATTGAAATTCTCATTCATTGCCATTTGCCAAGCCAGTGTCCATGTGTGAATACGCTTTTAAAAGGGGCTCATCCCTGGCCGTTATTAACAGGAATAACAATCCAACTTGCCATACAGGCAGCCTAGAAGTACTACAAGGCCCAGCATTCCCTGAGTGCACTGCAGCGAGGCTGATTGAAATTCTCATTCATTGCCATTTGCCAAGCCAGTGTCCGTGTGTGAATACGCTTTTAAAAGGGGCTCATCCCTGGCCGTTATTAACAGGATAACAATCCAACTTGCCATACAGGCAGCCTAGTAGTACTACAAGGCCCAGCATTCCCTGAGTGCACTGCCGCGAGGCTGATTGAAATTCTCATTCATTGCCATTTGCCAAGCCAGTGTCCGTGTGTGAATACGCTTTTAAAAGGGGCTCATCCCTGGCCGTTATTAACAGGATAACAATCCAACTTGCCATACAGGCAGCCTAGTAGTACTACAAGGCCCAGCATTCCCTGAGTGCACTGCCGCGAGGCTGATTGAAATTCTCATTCATTGCCATTTGCCAAGCCAGTGTCCGTGTGTGAATACGCTTTTAAAAGGGGCTCATCCCTGGCCGTTATTAACAGGAATAACAATCCAACTTGCCATACAGGCAGCCTAGAAGTACTACAAGGCCCAGCATTCCCTGAGTGCACTGCAGCGAGGCTGATTGAAATTCTCATTCATTGCCATTTGCCAAGCCAGTGTCCGTGTGTGAATACGCTTTTAAAAGGGGCTCATCCCTGGCCGTTATTAACAGGAATAACAATTCAACTTGCCATACAGGCAGCCTAGAAGTACTACAAGGCCCAGCATTCCCTGAGTGCACTGCAGCGAGGCTGATTGAAATTCTCATTCATTGCCATTTGCCAAGCCAGTGTCCGTGTGTGAATACGCTTTTAAAAGGGGCTCATCCCTGGCCGTTATTAACAGGAATAACAATCCAACTTGCCATACAGGCAGCCTAGAAGTACTACAAGGCCCAGCATTCCCTGAGTGCACTGCAGCGAGGCTGATTGAAATTCTCATTCATTGTCATTTGCCAAGCCAGTGTCCGTGTGTGAATACGCTTTTAAAAGGGGCTCATCCCTGGCCATTATTAACAGGATAACAATCCAACTTGCCATACAGGCAGCCTAGTAGTACTACAAGGCCCAGCATTCCCTGAGTGCACTGCAGCGAGGCTGATTGAAATTCTCATTCATTGCCATTTGCCAAGCCAGTGTCCGTGTGTGAATACGCTTTTAAAAGGGGCTCTGAAATGTCTGGGAAAAAAAAGGTTGTGAAAGGACGGGGTAAAGGAAGAAACACCCATGCCGTCTCCTCTTCCAGTCCAAATGTTGGATCTGTTGGTGCCAGACCCAGTAGCAGCATTTGTGGCACAAGACATGTGCCCAGTTCCACTAGTAGCAGCTGCCATGTGCCTGCTCGTAGTAGTATCAGCAAGCCAGACTTGTCCATCTCCTCCGGTGGGCGGGTTACTTTAGACAATACGGCCATTGTGGACTGGTTGGCTAGCTCGCGGTCATCTCAGCAGGAAGACTCTGACGATCTGGCTTCAAGCCAGGTTTCGTTGGATTCCAGATCCTCTACAGTTCCTTGGCACGGTGACAGTAGTAATATAGGTATTTCTAGCGTTTCCATTCCATCATCTATGTCTTCGCTCCCCCTTCCTAGCGGGAAGCCATCTTTCCTGAGAGTCCTAAGAGACATCTCCTCGGGTGCGAAGGAAGATACTGAACAACATAGTGATGATGATGATTTGTTTTCCGCGAGTCAGCCAACGGAGTGTGTTGCGGCGGTGGTGGAGGTGGAAGCGGTGACCGAGACGCATAGCTGCGGTAGTGGGGGTGTTGGTGGTGGTAGCCGTGGTGGCAGACGCAGTAATGAGGGGGGGCATGGAGCCCGCCATGATGTCACATCACATTCACAACACAGTGACAGAAGTGGCGGGGATGATGAGGAAGGCTATGATGATGATGTTGTTTTAGACAGGACGTGGGAACCAGGTGACGAGGTGATGACGGCGTCAGAGGAGGAGGGTAGTAGTGGCGGCACTGGACGTGATAAACAGCCAAGCCGAGGTAGGGGCAGAAGTCAATCTGCAAAACGTTGCAGCGGTAGGGTCAGCTCAGGAGCCGGTGACGGCGACACAGATGCTGGTGTTGGCTCCCGAAAAAAGCCTGCCAGACAAGGGGCAAGCTCGGGTGGTTGTGGTGGTGGTGGTGGTGGTGGTGGACGTGGTACTACCTCTTTACGGTACTCTGCCGTGTGGCAATTTTTCTGTACCTTCCCGGAGGAGGAAAACATGGCACAGTGCCGTATCTGCAAGCAGAAAGTAAGGCGTGGGCAGGGCAGCAATGTAGGAACTACTGCTCTACGTAAACACATGGAACGGCATCACAAGGCCATGTGGGACAATCAACATGCCCCACCATCATGTACATCTAATGAAGACCCCTCTTCCGCTGCTGCTGCTGCTCCGAGTCCCTGTCATCTAAGTAGTAGCCAGGCCTTATCCACCATGTCGTTGTCATCATCATCATCACTGTCATCTAGTGCTCCTCCTATGTCCCGTCAGTTATCCATTACGGAATCGTTGTCCAATAAGCAACAATATATACCCAGTCATCCACTTGTCGTGCGGCTTAATTCACACCTGGCTAAGTTGTTGGTGGTGCAGTCGCTGCCGTACCACCTGGTCGACTCCGCCGGCTTCAAGCAGTTGATGGCGTGCGCTCAGCCTAGGTGGCGGATACCTAGCCGACATTACTTCTCCAAAACAGCTGTCCCTGCCTTGCACAAGCATGTGGAGGAAAAGGTGTCCAAGTCCTTGCAATTATCCGTGTGCAGCAGGGTACATGCCACCGTCGACACGTGGAGCAGCAACTATGGGCAGGGACAGTACATGTCTTTCACGGCCCACTGGGTCAATATTTTGCAGTCCGATGCACCACCGCAGCAATGCCAGGCATTACCACCTCCACGCTTGTATGTTTCTAGTTCAACTCCGGACACCAGGCGCCTACCATCCTTCTCCTCCTACTCCTCCTCCTTGCCTTCCTCCTTGGAGGTCTTCCCGTCCCCGACAGGACACAGCGTATCTTCCACTCCTCCTCCCTCCTCTTTTCATAGGTGCAAGGTGAAGCGCCACAACGCTGTCTTACACCTGCTGAGCCTGGGCGAGAAAAGCCACACAGGGCAGGAGCTGCTGCTGTGCATCAAGGAGGAAATCGCACGCTGGCTGTCTCCTCTGAAACTCACACTGGGCAATGTTGTCTCTGATAACGGCAAGAACGTTGTGGCTGCACTGCGTCTAGGTCACCTGACACACGCTCCTTGCATGGCACATGTGATCAATCTGGTCATAACACGCTTCTTAAAGTCATATGTTGGTTTGAAGGGTGTGCTGGCCATGTCCAGGAGGGTTTGCGTTCGCTTTAGGCGTTCGTATGCAGTTAAGCACGCCCTCCTGGACTTGCAGCGTCAAAACAATCTCCCAGAACACAGCCTGATTTGCGACGTTCCAACACGATGGAATTCCACCCTGCACATGTTGGACCGTCTGTACGAACAGCGGAAAGCCGTGAATGATTTCCTGATGCAGCAGACGGGCAGCGTTTGGAGCCAGTGTAATTTCGAGCTCAGGCACTGGCAGCTGGTTAGAGACGCATGTCGCGTTTTGAGGCCCTTTGAAGAGGCCACACGATTTGTGAGCCGTGACGCTACCGGAATGAACGATGTTATGCCGCTGATATTCATTATGGAGCAAACGCTCACAGCGATGATTCAGCAAAGGATGGAGGAAGGATCACATCTGGCTATGGATGTTGAGGAGGAGGAGGAGGAGGAGGAGGATGAGGAAACAGGACCTGAAGAGGAGCTGGATTTGGAGATGGAATCACAGGAAGGGATAGGGGACGAGGCAGCCGCACAACATGACAGTGATGGTGGTGATGACGAGTCTGACGACGACCTTGATGATGGACAACCATGGCAGTATGGGGCGGAGATGGAACCAACCGGGCCCTCTGAAACGCTGGCCAGGATGGCAAACTGTATGCTTCGTTACTTGCGCGCTGACTGTCGTATTGTTAGCATGAAGCAAAGAGATGACTACTGGATAGCCACACTTTTAGACCCTCGGTATAAAGCCAGAATGGGGGAGTTTTTTGCGCCTTCCGAGAGGGAGGCAAAATTGGCTTATTATAGAGAGAAGCTATGCAGCCAGCTTGTCATGGCTTTCAAACGGCAGACACCCGCTGCAAGCATGTCTGACCGGGGGGCCACTCTCCGCTCCCCACTGTCTCATCGTTCCACCGCCTCTGGCAGAGCTACCTCTGCAATAGGCGGCAAGCGTGGCAGCAGCGGCAGCAGCAGCAGCAGCAGCCAATTCAGTTTGGAAAATATGATGACAACATTTTTACATCCAATACCCCGACCTGACACACATCGTAGCACTAGTCACCAAAGGGATGTTCACCATCTCCAGGTGCAGCACCTAAACAACCAGGTTCACTCGTACTTGGACTGTGCCCTTTCTCCGTCAGAAATGCTGATCCCAGACCCCATGGACTTCTGGGTCAGCAGATTGGATCATTGGCAAGAACTGGCCCAGTTTGCCATGGGTGTACTGTCTTGTCCACCCTCCAGTGTAGCGTCAGAGAGGGTATTCAGCGCAGCAGGGGGCTTCGTCACCCCTAAGCGAACAAGATTGTCCGCCAACAGCTTGGAAAATCTCACGTTTCTGAAAATGAATCAAGCGTGGATCGGTGAGGATTTTAAAACCCCTGTGCCTGATGCCACTGATTAGATCTGACATTGCTGCTGCTGCTGCCGCTGCCGCCTGCTACTGCTGCCTGCTACTATGGGATTCTGTCCTGTCCACTCTTTTTTTAATGTACCGCTGTTGGTGCTGCAGCTGCTACTTCTACCACCAATCCACCCCAGTGCCGTCTGCTACAAGCAGGCCTGCCCCACCAGAGGGCTTTGTCCTGTGACTCTCCAGTCTCTTTTTTTAATGTGCTGCTACTACTGCTACTACTGCTTGCACCCTTGCTGTCTGTGTTGGCTACCTCAACTACTACCACCAATACACCTCCACTGCCGCCCGTCTGCTACAAGCAGGCCTGAGGCCTGCCCCACCACAGGGCTTTGTCCTCCTGTGACTGTCCAGTCTCTTTTTTTTAATGTGCTGCTACTACTGCTACTACTGCTTGCACCCTTGCTGTCTGTGTTGGCTAGTCTACCTCTACTACCACCAAAACACCTACACTGCCGCCCGTCTGCTACAAGCAGGCCTACCCCACCACAGGGCTATGTCCTGTGACTGTCGTCCAGTCTCTTTTTTTAATGTGCTGCTGCTACTACCAGTCTACCACCCTTGCTGTCTGTGTTGGCTAGTCTACCTCTACTACCACCAATACACCTCCACTGCCGTCTGCTACAAGCAGGCCTGAGGCCTGCCCCACCACAGGGCTATGTCCTCCTGTGACTGTCCAGTCTCTTTTTTTTATGTGCTGCTACTACTGCTACTACTGCTTGCACCCTTGCTGTCTGTGTTGGCTACCTCTACTACCACCAATACACCTCCACTGCCGCCCGTCTGCTACAAGCAGGCCTGCCCCACCACAGGGCTTTGTCCTGTGACTGTCGTCCAGTGTCTTTTAATGTGCTGCTACTACTCACCCTTGCCAATAAAAAGGGTCAATTTTTGGAGGGCTTGTGAAAAGCCATTGCTTGTTGCTTTAATGCTTTTACATCCATGTATGGATGAACCCCGGCAGGCATCTGCCAATAAAAATGGTCAATTTTTGGAGAGCTTGTGAAAAGCCATTGCTTGTTGCTTTTACATCCATGTATGGAAGAAACCCGGCAGGCATCTGCCAATAAAAAGGGTCAATTTTTGGAGGGCTTGTCAAAAGCCATTGCTTGTTGCTTTAATGCTTTTACATCCATGTATGGAAGAACCCCGGCAGGCATCTGCCAATAAAAAGGGTCAATTTTTGGAGGGCTTGTCAAAAGCCATTGCTTCTTCTTTTACCACCTTATATGTATGAACCCTGGCAGGCATCAGCCGCCTAAAATGGTTAATTTTTGTACCTTTTTAACAATGCATTAAGCATACAACATGCACAAGTGCAGTGGTTTCTGTTAGTTATCTCCGTGTCCCATCCGTTTTCCTAGAGCCATACATGTTGGCGTAACTTTGACACCAACTTTGCATTAAAGACAGCTCAAAAGTACTTGGATACACTCATGGGTGACCTAAGAGTGTTATACAGGGCTTCTAGGGCTTTAAAACAGTGTTATACACGATTTTTAGGGGCTTTCTTGTATTACAGGTTCGGTCAGAACTAGTTCGGTCCGAATCGAACTTTTGCACGAAATTCGGCGAACTTGCCGAACCGAACTTTTCATAAGTTCGCTCATCTCTAGTCATAAGAATAAGATTCCCTCACACTCCTTCTCTTCATGTCCGTCATACACGGATACTGGCTGGTGACCGGCTCATGCAGCTTTATGTTAACACCCCATGTGTATAAAAAATGGCCGGACCATTGTACAGAACAAACACTGTTACACTTTGTGTCTCCCTTATGTCCTCATAGATTGTAAGCTCTTGCGAGCAGGGTCCTCACTCCTCAGGTTTGAATTGTAAATTAACTTTGTCACTATGTAATGTCTGATATTGTTTGTTTCATGTTCCCTCTAAATTGTAAAGTGCTGCGTAATATGTTGGTGCTACATAAATAAAGATTATTATTATTAATATTATCTCTCTGTTATGTCCTTCATCTCTCTGTTATGTCATATCTCTCTGTTATGTCCTTCATCTCTCTGATATGTCCTTCATCTCTCTGTTATGTCCTTCATCTGTCTGTTATGTCCTTCATCTCTCTGTTATGTCCTTCATCTCTCTGTTATGTCCTTCATCTCTCTCTGTTATGTCCTTCATCTCTCTGTTATGTCCTTCATCTCTCTGTTATGTCCTTCATCTCTCTGTTATGTCCTTCATCTCTCTGTTATGTCCTTCATCTCTCTGTTATGTCCTTCATCTCTCTGTTATGTCCTTCATCTCTCTGTTATGTCCTTCATCTCTCTGTTATGTCCTTCATCTCTCTGTTATGTCCTTCATCTCTCAGTTATGTCCTTCATCTCTCCCTGTTATGTCCTTCATCTCTCTGTTATGTCCTTCATCTCTCTGTTATGTCCTTCATCTCTCTCTGTTATGTCCTTCATCTCTCTGCTATGTCCTTCATCTCTCTGTTATGTCCTTCATCTCTCTCTGTTATGTCCTTCATCTCTCTGCTATGTCCTTCATCTCTCTGTTATGTCCTTCATCTCTCTCTGTTATGTCCTTCATCTCTCTCTGTTATGTGCTTCATCTCTCTGTTATGTCCTTCATCTCTCAGTTATGTCCTTCATCTCTCCCTGTTATGTCCTTCATCTCTCTGTTATGTCCTTCATCTCTCTGTTATGTCCTTCATCTCTCTCTGTTATGTCCTTCATCTCTCTGCTATGTCCTTCATCTCTCTGTTATGTCCTTCATCTCTCTCTGTTATGTCCTTCATCTCTCTCTGTTATGTGCTTCATCTCTCTGTTATGTCCTTCATCTCTCTGTTATGTCCTTCATCTCTCTGTTATGTCCTTCATCTCTCTCTGTTATGTCCTTCATCTCTCTCTGTTATGTCCTTCATCTCTCTGCTATGTGCTTCATCTCTCTGTTATGTCCTTCATCTCTCTCTGTCATGTCCTTCATCTTTGTTATGTCCTTCATCTCTCTATTATGTCCTTCATCTCTCTGTTATGTCCTTCATCTCTCTCTGCTATGTCCTTCATCTCTCTGTTATGTCCTTCATCTCTCTGTTATGTCCTTCATCTCTCTCTGTTATGTCCTTCATCTCTCTGTTATGTCCTTCATCTCTCTCTGTTATGTCCTTAATCTCTCTGTTATGTCCTTCATCTCTCTCTGCTATGTCCTTCATCTCTCTGTTATGTCATTCATCTCTCTGTTATGTGCTTCATCTCTCTGTTATGTCCTTCATCTCTCTCTGTCATGTCCTTCATCTTTGTTATGTCCTTCATCTCCCTGTTATGTCCTTCATCTCTCTATTATGTCCTTCATCTCTCTGTTATGTTCTTCATCTCTCTTTCATGTCCTTCATCTCTCTCTGTTATGTCCTTCATCTCTCTGTTATGTCCTTCATCTCTCTCTGTTATGTCCTTCATCTCTCTGTTATGTCCTTCATCTCTCTCTGTTATGTCCTTCATCTCTATGTTATGTGCTTCATCTCTCTGTTATGTCCTTCATCTCTCTATTATGTCCTTCATCTCTCTGTTATGTCCTTCATCTCTCTCTGGCATGTCCTTCATCTTTGTTATGTCCTTCATCTCCCTGTTATGTCCTTCATCTCTCTATTATGTCCTTCATCTCTCTGTTATGTTCTTCATCTCTCTTTCATGTCCTTCATCTCTCTCTGTTATGTCCTTCATCTCTCTGTTATGTCCTTCATCTCTCTCTGTTATGTCCTTCATCTCTCTGTTATGTCCTTCATCTCTCTCTGTTATGTCCTTCATCTCTATGTTATGTGCTTCATCTCTCTGTTATGTCCTTCATCTCTCTATTATGTCCTTCATCTCTCTGTTATGTCCTTCATCTCTCTCTGTTATGTCCTTCATCTCAAAAGCTTTTGTGCAGGAGCACCTATCGGACCACAACCTTAACTAATTATGGGTAAGCCTTGTCTAATGTATCCTCTCACTGATAATCTGAGTAAGATAACTGGAATCCCCCTGTCTATGTGTTATATTTAATATCGGAATCTATGCAATATCTGCTACTTTCCATTGAGCTCATATAACCTTACCACTTTTCATAGGAGGGATCTTCTTAGTATACCTGAGAGGCTTTGTCTTTATGAAAATATAGCTAACCCAGCCTACACACCAATTATGCCGGTAGCTGCTCCCTGAACCTTTTTACTAGAGTCTTGTCCTTATATCATATTGTATTTTATACATATCTTTTTATTGAATTGTTTGTATGTATATGTTAATAAAATTTATACGTTTGATATATATTTCTGGCTATAAGCTCTCTTCTTTCCGTGTTTTGATATACTTAAATAGAGTTGCCTATCTGATCGTATATGGGAGGTCGGTCTTTGATTTTGACCTAGCCCGCAGTACTAATGCGTTTTGGAGTGCATATATAGATCAATATGACTGTTAGGTACACAACTTCAAATTCTAAACACTTAAATGTAAAAACAAACCGAGAGCAACATGGTATAGACACGTATATAAGAGATAAGATAGAAGAGAGAGACAATTTTAAATCCCCGATTCAGGCCTTTCGGTTCTAAACAATCAAGCTCATAGATCCAATGAAGCTCCAACCTTTTCAGCATGTCTTCCCTATCACCTCCCCTGCGTAACACAGGGACCCCATAAATAATTCTAAAGCCCAATTGTGAGACATTGTGTCGATGTTTATCAAAGTGTTGTGGAATAGTGTATTGTATATCAGGGAGGCTGTGTGGCATCATATACAGGGAGGCTGTGTGGCATCATATACAGGAGGTGTGTGGCATCATATACAGGGGGGCTGTGTGGCATCATTTACAGGAGGGCTGTGTGACATCATATACAGGAGGGCTGTGAGGCATCATATACAGGGAGCTGTGTGGCATCATATACAGGGAGGCTGTGTAGCATCATATACAGGGAGGTGTGTGGCATCATATATAGGGAGGTATGTGGCATCATATACAGGGAGGTGTGTGTGGCATCATATACAGGGAGGTGTGTGGCATCTACAGGGAGGCTGTGTGGCATCATACACAGGAGGGCTGTGTGGCATCATACACAGGAGGGCTGTGTGGCATCATATACAGGGAGGTGTGTGGCATCATATACAGGGAGGTGTGTGGCATCACATACAGGTAGGTATGTGGCATCATATACAGGGAGGCTGTGTGGCATCATATACAGAGAAGTGTGTGGCATCATATAAAGGGAGGTGTGTGGCATCATGTACGGGCAGGCTGTGTGTCATCATATACAGGGAGGTGTGTGGCATCATATACAGAGAAGTGTGTGGCATCATATAAAGGGAGGTGTGTGGCATCATGTACGGGCAGGCTGTATGGCATCATATACAGGGAGATGTGTGGCATCATATACAGGGAGCTGTTTGTCATCATATACAGGAGGTGTGTGGCATTATAAACAGGGAGGCTGTCTGGCATCATAAACAGGGAGGCTGTGTGGCATCATATACAGGGAAGTGTGTGGCATCATATGCAGGAGGTGTGTGGCATCATAAACAGGGAGGTGTGTGGCATCATATGCAGGAGGTGTCTGGCATTATATACAGGGAGGTGTGTGGCATCATATACAGGGAGGTTTGTTGCATCTTATACAGGAGGGCTGTGTGGCATCATATACAGGAGGTGTGTGGCATCATATACGGGGAGGCGTGTGGCATTATATACAGGGAGGTGTGGCATCATATACAGGGAGGTGTGTGGCATCATATACAGGGAGGTGTGTGGCATCATATACAGGGAGACTGTGTGGCATCATATACAGGGAGGTGTGTGGCATAATATACAGGGAGGTGTGTGGCATCATATACAGGGAGACTGTGTGGCATCATATACAGGGAGGTGTGTGGCATCATATACAGGGAGGTGTGTGGCATCATATACAGGGAGGTGTGTGGCATCATATACAGGGAGACTGTGTGGCATCATATACAGGGAGGTGTGTGGCATCATAAACAGGGAGGTGTGTGGCATATACAGGGAGGTGTGTGGCATCATATACAGGGAGGTGTGTGGCATCATATACGGAGAGGCTGTGTGGCATATACAGGGAAGCAGGTGTGGCATATACAGGTAGGTGTGTGGCATCATATACAGCGAGGTGTGTGGCATAAACAGGGAGGTGTGTGGCATATACAGGGAGGTGTGTGGCATCATATACAGGAGGTGTGTGGCATCATATACAGGGGAGCTGTGTGGCATCATATACAGGAGGGCTGTGTGGCATCATATACAGGGAGGTGTGTGGCTTCATATACAGGGAGGCTGTGTGGCATCATATACAGGAGGTGTGTGGCATCATATACAGGGAGGTGTGTGGCATCATATACAGGAGGTGTGTGGCATCATATACAGGGAGGTGTGTGGCATCATATACTGGGAGGTGTGTGGCATAGTATACAGGGAGGTGTGTGGCATCATATACAGGGAGGTGTGTGGCATCATATACAGGGAGGTGTGTGGCATCATATACAGAGAAGTGTGTGGCACCATGTACGGGCAGGCTGTATGGCATCATATACAGGGAGATGTGTGGCATCATATACAGGGAGCTGTTTGTCATCATATACAGGAGGTGTGTGGCATTATAAACAGGGAGGCTGTCTGGCATCATAAACAGGGAGGCTGTGTGGCATCATATACAGGGAAGTGTGTGGCATCATATGCAGGAGGTGTGTGGCATCATAAACAGGGAGGTGTGTGGCATCATATGCAGGAGGTGTCTGGCATTATATACAGGGAGGTGTGTGGCATCATATACAGGGAGGTTTGTTGCATCTTATACAGGAGGGCTGTGTGGCATCATATACAGGAGGTGTGTGGCATCATATACGGGGAGGCGTGTGGCATTATATACAGGGAGGTGTGGCATCATATACAGGGAGGTGTGTGGCATCATATACAGGGAGGTGTGTGGCATCATATACAGGGAGACTGTGTGGCATCATATACAGGGAGGTGTGTGGCATCATATACAGGGAGGTGTGTGGCATCATATACAGGGAGACTGTGTGGCATCATATACAGGGAGGTGTGTGGCATCATATACAGGGAGGTGTGTGGCATCATATAAAGGGAGGTGTGTGGCATCATATACAGGGAGACTGCGTGGCATCATATACAGGGAGGTGTGTGGCATCATAAACAGGGAGGTGTGTGGCATATACAGGGAGGTGTGTGGCATCATATACAGGGAGGTGTGTGGCATCATATACGGAGAGGCTGTGTGGCATATACAGGGAAGCAGGTGTGGCATATACAGGTAGGTGTGTGGCATCATATACAGCGAGGTGTGTGGCATAAACAGGGAGGTGTGTGGCATATACAGGGAGGTGTGTGGCATCATATACAGGAGGTGTGTGGCATAAACAGGGAGGTGTGTGGCATATACAGGGAGGTGTGTGGCATCATATACAGGGGAGCTGTGTGGCATCATATACAGGAGGGCTGTGTGGCATCATATACAGGGAGGTGTGTGGCATATACAGGGAGGTGTGTGGCTTCATATACAGGGAGGCTGTGTGGCATCATATACAGGAGGTGTGTGGCATCATATACAGGGAGGTGTGTGGCATCATATACAGGAGGGCTGTGTGGCATCATATACAGGGAGGTGTGTGGCATCATATACTGGGAGGTGTGTGGCATCATATACAGGGAGGTGTGTGGCATCATATACAGGGAGGTGTGTGGCATCATATACAGGGAAGTGTGTGGCATATACAGGGAGGTGTGTGGCATCATGTACAGAGAGGCTGTGTGGCATATACAGGGAAGCAGGTGTGGCATATACAGGTAGGTGTGTGGCATCATATACAGGGAGGTGTGTGGCATAATATACAGGGAGGTATGTGGCATCATATACAGGGAGGCTGTGTGGCATCATATACAGGGAGGTGTGTTGGCATCATATACTGGGGGGTGTGTGGCATAGTATACAGGGAGGTGTGTGGCATCATATACAGGGAAGTGTGTGGCATATACAGGGAGGTGTGTGGCATCATGTACAGAGAGGTGTGTGGCATATACAGGGAGGTGTGTGGCATCATATACAGGGAGGTGTATGGCATCATATACAGGATATACATGGAGGCTGTGTGGCATATACAGGGAGGCTGTGTGGCATATACTGGGAGGTGTGTGGCATCAAAAACAGGGAGGTGTGTGGCATCATATACAGGGAGGTGTGTGGCATCATATACAGGGAGGCTGGATGGCCTCATATACAGGGAGGTGTGTGGCATCATATACAGGGAGGCTGTGTGGCATATACAGCGAGGCTGTGTGGCATATACTGGGAGGTGTGTGTCATCATAAACAGGGAGGTGTGTGGCATATACAGGGAGGTGTGTGCCATCATATAGAGGAGTTGTTTGGCATCATATACATGGAGGTGTGTGGCATCATATACAGGGAGGTATCTGGCATCATATACAGGGAGGCTGTGTGGCATATACAGGGAGGTGTGTGGCATCATATACAGGGAGGTGTGTGGCATCATATACAAGGAGGCTGTGTGGCATCATATACAGGGAGGTGTGTGGCATCATATACAGGAGGTGTGTGACATCATATAAAGGGAGGTGTGGCATCATATACAGTAGGTGTGTGGCATCATATACAGGGAGGTGTGTGGCATCATTTACAGGAGGTGTGTGACATCATATAAAGGGAGGTGTGGCATCATATACAGTAGGTGTGTGGCATCATATACAGGGAGGTGTGTGGCATCATATACAGGGAGGTGTGTGGCATTATATACAGGAGGTGTGTGTTATCATATACAGGGAGGTGTGTGGCATCATATACAGGAGGTGTGTGACATCATATAAAGGGAGGTGTGGCATCATATACAGTAGGTGTGTGGCATCATATACAGGGAGGTGTGTGGCATCATATACAGGGAGGTGTGTGGCATTATATACAGGAGGTGTGTGTTATCATATACAGGGAGGTGTGTGGCATCATATACAGGGAGGCTGTGTGGCATATACAGGGAGGTGTGTTGCATCATATACAGGAGGTGTGTGGCATCATATACAGGGAGGTGTGTGCCATTATTTACAGGGAGGTGTGTGGCATCATATACAGGAGGTGTGTGACATCATATAAAGGGAGGTGTGTGGCATCATATACAGTAGGTGTGTGGCATCATATACAGGGAGGTGTGTGGCATCATATACAGGGAGGTGTGTGGCATTATATACAGGAGGTGTGTGTTATCATATACAGGGAGGCTGTGTGGCATCATATACAGGGAGGTGTGTGGCATCATATACAGGGAGGTGTGTGGCATCATATACAGGGAGGTGTGTGGCATCATATACAGGAGGTGTGTGGCATCATAAAGAGGGAGGTGTGTGGCATCATATACAGGGAGGCTGTGTGGCATATACAGGGAGGTGTGTGGCATATACAGGGAGGTGTGTGTCATCATATACAGGAGGTGTGTGCCATCATATACAGGGAGGTGTGTTTCATCATATACAGGGAGGTGTGTGGCATCATATACAGGGAGGTATGTGGCATCATATACAGGGAGGCTGTGTGGCATATACAGGGAAGTGTGTGGCATCATATACAGGGAGGTGTGTTTCATCATATACAGGGAGGTGTGTGGCCTCATATACAGGGAAGTGTGCGGCATCTACAGTGAGGCTGTGTGGCATCATATACACAGGGTCTGTGTGCCATTATATACAGGGAGGTGTGTGGCATCATATACAGGGAGGCTGTGTGGCATCATATACAGGGAGATGTGTGGCATCATATAAAGGGAGGTGTGTGGCATCATATACAGGAAGGTGTGTGGCACCATATACAGGTGGTGTGTGGCATCATATACAGGGTGGTGTGTGGCATATACAGGGAGGCTGTGTGGCATATACAGGGAGGCTGTGTGACATACGGAGAGGTGTATGGCATCATATACAGGGAGGTATGAGGCATCATATACAGGGAGGCTGTGTGGCATCATATACAGGGAGGTGTGTGGCATCACATACAGGGAGGTGTGTGGCATCATATACAGCGAGGTGTGTGGCATAAACAGGGAGGTGTGTGGCATATACAGGGAGGTGTGTGTCATCATATACAGGAGGTGTGTGGCATCATATACAGGGGAGCTGTGTGGCATCATATACAGGAGGGCTGTGTGGCATCATATACAGGGAGGTGTGTGGCTTCATATACAGGGAGGCTGTGTGGCATCATATACAGGAGGTGTGTGGCATCATATACAGGGGGGCTGTGTGGCATCATATACAGGGAGGTGTGTGGCATCATATACAGGAGGGCTGTGTGGCATCATATACAGGGAGGCTGTGTGGCATCATATGCAGGAGGTGTGTGGCATCATATACAGGGGGGCTGTGTGGCATCATATACAGGAAGGTGTGTGGCATCATATATAGGGAGGTGTGTGGCATCATATACAGGGAGGTGTGTGTGGCATCATATACAGGGAGGTGTGTGGCATCTACAGGGAGGTGTGTGGCATCATACACAGGAGGGCTGTGTGGCATCTTATACAGAGAGGTGTGTGGCATCATATACAGCGAGGTGTGTGGCATCATATACAGGGAGGTGTGTGGCATCATATACAGGGAGGTGCGTGACATCACATACAGGGAGGTGTGTGTCATATACAGGAGGTGTGTGGCATCATATACAGGGAAGTGTGCGGTATCTACAGTGAGGCTGTGTGGCATCATATACACAGGGTCTGTGTGGCATCATATACAGGGAGGTGTGTGGCATCATATACAGGGAGGCTGTGTGGCATCATATACAGGGAGATGTGTGGCATCATATACAGGGAGCTGTGTGGCATCATATACAGGGAGGTGTGTGGCATCATATACACAGGGTCTGTGTGGCATCATATACAGGGAGGTGTGTGGCATCATATACAGGGAGGCTGTGTGGCATCATATACAGGGAGATGTGTGGCATCATATACAGGGAGCTGTGTGGCATCATATACAGGGAGGTGTGTTGCATCATATACAGGGAGGTGTGTGGCATCATATACAGGGAGGTGTGGGGCATCATTAACAGGGAGGTGCGTGGCATCATATACAGGGAGTTGTGTGGCATATACCGGGAGGTGTGTGGCATATACAGGGAGGCTGTGTGGCATATACAGGGAGGCTGTGTGACATATACAGGGAGGTGTATGGCATCACATACAGGGAGGTAGGTGTCATCATATACAGGGAGGCTGTGTGGCATCATGTACAGGGAGGTGTGTGGCATCATATACAGGGAGGTGTGGCATCCTATACAGGGAGGTGTGTGGCATAATATACAGGGAGGTGTGTGGCATCATATACAGGGAGGTGTGTGGCATATACAGGGAGGTGTGTGGCATCATATACAGGGAGGTGTGTGGCATCATATACAGGGAGGTGTGTGGCATCATATACAGGGAGGCTGTGTGACATATACAGAGAGGTGTGTGGCATCATATTCCGTTGAGGTGTGTGGCATATACAGGGAGGTGTGTGGCATATACATGAAGGCTGTGTGACATATACAGGGAGGTGTATGGCATCATATACAGGGAGGTATGTGGCATCATATACAGGGAGGCTGTGTTGCATCATATACAGGGAGGTGTGTGGCATCATATACAGGGAGGTGTGTGGCATCATATACAGGGAGGTGTGTGGCATCATATACAGGGAGGTGTGTGGCATCATATACAGGGAGGCGTGTGGCATCATGAACAGGGAGGCTGTAAATAGTGTCTAGGTGAACATGTGATCTTCTTTTGGGTGTTTTCAGGGGGTTGGGACAAAAAAAGCCTAACCAATGAAATTCATCAGTTTTTTTTAACGGCCATGAAATACTGATGCAAAACGGAGGTCAAACGACCATTAAAAACGGACAGACGGACTGGAAATGGATGGAAATTTTGAGACACTAATGCAAACAGCCATGAAAAACTGACAGTTGATCAGTTTTTAATGGACATTTTTTTTCACTGTCGTGTGAATATAGCCTTAGGCCTTATTCACACGACAGTGAAAAAAAATGTCCATTTAAGACTGATCAACTGTCAGTTTTTCATGGCCATTTTGCATCAGTTTGTCTCTAAATTTTCATCCATTTCCAGTCCGTCTGTCCGTTTTTAATGGCCGTTTGACATCCATTTTGCATCAGTTTTTCATGGCCGTTAAAAAAACTGATGAATTTCATTGGTCAGGCTTTTTTTGTCCCAGCCCCCTGAAAACAACCAAAGGACGGTCACATGTTCACCTAGACACTATTTACAGCCTCCCTGTTCATGATGCCACACGCCTCCCTGTATATGATGCCACACGCCCCCTGTAGATGATGCCACACGCCCCCTGTATATGATGCCACACGCCCCCTGTAGATGATGCCACACTCCCCCTGTATATGATGCCACAAGCCCCCTGTATATGATGCCACACGCCCCCTGTATATGATGCCACACGCCCCCTGTATATGATGCCACACGCCCACTGTAGATGATGCCACACGCCTCCCTGTACATGCCACACGCCTCCCTGTAAACGGATCCATTGACTTCTATGGGGGCCGTCAGGCCGTTAAAACGGCCAAAAATAGGACATGTCCTATTTTTTGACGGCCATTATTCACGGGCCTATAAAAACGGCCGTGTGAATGCACCCATAGAATATCATTGTTCTGAAAACGGCCATGTGAAAGCCGTTAAAAGGACGGCCATCACATGGCCGTTTTTCACTGTCGTGTGAAAGAGGCTGGTGTGGCATCTACAAGGAGGCTGGTGTGGCATCTACAAGGAGGCTGGTGTGGCATCTACAGGGAGGCTGGTGTGGCATCTACAGGGAGGCTGGTGTGGCATCTTCAAGGAGGCTGGTGTGGCACGATCTACAGGGAGGCTGGTGTGGCACGATCTACAGGGAGGCTGGTGTGGCACGATCTACAGGGAGGCTGGTGTGGCACGATCTACAAGGAGGCTGGTGTGGCACGATCTACAGGGAGGCTGGTGTGGCACGATCTACAGGGAGGCTGGTGTGGCACGATCTACAGGGAGGCTGGTGTGGCATCATCTACAGGGAGGCGTGTGGCATCATCTACAGGGGGCGTGTGGCATCATCTACAGAGAGGCGTGTGGCATCATCTACAGGGAGGCGTGTGGCATGTACAGGGAGGCGTGTGGCATCATCTACAGTGGGCGTGTGGCATCATATACAGGGGGCGTGTGGCATCATATACAGGGGGCGTGTGGCATCATATACAGGGGGCTTGTGGCATCATATACAGGGGGAGTGTGGCATCATCTACAGGGGGCGTGTGGCATCATATACAGGGGGCGTGTGGCATCATCTACAGGGGGCGTGTGGCATCATATACAGGGAGGCGTGTGGCATCATGAACAGGGAGGCTGTAAATAGTGTCTAGGTGAACATGTGACCGTCCTTTGGTTGTTTTCAGGGGGCTGGGACAAAAAAAGCCTGACCAATGAAATTCATCAGTTTTTTTAACGGCCATGAAAAACTGATGCAAAATGGATGTCAAACGGCCATTAAAAACGGACAGACGGACTGGAAATGGATGAAAATTTAGAGACAAACTGATGCAAAATGGCCATGAAAAACTGACAGTTGATCAGTTTTAAATGGACATTTTTTTTCACTGTCGTGTGAATAAGGCCTTAGGCCTTATTCACACAACAGTGAAAAAAAATGTCCATTTAAAACTGATCAACTGTCAGTTTTTCATGGCCATTTTGCATCAGTTTGTCTCTAAATTTTCATCCATTTCCAGTCCGTCTGTCCGTTTTTAATGGCCGTTTGACATCCATTTTGCATCAGTTTTTCATGGCCGTTAAAAAAACTGATGAATTTCATTGGTCAGGCTTTTTTTGTCCCAACCCCCTGAAAACAACCAAAGGAATGTCACATGTTCACCTAGACACTATTTACAGCCTCCCTGTAGATGATGCCACACGCCTCCCTGTAGATGATGCCACACGCCTCCCTGTAGATGATGCCACACGCCTCCCTGTAGATGATGCCACACGCCTCCCTGTAGATGATGCCACACGCCTCCCTGTAGATGATGCCACACGCCTCCCTGTAGATGATGCCACACGCCTCCCTGTATATGCCACACACCTCCCTGTAGATGATGCCACACGCCTCCCTGTAGAAGCCACACGCCTCCCTGTAGATGATGCCACACGTCTCCCTGTAGATGATGCCACACACCTCCCTGTAGATGATGCCACACGCCTCCCTGTAGATGATGCCACACGCCTCCCTGTAGATGCCACACCAGCCTCCCTGTAGATGCCAAACCAGCCTGCCTGTAGATGCCACACCAGCCTCCCTGTAGATGCCACACCAGCCTCCCTGTAGATGCCACACCAGCCTCCCTGTAGATGCCACACCAGCCTCCCTGTAGATGCCACACCAGCCTCCCTGTAGATGCCACACCAGCCTCCCTGTAGATGCCACACCAGCCTCCCTGTAGATGCCACACCAGCCTGCCTATAGATCATGCAACATACTCACGAGAGCAGCACCGTCTCTCCTCTTCTTCACTTGTGGTCACTCGTCTGCACGGGATCTGGCAAGGCAGCGCGACGGGGCGATTACGTCATCGAGGCGCCTTCAAACCCGAGTGACCACAGACGAGTGACCACACCTGAAGAAGCGCCGCAAACGTGAGTATGCCAACGATAGCCAGCAAGGGAACTAGTAGTTCCCTTGCCAATCCCCATGTAACAGATCCGTTTTTAACGGTTGTTACATGTATTGACAGCCGTTAAAAATGGATCCATTGACTTCTATGGGGGCCGTCAGGCCGTTAAAACGGCCAAAAATAAGACATGTCCTATTTTTTGACGCCCATTATTCACGGGCCGTTAAAAAAACGGCCGTGTGAATGCACCCATAGAATATCATTGTTCTGAAAACGGCCATGTGAAAGCCGTTAAAAGGACGGCCATCAAATGGCCGTTTTTCACTGTAGTGTGAAAGAGGCCTTAGACTACACCCACTGGTTTAGCCCTAAGCCAAGTCTAATGTTGACACGGTGGGTTCACCTTCTGCCCAGAGGCTTTTCCAAGACTGTGTGCTCAGGCCATGAATCTTGTTGACGGTCCACTACTAGATGACACCACAGGTCCAGATGTCTGCCAACTCGCCCATGAGGTTTCACAACATGGACATCGACAGCAGCCGATCATGCATTCGATCTTCACCTATCAGAATGCCATTTTGCCAGGACTTTCAGATTGGGATTTGCCATTGACCCGGGACTACTTGATTTTGTGGTCCAGAAGGATTGATATTCACTTGTAAGGAAGGTTTAGTTAATCAGAACATACTCGTTGAGTTCTTCACTTGGCTCCTACATTTTAGAAACCTATACAGTTTGCTACACCTGCACCCTCTGATGAACTCATGCAAGTAAAAGTACTTTATCCCTAGAAAAATCTCTACCTGCATTATACATGGTAAAAGGTCATGTGTACATCTGTCCCAAAAAGCCTTGGGATACTCTGCAACGAGCTGGCCATCATCGACTGCCAGAGCCACACCTAATTTTATGCCTCCCATATTGGTAAGTGCTGAGTATATTTTATGTGTAGCCTGGTGCACCATCAGGGCTGGCCCCAAAATAAAGTTTGAATTTGCCACTATCTCCTGTCTTTATGCCATCTATCTTGTAAGACAAGCAGCACTACCGGGTCCCATCCTAACATGGCAGAGTTTTTGAAAAAACTGGAACACAGATACAGCTCAGGGCAAGCAACAATCAGTAAGCGAAGTCAGAAAACAGTCAAGACGTAAGAAATTGCAAATGTAATAACACCTAAACACAGTAACAGGGACCATGGAACTTTGCTACCCAGGCAAGGTAAGGACTTCCTGAGCAAGTTAAAATAATCAGATGCTAACATGCCCCTGGCCCTTAAAGTTATAGAGACCCGACGGTGAGAGCTGGATGTCGACCTCAGAAGTAGATACAGCAGCCAGCATCCCATTATATTGCCTATGTCAAAGATGGGAAAAAAATAAATGCTGCTGCTTTCCTGCCAAGAACATGTGAGATATGTTATATCTATAAATGAGTGCCAGGCCGGGGGGTCTGCAAGTGACCCCAGGAAGCAAGGACACAGATTATCACGATATGTGACTGTGATCTCACCCCTGTGCAGCCACCCCAGGAGTGCAATACATACATTTTTATTAATGTTGTCACCCTTCCTTATTAATCATAAAAAATATGTCACATGTGGGGGGTATTTTTTATATATTGATTTTTTTCAATAGTTTAAATAGGTGACAAAAAAGTGAAAAATGCAAAGTGACACGTGGCCAACGTTTTACAAGAATAAGTAAGCAGTCAACCCAGACTGAGGGTTGGGAAGGGGTTCCAGAGGTCATACCCCCATGCATTATACATTTATGGTAAATCAAATACATATGGAAAAACCATTTTATAGGCGTTCTTTTGGGCATTTTCTATTGATGGCCTACCCTGAGGATAGGTCATCAATATCATATCGGTAGAGGTTCGACTCCTGCCAACCAGTTGACCAAAGGGGCCGTGGCGACAAACGGCACAGCCTCTTCATAGCTTACTAGGCACAGTGGGAGTTCTTGTCCCATTCAAGGGAAGATCTGGACTCCCATCAATCTCATATTGATGACCTTCAATATAAAATGTCCAGAAAACCCCTTTAACTTTTTTTTAGACGTTTTTTTTATAAAAGAAAATGTTTCTACTGTTGAAGGAATGCTATTGAGGTAAAACTGTAATGCTCATTGACTATATAGACGTAATATAAAATCTTCGTAACCCGCCATGACAGGAATTTACAACAACGAATGTATGAGTTCAATGTTTATACCTTAATCACAAAGTATTGTACAGATTTATTGTACATCATTTTATAGATAATGGTCAGCAATGATGTATTTGTGCACGGTCTCATGTAAAGCTTCCATAATCTCCCTGTTCCTCAGACTGTATATAATGGGATTGATGAAAGGAGTAAACACAGTATACAGTAGAGATAAACTTTTACTGATGTTCAGCGCTTGTCCTCGTGTTGGGAAAACATAAACACCTAACATGGTGCAATAGAATATGAAGACGACAATGAGGTGGGAGCTACAGGTGGAGAAGGCTTTATGTCTACTGATATTGGATGGGATCCTAAAGATGGTGAGAATAATATTAACATAAGATATTATAATGATTATAACTGGGATAATAACTATAAAAGGGCTCAGTATATATATCTCAAATTCAACAATGAAGGTACCAGAGCAGGAGATGTCTAGCAATGGAACAAGATCGCAGAAGAAATGGTCAATGATGTTTGGTCCACAAAATATGAGCATTGATGTTGTTAATTTGTTGATCAATATAGTGGAAAGACTAAGAAACCAACAGGTGACGGCCAAGATCACACAATACGGACATGTCATTATCGAGGTATAATGGAGGTGCTTGCAGATGGCCACATATCTGTCATAAGACATCACTGTGAGGAGGAGACATTCAAATGTTTCTGAGGTGCAGAAAAAGCAAAGTTGGGTGATGCAGTCAATAACAGTAATGGTCCCCCCATTATTCTGTAGAACATGAAGCGTGTTGGGGACAATGACTGTGGTCAACAAGATGTCACTGATGGACAGTTGTGTGAGGAAGAAGTACATTGGAGTGTGGAGGTTCTTGCTGGTGGACACCAGGGTGATGATCAGGAGGTTCCCCAATATTGTCCCACAGTAAACCACCGGGAGAAGAGAGATCACGCCCATTCTGGAATATTTGCTGCCTTGAAATCCTAAGAGGAAAAACTCAGTGACCGTTGTCAGGTTGTTCTCCTGCATTAAGAGCGAGATACTAGGACAACACTAATTTGATATCAAATTGTACTAAATTTGTTTATATCTTGATTAGATCAAACAATGCTCATCATAATATCATATCATTCACTGCAATAGGTGTTACTCACTATAGGGATAAAACCGTCCAATGATTTTTACATAACATCCCTGTGGATACTAACAGCCCCGCGTCCACTAAGCTTCACTTACTCGTCTCCTCCTTGGATGCCATTCAATGGTCCTCCATTTCAACTGACAAGAAAAGTCATATGCCTGTCCTCATTTTTATCTGCCACTGCTCTGTCTCCAAACCATCAACAACCTTTCCCTCATGACAAGCATAATCTATTCTCATTCATCCTCCTCACAGGTCCCTTCCCGGTCAATGCTTAGATGTTCACATAAACCTCCACAATTGTGTTCTTCACTCTCTGTGACCTCTCACCACTATGTCTAATCAATTAAAATACTTAACAAGTAGAAAAAAGTTTATTGGACTCTTCTGAAACTATATCAATGTCATTTAGTTTCCTCTGTATTTAATAGGTAGGTCTTGAGCTGGTGTACTGGGATGTTAGGCTTACAAAGGAAAAAAGTTGTTGACCTGAGAAGAAAAAAACAAAGGGTTAATGTAGTAAAGGATTAGACAGGGTGTCCCCTCCATGTATACTGAGTAAGTAAGCTGATATACAGAGGTCCTGGGTTTATGTGATGTGTAGGAGCCCTGGAGGAAAATTGACCGAAAATGGTTTGGCCGACAAGGAAAAGTGTAGACTTCATAGGATAGAAAAGTTACAATAAGAAACTAAAAGTTCACCTGGGTAAGTCCCAGGTGTATACCTACTCCTCCATTGTGCCTGATTCCCGATCTGTGAATGATGAAACCATCATATGTCAGAGCAGCAGGAGAAGTAATGTCATGGTCTTGGATCCAGGTTTAAGTGGGAGCCTTCAAGATCATGGAGTTTCTGAAGAAATTTCCTTGTGCTGCAACAACTTCGTTGGATTTATTGACTGTTCATTAAAAGTTGACAAACAGCAAAAACGACAAAATCACAAAGATACATAGTTAGCATGGTTAAAAAAAGAAACATGTCCATCGAACTCAACCAGCGAAAAGGGAGAGGATGTGGATGAAAAAAAAAAAGTGTAGCGGTAAATATATTACCTATGTTTCCCCACATTTGATCCAGCCGAAGGCACACAAAAACATAAAGCATAAGCCAACCTTCCCTAAAAGCGAAAAAAAAATATATATTTCTGATCCCAAGTGGCAATCAGACTGGATCAACAACATGAACAACATTTCTATACATTTACAGTACATAAGTATTTATCTTATTTTGCAATTTTTGAAGCACCTTTTCCTGCTGTGACAAGCTCCTGATGTCGGCTATTCCACAGATTCACTGCTCTTACAGTAAAGAACTAGCTCCTGAGGTTGGCTATTCGACAGATTCACTGCTCTTACAGTAAAGTACTAGCTCCTGAGGTCGGCTATTCCACAGATTCACATCTCTTACAGTAAATAACTAGCTCTTGAGGTCGGCTATTCCACAGATTCACTGCTCTTACAGTAAAGTGCTAGCTCCTGAGGTCGGCTATTCCACAGATTCACTGCTCTTACAGTAAAGAACTAGCTCCTGAGGTTGGCTATTCAACAGATTTAAAGTTCTTACAGTAAAAAACTAGCTCTTAAGCTCGGCTATTCCACAGATTCACTGCTCTTACAGTAAAGAACTATCTCCTGTGGTCGGCTATTGCACATATTCACATCTCTTACAGTAAAGAACTAGCTCCTGAGGTCGGCTATTCCAAAGATTCACTGCTCTTACAGTAAAGAACTAGCTCCTGAGGTTGGCTATTCCACAGATTTAAAGTTCTTACAGTAAAAAAACTAGCTCTTAAGCTCGGCTATTCCACAGATTCACTGCTCTTACAGTAAAGAACTATCTCCTGCGGTCGGCTATTGCACAAATTCATATCTCTTACAGTAATGAACCAGCTCCTACGGTCGGTTATTGCACAGATTCACATCTCTTACAGTAAAGAACTAGCTCCTGAGGTCGGCTATTCCACAGATTTAGGCCTCATGCACACGACCGTGTTTTTGCGTCCGCAATTCCCCCGCAAATCCACGGGAGAATTGCGGACCCATTCTTTTCTATGGGGCCGTGCACACGACCGTAGTTTTTGCGGTCCGTGCACGGCCCGGGAACCCGGACCGCAGAAAGTACGGACATGTCCTATTATGGTCCGGAGTTGCGGTCCGGGCTCATTGAAAACAATGGCCCGGCCATGTGCATGTGCGGGCGGCTTGCGGCTGACAGTCCGCTGACAGTCCGCAGCCGGCCGACACGAAAATCACGGGCGTGCACACGGCTACGGTCGGGCTACGGTCGTGTGCATGAGGCCTTACTGCTCTTACAGTAAAGAACTAGCTCCTGAGGTCGGCTATTGCACAGATTCATATCTCTTACACTAAAGAACTAGCTCCTAAGGTTGGCTATTGCACAGATTCACATCTCTTACAGTAATGATTCATCTCCTGCGGTCGGTTATTGCACAGATTCACTGCTCTTACGCTAAAGAACTAGCTCCTGAAGTCAGATATTCCACAGATTTACCACTCTTATAGTAAAGAACCAGTTCCTGAGGTCAGCTATTCCACAGATTCACAGTTCTTACAGTACAGAAGGCTTGTCGCCACTGGATATTGAACCTTTTTTTTTCTCCAGACGGAGGGAGCGCCCCCTTGTCTTTTGAGGGTATCTTACATTAAAAAAAACAGCCTTTCACTATAATTTTTGAATGGCCCGTTTATATACCTACACAAGTTAATCATGTCCCCCCTCATTTCAAGACTAAATAAATGTAATTACTTTGTTAAAACTAAGATTCTCCATGTCCCTTATCAGTTTTGTGGCTCTTCCTTGTACTTTTTCCAACTCCAGGGCATCCTCTCTATGAACTGGAGCCCAGAACTAAACTGCATATTCTAGATGAGGTCTCGCTAATGCTTTGTAAAGTGGTAATATTATATCCCTGTTCTTCGAGTTCATGCCTCTTTTAATACACAACATTATCCTGATGGCCTTAGTAGCAGCTGATTGACATTGTGCTGTTATTTATTTTATGATATACAGGTACACCAAGATCTTTCTCTACAAGTGACTTTCACAGTTTAGCTCCCCCTAGGACATAGGATGCATGCAGATTGTTGGTACCCACATGCATAACTTTACATTTACCTACATTGAATACGGCAATGTTGAGATACTTTAATGACGGGCATGTTTGTACCTCAATGACCAAGCCAGATTTGTCAAATCTGGTATGTCTGACTTTATCAGAGAATAACTCTGTGAAAGTTTTGAATATCCACGTAATTCTGACATTGTTTTTTTGTCACATGTTGTACTTTATTTTAGTGGTAAAAGTAGACTGATACAATTTGCGGAAATTAATGAAAAAATAGAAAAATGGAAGAAATTTTGTCAAAATTAAAATGTTTCCCTATTTTTAACAGCAATATGTCACATATGTACACACATACTGTACAATTTTTTAAATTAAATACATATTTCTATCGCTTTACTCTATTTTGGCAGCACTTTTGACAAAATAAAATAAATTTTCAACAATTTAGAGGACTTACAAATTGAATAATAATTTTATACATTTTGAAGTACATTTTTGTTTTCCTGCACCAAGCCAGGTTTTCAGAGGCTCATAGGTCTCAGAGTGATGGAAACCCCCACAAATGACCCCATTTAGAAAACTAGACCCCTTAAGGTATTTACCTAGGGGTATAGTAAGTATTTTGACCCGACAGTTTTTTGTTAAATTTAAAACATAGCAGGTGAAAAAAAAAATTGCACTTTTTGTCATAAAAGTATCAGTTTGAAGACCAATTTCTTTGTAAAGCGACCATGAGAATGAAGAAACACACCACAAAATCTATCACCCTCTTTCTCCTGTTTTCAAAAATACCCACATTGTGGCCCTAATGTGCTGCCTGGACACACGGCAGGACCCAAAAGGAAGGGAGCACCCGGAGGCTTTCAGGACTCATATTTTGCTTGAAAATGTTTTAGGCCCCACTGTACATTTGGAGAAGCTTTGAGCTGCCAGAACGATAGAAACTCCCCATGAACTACCCCATTTCAAAAACTAGACCCCTTAAGGTATTTATCTAGGGGTATAGTTAGCATTTTGACCGCACAGGTTTTTCGCTAAATATATTGGAATCAGTCTGTAAAAATAAAAATTTACTTTTTTTCTAAAACAACATAGACATTTTTATTATTTACAAGGAATAACGAAGAAAATGCACCCCAACATTTGTAAAGCAATGTCTCCCGATTACAACAATACCCCATATGTGGTAATAAACTGGTGTTTAAACCCACAGCAGGGCTCAGAAGGGAAGGAGTGCCATTTGGATTTCTGATTTTGCTGCAATGGTTTTCGGTGCCATGTCGCATTTGCAATGCACTGGAGGGACCAAAACAGTGGAAACCCACCAAAAGTGACCCCATTTTGGAAAAACCTTCAAGGAATTTTTCTAGGGGTATAGTGAGCATTTACACCCCACGGGTCTTTTGCAGAGTTTATTAGAATTAGGGCGCGAAAATTAATATCAAAATTTTTTCCACTAAAATGTTGCATTTTCTCATTTTCACAAGGGATAAAGGAGGAAAAAAAACAACCATTTTTTATAAAGCAATTTCTCCCGAGTACGGAAATACCCCACATGTGGTCATATGTTTTTTCATTAGAAATGAATTAACCCTTTCAGGACTGATCCATTTTTTGCTTTCATATTTTAGATTTTCACTCCCCGCTTACCAAGAGCCATAACTTTTTTATTTTTCCATCAATAGAGCGGTGTGAGGGCTTATTTCTTGCGGGAGGAGCTGCAGTTTTTATTGGCACCATTTTTTGGTACATAAAAGTGATTCAAAAGTTGTATTACATTTTGTTTTTAGAGCGAAGGTGACAAAAAAAAAAAAAACTGCGATTTTGGCGGTTTCAATTATTACATTTTTTAAGATGTGCACTGTGTAAATTAAATAATGGTATATTGTATTAGTTTGGACTTTTACGGACGTAGCGATACCAATTTTGTTCATTTTTTTACATTACTTTTGAAGAAAAATGCGAAAAATTGTTTTTTTTTAACTTTAAAAAAAAAAAATTCTCACTACTAATAATTATAATTCTTCTACACATTTTATTAATCAATCCCCTTAGGAGACTTGATCCAGCGATCATTGGATCACTGGTACAATACACTGCAATACTAATGTATTGCAGTATATTGTTATTCTTACAGGCTTCTGTAACAGAGTGATCGCTGTACCTGTCCGTTAGTACCGAGGGGGCCTGCTGTAATACACAGCTAACACCCGCAGCGTATAGAGCGAGCTCAGCACGTGAGCCGGCTCCATACATCAACCGCCGCACCATGACGGGCAATTAAGTCATAGTGCGCAAAGGGGTTAATGCACAGCGGATGGTTCAAAGTGAAAATTGCAATTTTCCACTGATATGCCATTTTAGTGCATAATATGTTGTGCCCAGTTTGTGCCACAGAAGACAAATACCTCATAAAACGTTAAGCGGGTTTTCTCGGGTATGGCAACGCCATAAATGTGGGCGCAAACTGATGCTTGGGCACACTGTAGGGATCAGAAGGGAGGGAGCGCAATTTTGCTTTTGGAGCGCAGATTTTGCTTGGCAGTAGTTTTGTTTGGGGTTTTGCTGGTATTTCAGTTTATAATGTGGGGGCATATGTGAGCTGTGCGGGGTACATCAGGGTATAATAAGAGGGTATAATAATGCGGTAAATAAATAATAATTCATAGATATGTGGCCGGTGTCGCACTGATAAATGGTGCCCGATCTTATCCGCTTTTGGACACTGCACATTTTGCATCGTTATATTCTGAAAGCCAGAACTTTTTTATTTTTTCACCACCGGAGCCGTGTGAGGACTTATTTGTTGCGGGACAATCTGTAGTTTCCATTGGTACCATTTTGGGGTACGTGCAATTTTTTTTTGATCACTTTTTATTCAATTTTTTTGCAATCCTGACCAAAAAACAGGAATTCTGACACCGTTTTTTAGTTTATTTTTTGCAGTGCTCACCGTATGCTATAAGTGAAATTTTTACTTTATTCTGCGTGTTTGTACGATTACGGCGATACCATATGTATATAGGTTTGGTCCTTTTTTTTAGCGTTTGCACAATAAAATGACTTATTTATAAAAAAAAAAAAAATTCTGTGTCACCATATTCTGGGAGACATAATTTTTTGATTTTTTTTAGTCAAAAAAGCTGTGTAAGGGCTTGTTTTTTGCGGGACGGATAGAAGTTTTTATCGGTATTATTTTCGGGTACATGCGACTTTTTTATCACTTTTTATTCTTTATTTAGGGAGCAGTGGTGACCAAAAAAATTGTGATTATTTCGTAGTTTTTTCATTGATTTTTTTGGGGGTGTTCATCGTGCGGGAAAAATAACATTACAGTTTTATAGTTGGGGTCGTTACGAACGCGGTGATACCAAATATGTGTACTTTTTTAATGTGTTCATTTTTTTTCTATAATAAAAGTCTTATAGGAAAAAAAAGCAGTTCATGTTTATATCACTTATAACTTTTATTTTTACACTTTTTTTAAAACATTTTTATTATCTTTTTTTTACTTTTTTCACTTGTCCCAATAGGGGACACTTAGACTTGCAGCTTTGATCGCTGCTAGAGTACATTACACTACACACGTAGTGTAATGTACTCCAACTATCATTGTGACGTAACTGTCACTCTGACAGGAAGCCGAGGAGGACCGGCCGGAGGCTGCTCCTCCGAGGCTTCCGTACATGGCAACCCGGAGGTCATTGTCTGACCTCCGATTGCCACGACAAGCATCGGTAGCCCCCACGATAATTTCGTGGGGGCTGCCGATGTGCTTCAAACCACTTAAATGCGGCGAGGAGAAACAGAATGTGGGGAGAGGACTAGGCAACAAGATAAGGAGATCCTTTCGTTACAGAATGGCAGTGTAAATAAAAATGCCCAAATAATGTCAAATCACATTTCTGATAATAAAAGTGAAAAACTGACAGGCAAGTTAAAGTGTATGTTCACAAATGCCAGAAGTCTAGCAAGCAAAATGGGGGGCTGGAGGCCATGATACTGGAAGAAAATATAGATATAGTTGGTGTTGCTGAAACATGGCTGGACTCTTCACATGACTGGGCTGTAAATCTACAGGGTTTTACACTGTTTCGGAAAGACAGGGCAAATAGGAAAGGCAGTGGTGTATGTCTGTATGTGAGAAGTGATATGAAGGCGAGTGTGAAAGAGACAATAGTGGGTGAATACTGTGAGGAGGTTGAAACCTTTGTGGGTGGAACTAAAAAGGGAGGTAAACACTGAAAAAATTACTTTTGGTGTAATCTATAGACCCCCAATATAACTGAGGAGATGGAAGGTCAGATATATAAACAGATGGAGCGGGCGGCACAGGCGGGTACTGTAGTGATAATGGGAGATTTTAATTTCCGGGATATTAATTGGTGTCATGGTTCAGCTTCAACTGCAAAGGGGAGACATTTCCTCAACCTGTTGCAGGAAAATTTTATGGGCCAGTTTGTGGAAGACCCGACTAGAGGTGAAGCTCTGTTGGATCTGGTCATTTCTAATAATGCAGATCTTGTTGGGAATGTCAATGTTCGTGAAAACCTCGGTTACAGTGATCACAATATAGTTACATTTTACCTATACTGTAAAAAACAAACGCAGGCTGGGAGGGCAAAAACATTTAATTTTAAGAAAGCCAAATTCCCCAGGATGAGGGCTGCAATTCAGGGTATAGACTGGGAAGAACTAATGTCATATAATGGGATAAATGATAAATGGGAGATTTTCAAATCTACTTTGAGTTATTATAGTGAAAAATTTATTCCTATAGGTAACAAGTATAAACGACTCAAATTAAACCCCACATGGCTTACACCTTCTGTGAAAGGGGCAATACATGACAAAAAAAGGGCATTTAAAAAATACAAATCTGAGGGTACATCTGCAGCCTTTGTAAAATATAAAGAGCTTAATAAAATCTGTAAAAATGTAATAAAATTAGCAAAAATACAAAATGAAAGGCAGGTGGCCAAGGATAGTAAAACAAATCCCAAAAAATTCTTCAAGTATATAAATGCTAAAAAGCCATGGTCTGAACATGTAGGACCCCTAGATAATGGTAATGGGGAGTTGGTCACAGGGGATCAAGTGAATGCAGAGTTACTAAATGGGTTCTTTAGCTCTGTATATCCAACTGAAGAAGGAGCAGCTGATGTAGCCGGTGCCAGTGCTGTTAATATATCAGTTGATATACTGAATTGGATGAATGTAGAGATGGTCCAAGCTAAATTAAATAAAATAAATGTGCACAAGGCCCGGGACCAGATGGGTTACACCCTAGAATTCTTAAAGAGCTTAGTTCAGTTATTTATGTCCCCCTTTTCATAATATTCAGAGAATCTCTAGTGACTGGTATAGTGCCAAGGGACTGGCACAGCGCAAATGTGGTGCCGATTTTCAAAAAGGGCTCTAGGTCTTCCCTGGGTAATTATAGACCAGTAAGCTTAACATCCATCGTGGGGAAAATGTTTGAGGGGCTATTGAGGGACTATATACAGGATTATGTGACAAAAAATAATATTATAAGTGACAGCCAGCACGGTTTTACTAAGGACAGAAGTTGTCAAACTAACCTAATCTGTTTTTATGAAGAGGTAAGCAGAAGCCTAGACAAAGGCATTTGACACTGTCCCCCATAGACGCCTAATGGGTAAATTAAGGACTATAGGTTTAGAAAATATAGTTTGTAATTGGATTGAGAATTGGCTCAAGGACCGTATCCAGAGAGTTGTGGTCAATGATTCCTACTCTGAATGGTCCCCGGTAATAAGTGGTGTACCCCAGGGTTCAGTGCTGGGACCACTATTATTCAACTTATTTATTAATGATATAGAGGATGGGATTAATAGCACTATTTCTATTTTTGCAGATGACACCAAGCTATGTAATATAGTTCAGTCTATGGAAGATGTTCATGAATTGCAAGCGGATTTAAACAAACTAAGTGTTTGGGCGTCCACTTGGCAGATGAAGTTTAATGTAGATAAATGTAAAGTTATGCATCTGGGTACCAACAACCTGCATGCATCATATGTCCTAGGGGGAGCTACACTGGCGGATTCACTTGTTGAGAAGGATCTGGGTGTACTTGTAAATCATAAACTAAATAACAGCATGCAGTGTCAATCAGCTGCTTCAAAGGCCAGCAGGATATTGTCGTGTATTAAAAGAGGCATGGACTCGCGGGACAGGGATGTAATATTGCCACTTTACAAAGCATTAGTGAGGCCTCATCTAGAATATGCAGTTCAGTTCTGGGCTCCAGTTCATAGAAAGGATGCCCTGGAGTTGGAAAAAATACAAAGAAGAGCAACGAAGCTAATTAGGGGCATGGAGAATTTAAGTTATGAGGAAAGATTAAAAGAATTAAACCTATTTAGTCTTGAAAAAAGACGACTAAGGGGGGACATGATTAACTTATATAAATATATTAATGGCACATACAAAAAATATGGTGAAATCCTGTTCCATGTAAAACCCCCTCAAAAAACAAGGGGGCACTCCCTCCGTCTGGAGAAAAAAAGGTTCAAGCTGCAGAGGCGACAAGGCTTCTTTACAGTGAGAACTGTGAATCTATGGAATAGCCTACCGCAGGAGCTGGTCACAGCAGGGACAGTAGATGGCTTTAAAAAAGGCTTAGATAATTTCCTAGAACAAAAAAATATTAGCTCCTATGTATAGAAATTTTTCCTTCCCTTTTCCCGTCCCTTGGTTGAACTTGATGGACATGTGTCTTTTTTCAGCCGTACTAACTATGTAACTATGTAAATATGTAACTATGTAACTATGTAATGCGGTCATCCATGGAAGACGTTATAAATATTCTTTCAAAAATCTAGGTGGTTAAGGATGTAGTCACTTAGACACCAATTGCCGAAAGCAGCGGCGATGGTCCGCTGTGCGGCGAGACTGATATGTCAGCTGTCTAGGACAGCTGTCAGCGCGCACCTGTCACTCTGTGTTTACACAGAGTGACAGTTTTAAATACTGACGAAAATGAACGTCCTGGTGCAGGAACTAGCAGCCGACCATGACGTTCATTTTCGTCCTTGGTCGTGAAAGGGTTAAAAGCCAGCTTATATTTACCTCATAATGGAGCAAACAATAACAGCAGCTTTTCTAATAAAACATAAGGCCTCAAATAGCTAGATAGAATAAAAAATAAAAAATTATGGCTGACAGTAGACAAACCTTCTGTCCTTAAGGCCACAATAAACTTTGTTCTTAAGTGGTTAAAGAAGAAGATCAATATCCATAATTTATTGTGTAATCACCACAAGCAATTGTAATATAAATCAACAAATGTCTCTTCTCTTTGAGCAGCAACACAAAAAAAATACAATAAACACATTTATTTTTATTTAATACTTTAATATTTTTATTTTAGTATAATATAATAAAGGTATTATTAAACTGTAAAAAATATACAGTACATACCTTCACACTATTAAAGGGAACCTGTCATGACCGTTGGCCCGCCAAAACTGCTCTACCTATGATAGATAGATAGATAGATAGATAGATAGATAGATAGATAGATAGATAGATAGATAGATAGATAGATAGATAGATAGATAGATAGATAGATAGATAGATAGATAGATAGATAGATAGATAGATAGATAGATAGATAGATAGATAGGTAGATATTAGCTGCAGGGACATCTCTCCCAACCCTGGTCCTCCTTTTTCTTCTGCCAAGCTCAACCTCTTACCTGCCACACATAGAAAGCCTGCAAATCTTCTTACCATTCCTTGTACGTCTTCTCCTGTCTCTTTTAACTGTGCTCTCTGGAACTCTCGGTCCGTGTGCAACAAACTCACCTTTATTCATGACTTCTTCCTTTCTAACTCTCTCAACCTTCTGGCTCTTATGGAAACATGGCTACACCTCTCTGACACTGCTTCTCCTGCTGCTCTATCTTATGGTGGTCTCCGTTTCTCTCATGCCCCCAGACCTGAGAACAGGCAGGTTGGAAAAGTAGGTATACACCAGACCTAAAAACAGGCAGGGTGGAGGAGTAGGTATACTTCTTTCCCCACACTGCACTTTCCAGGTCATTCCCCGATCCCTTCACTCACATTCCCCTCTTTTGAAGTCCACAGCCTTAAACTCATTCGCCCATTCTCCCTCCGAGGAGCAGTTCTCTACCGCCCCCCTCCTATCATCTGAAACACCAACTCTCATCATGGGTGACTTTAACATCCCCATTGATAACCCAATCTCCGCAGTTTCTATCTTTAACCTCCTCCCTAGGTCTGTCACAACTTACTAATTCACCTACACATGAAGACGGCATTCACTTGACCTGGTCTTCATCCGTCTCTGCTCAGTTTCTGACTTTATTAACTCTCCTCTCCCACTCTCTGACCACAACCTTCTCTCCTTTACTATTTCAAATGCTCTGCCACCTAAGAACATGCCCACCCATCAGATATACAGAAATCTACATGCCATTAGTACTCAGAAACTCATAGATAGTATACATTGTCCCCTATCACTTCCCTCTCCTGTCCCAATCTGGCCGCTAAACATTACAATAACTGTCATGCTGGGTTCGTGGACCCACTGGGCCGTACCGCCTTGGCAGTATGGCAGCTGGCCAACAGGGTGCAGGTTACAGTCTACGTATAGGATACCTGTGGCAGCTCAGACAGTAGCAAGGCAGGCTCGGCTGGGACTAGGCAGCAGGCAGACGTCAGGCGTGGAGTAGCAGGACAGGCGTGGTATACAGCACAACACGACTTCAGCTCAGCACGGCACTCGACCAGGTTAGCACAGGATACAGGAACAGGGAAAACTGGGAACCACTAGGAGACCATTTGGATAGACAAACTTAGGGTACGACAACAACGCTCAGGCATGGGAGGAAGGGGCTGGTCCCTTCTTATAGTCCAGGGTGCTATTGGCTAATTAAACATAAAAGTCTGGTGCGCGCGCTGCCCCTATGGGACCCGGCCCAGGTGAGCAGAAGTGAGCACTGGCGTCTCCTGAGGAGGAGACTGGGGCCAGCGCTAACAGATCGATGGCTGCGGGCGTCAGGAGGTGAGTGAGCCTGACGGCCTGCGGCCATGGGCATGACAATAACACTCTGAAAAACGCTTTGGATGAAGCCCTCCCTACATTCTGAACCACCCGGCAAAGACGTCCACAACACTGGCACATGCCTCAATCCCGCTTTCCTCAGTGGGGCTCGAGAAGTGCCAAACATCTGTGAAGAAAATCACACTTGTCAGAAAATGTCCTCCATTACAAATTTATGCTGAGAACTTTGTCCTTATAATTCACTGTATTTTAACGATATATATTATGCTCCCACAAATATGAACATTTGAAAATTCACTGAAGTGATAAATGAGTAAAATGTATAATTTTTATTTCATAGCTATCTAAAAACAGGGGTACAATCACCACTGTGAAAAGCCCAACCGTGTATTTAAAAACGTATTAAACAGAATACTCCCAGTCCTAGTTCGTTTGCGAACCCTTAATGACTGGGTATGTAAACAGAGATATCAAAATATGGAATCAGCGTATAACATTGGTAAAGCAGTGGTTTGGACCCTCGTTCACACAGGAGCCTGCGTTAACCGCACCAGATTCTCCCAATGTACAGATGCAGAACAATGCCACTGCCCCCTACGCAAGATTCCCTCACTTCACCCGACCCTACGCGTTTCTATACTTATCATCAGGGGTCTGTCAGTCTGGCCAGGATGCCAGCGATATATCTTCAGCAGCAGATATTCTACTGCACAACACGGAAGCATGCACGCATAGATGTCAGCGGCATGCTTCACTCTGGGACTCTGAGTCACTATGAACTGAATACTCCGCCCCCTGACTCCGGCAGCATACATCAAACAGCCAATCACACTGGCCCAGCACATCCATGATGCTAAACCATGTGACTCCCGGCTGTCAGCTGACATACCCGGAAGTAACAATGTAAACAACACAGAGCATGCGGACTCAATGGGAGGCTGTAGAAGTATCTATTTACTACACAAAGCCTCATGCTATTCAAGGATGGAGTATAACACTATAAGGTAGGATATATGTTGCGGATCAGCTCAGGGCCGCAATTGGACTACCACGATAGGAGCACCTACCCTGAAAATACATAATATATGGATAGAAGAATGACGTAATTGTAAACCTCACTTAAAACATTTGACTGAGACATTTCACAGAGACAAACAAGTCTATTTCACCTCTCTCATCTCCACACTATCTAATAATCCAAAACGCCTCTTTGATACTTTTCACTCCCTCCTTAGTCCTAAAGTGCAGACGCCAATCACAGATCTCAGTGCTGAAGACCTGGCCACTTATTTTAACCCGTTAGTGACCTGCCCATCGTGTTTCTACGTCGGTCACTAACGGGCCTTATTCCGATGCCATAGACTTTTTACGTCGCGGCATCGGAATAAGTAAACAGAGCAGGGAACTGTCATATCTCCCTGCTCTCAGCTGCTAGAGGCAGCTGAGGGCTGGGAGCGTCCCTGCTCTGCCGTGTGAGATGGATATTAGTATCGATCTCACATTTTTAACCCCTCAGATGCGGTGCTCAATAGCGAGCACCGCATCTGAGTGGTTTTGGAGATAGGGAGGCAGCTCCCTCTCTCCCCCACCGACACCCGGCGATACGATCGCCGAGTGTCTGTGTCTCTAATGGCAGCCGGGGGTCTAATAAAGGCCCCCAGGCTGCCTAGAGTGAATGTCTGCTAGATCATGCCGCAGGCATGACCTAGCAGATGCCTGTCCGTGTTAAACGGCCAGGCAGTAATACACTGCAATACAAAAGTATTGCAGTGTATTATAAATGCGATCACAGAATCGCATATTATAGTCCCCTAGTGGGACTAGTAAAAAAGTGAATTTTTTTTTAAATAAAGTTAATTAAAAAAAAAATGTGAAAAAAAATGAAAACCCCACCTTTTCCCCTTACAAAATGCTTTACTATTAAAAAAAACTAAATAAAGTTAAAAAGTTACACATATTTGGTATCGCCGCGTCCGTAACGACCCCGACTATAAATCTATTACATTATTTAACCCGCACTGTGAACGCCGTAAAAAAAATAATAAAAAACTAAAATTTAATATTTAAATTTAAAATTTAATAAAAAGTGATCAAAAAGTCGCATCTACTCCAAAATGGTACCAATAAAAACTACAAGTCGCCCCGCAAAAAAAAAGCCCTCATACAACCGCATCGGCAAAAAAATAAAAACGTTACGGCTCTTCAAATATGGAGGCACAAAAACAAATAATTTTGAAAAAAAAGCGTTTTTACTGTGTAAAAGTAGTAAAACATACAAAAACTATACAAATTTGGTATCGTTGCAATCGTAACAACCCGCTGAATAAAGTTATTGTGTTATTTATACCACACGGTAAACGGCGTAGATTTAGGACGCAAAAAAGAGTGGCGAAATGTCAGATTTTTTTCTATTCCCCCCCAAAAAAAAGTGAATAAAAGTTAATCAATAAATTATATGTACCTCAAAATGGTGCTATTAAAAAATACAACTTGTCCCGCAAAAAACAAGACCTTATACAGCTATGTCGACGCAAAAATAAGAAGGTTATAGCTCTTGGAATGCGACGATTGAAAAACGTGAAAAATAGCTTGGTCATTAAGGGGTTAAAGTTAAAATTGACAACATCCGGCATGATATTATCTCCCAGTCCCCTAATAACATCGATCCCCTTCCCTTCCGCACTCCCTCATCTTCACTTTCAGCATTTGACGTAATAACAGAAGTAGTCTCTAGGTTCCTCTCTTCTTCTCGTCCTACTACCTGCCCTAGTGATCCTGTCCCCTCACACCTTGTCCAGTCTCTCACCCGGGCTGTCACTATTTAACTGACTATAATATTTAACCTCTCCCTTTCTTCTGTAATCTCTCTCTCCTCTTTTAAACATGCCATTATAAACCCATTACTGAAAAAAACAACTCTTGACCCATCCAGTGCTGCTAATTACCGACCAGTCTCTAATCTGCCCTTCATCTCCAAACTCCTGGAACGCTTGGTCTACTCTCGCCTTATTCGCTATAACTCTGCTAACTCCATTCTAGACCCCTTACAATCTGGTTTGTACAGTCTCTACACTCCACGGAGACTGTCCTTACTAAAGTCTCAAACAATCTCTTTGCAGCTAAATCTAATGGCAAATACTCTCTCCTGTTCCTTCTGGATCTCTCTGTAGCCTGTACACTGGAGACCACCAAATCCTTCTTAACATTCTCCACTCTATTGGCCTAAAAAATAAGTCTCTCTCTTGGTTTTCCTCCTACCTATCTGACCGCTCGTTCAGTGTGTCATTTGCTGGTTCTACTTCTTCTCCTCTTCCCCTTGCTATCGGGGGTACCTCAGGGATCAGTCCTATGTCCGCTCCTCTTTTCTCTCTACACAGAACCTATTGGACAAACCATCAGCAGATTTGGCTTCCAGTACCATCTGTACGCTGATGACACCTAATTATATAACTCTTCCCGTGACATCACCCCTGCTCTAACACAAAACACCAGTGATTGTTTGTCCGTTATCTCTAACATCATGTCCTCTCTCTATCAGAAACTGAATCTTTCTAAAACTGAGCTCCTTGTGTTCCCACCATCTACTAACCGACCTAAACCAGATGTCTCCATCTCAGTGTGTGGCACTACTACATCTCCCAGTGCGGCACGCCCGATGTCTTGGGGATATTTTTGACTCAGATCTTTCCTTTACTTCATACATTCAATCACTCTCTCGCTCCTGTCACTTTCATTGTCGCCTGATTCTCTCGTCTTGATTACTGTAACTCATTACTGATCGTCTTCCGCTCACTAAACTCTCCCCTCTCCAATTTAACCTTAATTCAGGGGCCAGGCTCATCTTTCTGACCAACCGTTACACCAACGCCTCTACCCTGTGCCAGTCACTGCACTGGCTGCCCATACTCTCCAGAATTAAATTCAAACATATTACTCTCACCCACAAAGCTCTCCACAGTGCTGCACCTCCTTACATCTCCTCCCTCATCTCTGTCCACCAACCTACTTGGGCTCTACGTTCTGCCAATGACCTTAGATTAACATCCACCTTAATCCGAACCTCCCACTCCCGTCTCCAAGATTTCTTGCATGCTGCACCGTCCTCTGGAATGCGCTACCCCAGACAATCAGATTAGTTCCCAATATCCACAGTTTTAAACATGCCCTGAAAACACATCTTTTTAGACAGGCCTATAACATTCCCTAATCTGATCATTTTCCCTGGCATTCAGCAGTATCCCCCACAATCCTTGCACCCTAATGCACTTCATGTCTATCATACACAGATACTGGTTGGTGACCGGCTCATGCAGCTTAATTTTTAATACCCCATGTGTATAAAAAATGGCTGGACTATTGTACTTAACAAGCATTTTTAAAAGTTATCTCTCCCTTATTTCCTCTTAGATTGTAAGCTCTTTCGCGCAGGGTCCTCACTCCTCTTGTTTGAATTGTAAATTAGTTTTGTCACTATGAGATGTCTGATATTATCTGTAAAATGTACCCCCTGAGTTGTAAAGTGCTGCAGAATATGTTGACGATATATAAATAAAGATTATTATTCATATTATTATTATTATTATTAGATAGCTAGATGATAGATAGACAGACAGACAGACAGACAGATGATAGATAGATAGATAGATAGATAGATAGATAGATAGATAGATAGATAGATAGATAGATAGATAGATAGATAGATAGATAGATAGATAGATAGATAGATACGGATGTAGCCATCTTTAACTTGACTCTGATAACTTACTTCAGTGTGATATCACACAACAAGCCATTGAAAAGTCATTGAAAAAGTAAAGATAAAGGATCTTGCCACTGTGTATTTAATGCATTAAAAGTCAAGATAAAGATGGCTACATCTGTATGTGGCCATGTAGCTTTTTGAGGCCTTATTATTTGGAGGACGAGACATGCTTGAAAGTATAATAGCTCTCAGGATATCACTCGGGTTGTATATTCACAATCTACTCAGCTTTCCATAATGTTCCTGAATAAAAATATTAGAAAAGGCTAAAGATTTTTATTAGTTTCCTATTATAGAAATATGTATTTCATTTATACCCAACCTTTGATTGTGATAAGAAAATCCACATATCTGGTTATATATATGTATATATATATATATATATATATATATATGTGAATATAAGTAACAGGTGTCAATATCATGCTACGTCCTACAAGTATAATATATTCTTAGCTGATATACCGATGCCTGATGAATTCCGGTGCTTCCTACATAGATAACTTCAAGGAAAGTTGTAACAAATGTGTTTCCGTATTGTTTCTCGTACGGCTTTCCTAATGTCTTTGTTTCTCAAACTGTATATAATGGGATTTATAAAAGGGGTACACACAGTATATATCAGTGATAGGACTTTACTGATGGTCATTGTTTCTCCTTTTGTTGGGAAAATATAAACACAGAAGATAGTCCAGTAAAATATGGAGACCACAGTGAGGTGGGAGCTACAGGTGGAGAAGGCTTTGTGTCTACCGGTACTGGACGGGATTCTTAAGATGGCAGAAACAATGTTGACATAAGATGTAATGATTATTATACTTGGGATGATAGCCACAGGAAAACTTAGTAAATACATCTCCAATTGAACAATAAATGTATCGGAACATGAAATAGCCAATAAAGGAACAAGGTCACAGAAAAAATGGTCAATGATATTTGGTCCACAAAATTGTAACATCGATATTGATATGTTGTCGGACAACGTAATGGTAAAACCCACTAACCAACAGAGGGCGACCAATTTCACGCAACATGCCGGTGTCATTATAGAGGCATAACGAAGGGGATTACAGATGGCCACATATCTGTCATAAGACATCACAGCCAGAAGAAGACATTCAGATGCTTCACATACGCAGAAAATATAGAACTGAAAGATACAACCAGTAAAACTAATGGTCCCCCCATTAATCAGTAGAAGGTGGAGCAAGTTGGGGACAATGTCTGTGGTCAACAGGATGTCACTGATGGACAGTTGTGAGATGAAGAAGTACATTGGAGTGTGGAGGTTCTTGCTGATGGACACCAGGATGATGATCAGGAGGTTCCCACATATTGTCCCACAGTAAATCATAATAAAAAGACAGAACAGGACAATTCTTGGATGTTGACTGCCTTGAAATCCTAAGAGGAAAAACTCGGTGACCGCCGTCAGATTATTCTGCATTAAGGACAAAATAGGGTAAGACAAAAGAGACAATATAGACATCAAAGTATTACGTATAAACCAGACGTAAAGAAAGAATGATGCCTAATACCACAAGACAGGAACATCACAATCTCTTGAAGGATGCGCTAATATCTTCTAATGACTCTTCTATATAGTTGTGTACTATTATTTCTACTACGCAGAAGAGAAACATTTCTTCTATTCTATTGTTCTTTTAGTTGTTTTTGTTCCAAACTTATAAAAAAAATCAAGAACAAAAAACATTGAAGTACAAAAATTAATAAATGAAACCAAAAAGTTGTCTATGATGGACCTCCTAGAACCTGCTATGGTTGAGCCTCATTATTATGTTAGATCCTGGACCCACTAGAGTGTCCTAATGTTCTCCTATGGGTCAGCCCGGCCCTAGTAACCTGTCCTCCATATAAGCACACTTCTGTATTGCATATGAGCCATGGCAAAATATAAAACCGGGGGCGTTATAAAGTTCTACTTCTATCTTCACAATTTTCCATTCTTTCCAGAAAAAGAGCCAGAAGATCAGCCTCATATATGAGTATTTCCAGGCAAGATGTCTCACGTTCCTTGTAGTGGAGAGGACTACCCTGGGATGTACTCTCCCCTAGACAACTTATTTGCAGTTACTGCATCAGCATTCATTCCACTTCTTTTCTCCATCTATTCCCAATTATGTGTTTCTGCCTCTCGGCTGTCTTCTCCCTTCTACTTTTCGCGATATTAATGTAATATCTGTTCCTGCTATTCTTGAGACCTTTACTGCTATGTCTGCTATATTAACCCCTTAAGGACTGCCGATATGCCTTTTCACGGAGGTCATTAAGGTGCTTTATACTAGGCCACCGTCTTCTCACGGTGGCCTAATCAATGCCCTGCACAGGTCTCCCATGCAGGCTGGAGCCGGAGATCGGCTATCGGATGACAGCCGGGCTCCTGCTCCAATGGTAGCGATCGAAGTTTACTTAGATCACAGCCATTTAACCCCTCAAATGCTGTGGTCATTAGAGACTGCTGCATTTGAGTTGTTTACAGAGGGAGGGAGCTCCCTCTGTCACCCATCAGCGGCCCGCAAATGCAATTGCAGGCACATCCGATGGGGTGCCATGGCAGCCAGGGGCCTAACAAAGGCCCCCAGGTCTGCCCTGGCTATATATCTATTAGGACGCGCCAGAGTTTTCCACTGACAGGCACTATTGGTCTGGTATAAGAAGTATACCAAAGCATTATATCTGCGATCTAAAGATCGCATAGTGAAGTCTCCTATTGAGACTGAAAAAATAATTAATGTGAAATTAAAATTAATAACAAGGTACACATTAAAAAAAATAAAATCATTTTTTTGCCCCAAAAATGGTTTTATTTACTAAAATTGTGAAAATAAAATAAAAACTACACATATATGGTATCCCGTAATTGTAATGACCCAAGAAATAAAGTTAGCATATCATTTAAACAGCAAGGTGAACGCAATAAAAAAACAACGACAAAACTGCTATTTTTTCCCATCCCCCCCAAAAAAATAATAATAGTAGGTTACTCAATAAGTCCCATGTATCCCAAAATCGTAGCAATGAGGTCCCATGAAAAACAAGCCCTCATATGGCGACATTGACGGAAAAATAAAAAAGTTATGCTCTTGGAAAGCGGCGATGTAAAATAAAATTATTTTAGTTTAAAAGTGTTTTTTATTCTGCAAAAGTAGTAAAATACAAAAAAATTATACGTATTTTGTATTGGGTAATCGTACCGACCCATAGAATAAAGTTAGCATGTTATTTACAGTACGCCACAGTAAATGGCGTAAATGTAAAATGTATAGAACGATGACTAAATTGCTGGGTTTTTTTATATCCCCCCCCCACCCCCAAAAAAAAAAGAGGTTAATAAAAGTTGATAAAAAAATTATATATACCCGAAAATGGTGCCATTGAAAAATACAACTCATCCCTCAAAAAAACAAGTCCTTATACAGCCATGTCCACGTGAAAAGAAAAAAGTTATAGCTCTTTGAATGTGACGATGGAAGAACTAAAAAAAATGCTTGGTCATTAGGGCCCAGAATACAGGGGAAGGGGTCAATTTTACATTTGTATTGATTGTGATTGTGTTTAGTAACATTTGGAAGTTTTACCTCAGCTCTCTGTTTTGCATCACTCTGACCCCATATGACGTGAGTGTTGAGCTTTGACCTTCGTTTGTAATTTTTTTATGATTTAACTCTATGTTATACTCCCTATATAAGGTGTCCCCTTTTTTTTCATCATATTCTTGGACTGATGAAGACGTTGGTTCAAAGTCGAAACACGTAGCCTTAATAAATTCATGACTTTTGGATTCAATACTTCTTCCTGATTTCATTTTCTCATACTACATCAGCAGCGTCTCTCCATAGGTGCAATTTTTTTTATCCTAACCTTGCATTACCTTGCATGAGACACCCATACATTGCACAGGTAGAGTGTCCCCACTGCGGCAGTACGTGGCAAGGCTTTTACAGGGTCATCCTCACTGTGCAATGTACGGGTGTCTCATACATTACACAGAAAGTAAGAGGGAGTATGTATGTAATTTAAAAAAAAATAAAACTAAAGCCTGGAAAACCACTTTAAGTCACCTTGTAGGAGATATCTTTCAGGAGATTGACAGTCATCATGACTCATCGTTACTCTGTATTGTGCCAAGCATTGTCTGCCATTACTTGTGCTAGGTGTTTCCTTCTCCTAGATGATGGTCTTCTTCCTCCCGATAAACATGAGTTTGTCTTTGATTATTGTTTTCTTGGAAAATTATCTAAATGCCGTCCAAAATGTGAAGTTTGTACAAGATGATGTGTGGTGGACGGACGTACGATCATTTCTTGAACCAGTAACTGACTTCTAGTATTTATCCTCAAAATTATCTCTGGGTGATTGTAAAATGAATCCATTGAGAATGTTGTGACGTGTTCTCCTGAGACTTCAGTCCATTAAGGAATATAATACAATGATTGGTTTCACTGAGAATTAATAATTTCATTATATCATATCAGAGCAGACAGTATTTTGTGTCAGCCAAAACAGTGACACTTGCTAAACTTTCAAACACAAGCCAAAATATATCTCTTCAAACAAACGTATAAACTAATTTACTCTTACCAAAAACATATTCTTTATAGAGTGTAAGCTCCTGTGGTCAGGACACTTACTCCTCCGCACCTCTTGTGTCTCCTCTTATTCCCTATAGATTGTGTCATGGTCTGTAGGTATGTGGACCCACTAGGCCACACCGCCGGAGGTAGCTGGCCAATCAACAGAGAACCCAATTAATACAAAGTCCAGCACAAGGGTACCTGAATAGTCCGGACCGTGGCAGAGGCTCTAGCACGGATGGGGCTGAAGGTAACAGGTTGCGCTAGACTTGGCAGATAACAGCAGGTGCATCTGGTTGCGCCAGACGTGGCGGACTGCAGTAGATGCAGCAGGACACAACTCTAACACTATACAGGCTCAGGAACAAGGCACGGGATACAGGATACAGGTAGCAGAGTACGGGAACACTGGGAACAGGATAACACTGAGGGACCATTTGCAAAGACTAACATGTGAACTACTAACAATGCTCAGGGAGGGAGTAAAGGGGCTGGGCCCCTTAAATACTCCAGAGTGATTGGGGCTAATTAAAATATAAATTATGTGCGCACGCTGGCCCCTTAAGGCCAGGCACGAGCGTGCGAGCGCAACCTACAGGACAGTGCCGAGCGGAGTGGAAGTGAGTGCTGGCGTCTCCTATGAAGGAGATGCTGGCCAGCAGTCACAGATCTACGGCCACGTCCGCCGAGGGGTAAGTAGGAATGACGGTCCGCGGCCATGGATACTACAGTATCCCCCCTCTTACGCCCCCTCTTCTTTGTACCAGAGCAAGAGAGAAATTTCTTAATGAGGGTAGGAGCATTAAGGTTCTCTTCTGGCTCCCAGGCTCTCTCCTCAAGACCAAACCCTCTCCAGTCCACCAAATAGAAAGTCTTTCCTCTTACCCTCTTGCTGTCCAGGATGTCCTTCACCTCAAACACATCAGATGAACCGCTGGGAGTAACTGCGGGACTGGGAGTCTACTGTAGCAGTTCACGACCACTGGTATCAGGAGGGATACATGAAAGGAGTTGGGGATTCTGAGGGTAGGAGGCAGCCGAAGCTTATGGGAGACAGGGTTTATCTGTTGTAGTATCTCAAAGGATCCGAGGAACCTGGGAGCAAACTTGTACGAAGGCAACTTTAAACAAATATTCCGTGAGGACAGCCAGACTTTGGTACCTGGAATATACTGAGGTGGCTCTCTTCTTTTTATATCTGCTTTACGCTACATGCGTTCGACTGCTAGCAGAATAGAGGACTGATGCCAGATTTGCAGAAAGTCCCTAAATGCAGAGTCAGCAGCGGGTATCTGAGATGTAGTCGACACAAGAAAAGGGATTCTAGAATGTTGACGTTACACAATGTGGAATGGTGTGGAAGTGGTGGACTCACTTGTGTGGTTGTTGTATAAGAACTCGCCCCATGGAAGATCCTGTACCCAGTCATCATGCTGCATGGAGATGAAGTGGAGGAGATAATTCTCCATTATCTGGTTAATCCTCTCTACTTGACCATTGGACTGGGGGTGATAAGCTTAGGAAAAATCCAATTTCCCATCCAGTAGTCTAAAGAGGGCTTTCCATAAATTTGAAGTGAACTGAACCCCCCGATCAGACACAATGTGAAGGTGCAAGCCATGCAAGCGGAAGATGTGCTGGATACATACATCTTCCACTCATCACCTTGACGGATTCGGATCAAATTGTAAGCCCCACTTTAGTCTAGTTTTGAAAAAACACTGACTCCTCATATATGGTCAAACAGTTCGGACATTAGTGTCAATGGGTATTTGTTCTTGACCGTGATCTGGTTGAGACCATGGTAGTCAATGCAGGGTCGAAGAGATACGTCTTTCTTTTTAACGAAGAAGAACCCGGCCCCGGCCGGGGTGGAAGACTTTTGTATGAAACCCCTCTCCAGATTCTCCTGGATATAAGCCGAGATGGATTGAGTCTCTGGCAAGGAGAGAGGATATACCCGTTGACAGGGAAGAGAAGCATTTGGAACCAGTTCAATCAGACTGTCGTAAGACTGGTATGGAGGAAGCATCTCAGCCTCCTTTTTGCAAATTGAGAAAAATGCTTAGACAATCCCGCTAATGACTGAGGCAGAGACGGCTGGACAGGTTGGATCTGTAACAGGCAGCGGTGGGAGCATTTGAGGCCCCGTTGGAGAACTCCAATCCAGGATAGGAGAATGCAGCCGGAGCCAAGGCAGGCCCAGTAGAACCGGATTGATGGCTTTAGGCAACACTAGGAAGGTAATCAGTTTAGTATGAAGGACTCCAACTTAGAGATTCAGTGGATTGGCTTCAGACACGATTGGATCGGGCAGAGGAAGACCATTCACCGAGGCAACAACCAAAGACGTCTCTAGAGGAACAGTGGGCAACTGGTGATGGTCCACTTGGTATTACTGGATGAAGTTTGCCGTGGATCCTGAGGCCAGATAGGCAGAAACCCGCTGCGTCTTCTCGCCGGACACTATGGTCACAGGAGTGGTCAGTTTGGAGGAGAATATTTAATTTAGTGCCGTTCTGCCTAGGGTTGTCTCTCCAACCAATTCTAGGCACCGTGGCCTCTTTGGCTTCTGGGGACACAAACACACAACATGGCCTCTGAGACCGCAATACAGACAAAATCCTGAAGTGTGTCTGCGTTATTTCTCCTGGGTAGACAATTTGGCCAGGTCCACCTGCATAGGCTCCTCTGGTGGGATGACTGAAGAGGACAGTAGGGATTGCTGGAAAGTAGAAGCCAGCCTAGAAAATCCTCTCTCCCGGTGTACCTCTTGGGAACACTCCCTGATCCTCATGGCAACCCAGGTGGCTAATAGAATGAGATCGTCCAGGGTAGGTGGTAGATCGTGAGCGGCAAGCTTGTCTTTAACCACTTCCGGACTGCCCATAGACTATAAACGTCCTGGCGCTCCGCAATTAACTCTGCAGGGCCGTTCCAGAAGAGTTAGCTAGTTTGACGCTCCCCGACAGCCTTTAGCTCCGTGATACTGCTGTCTCTAGACAGCTGTATCATGGAACTTTAACCAGAGGCCACTTAGCGTGGCCTCCGGTCATGTGATCATTGTGAAAACCTGTCACAACGATCCCATTGCTCTGAACGGCAGCTCTTACACGCCGAATGTGAGGAGCTCCGTGATGCAGCTGTCTAGAGACAGCTGATATCACAGAGCTTTCACCCGGAGACCACTCAGTGTGGTCTCCGGTCATGTGATCACATTGCTCCTCCCAGCAGCGCTTGTGCACCGACGGTAAGGGTCTCAGCTATATGAATGCTGTGACAGCTTGTCACAGCGATCACATGCGTGCCGATGGTAAGGAGCTCCATGATACAGCTGTCTAGACAGCTGTATCACTAAGCTTCAGAGTGGTCTCTGTTCAGGTGATCGCTGTGACAGCCTGTCACAGTGATCACCAGTTGAATCTTCTCCCTCTCTGGCAGACTGCCAGAGAGGAGAAGAATAATGTAATGTAAAAAAAAAACACACACACACTTTTTTTTTCAATAAAATTTTCTCTATAAATAAATTTGTCTATCTGCTACACGGCGACTTTGGACACACACGATACAGGTCAACCAGCCAAAGATCGCTATGTCCCGTAGCCTACATTGCATGTAATAAAAGTCAATGTGGTTGTGTCGCAGCGAGCAACTTGCCACGACATGAAAGTTGCAAGAAATCCAAACTGTAGTGTCGCAGTTACTTGCAGGTCGCAACGCGACCACATTGACTTTCATTATTTGCGATATAGGCTATGGGACATCCCGATATTTGGTCAAACAACCTGTACACAGAGTATTTTGCAGGCAGATTTTGACTTGCCTGCACTTTTTTGCCTTGTTTTTCGCCTGAGGCCATTGAGGAGCGTGGGCTTAGAATGCTTTTTCTGCCTCCCAGCTACCCGGGGAAAAAACAACAATTTCGGCTGTATATTGGTGTTGATTTCGACGCGGTTTCTATGTCAAAATCATCACCAAAAAACTATTTGTGAATTGGGCCTTAGGGTGACGTTAGATGTGGAGGATTCACTGCAAATTTTACCCGCGGATTTGCGCAGGCAAAGTCTGCAACGGATTACAGTACAAGGCAAGTAGATGAGATTTTACAAAACTCATCTGCATGCTGCAGACATTTTACCCGGCAGATATTCAAATCTTTGATATGTCAATAAATTAATACCTTGGGGTCTGCTTTCCATAAAATAATCACTTTTGGGGTGTCAAAGGGGTTTTCGAGTCCACAAAAATTGATGGCCTATCCTCAGGATAAGGCCCCATTCACACGACAGAGTTTCCTGGCCGTGTGATGGCCGTTCAAAAAACGTCTGTCACATGGCCGCAGTAGGAACAATAGACTCTAAATGGGGCTATTCAAACAACCAATTTTTTTTATGGCCCGGTGAACCGGGCTGTCAAAAAATGGGATATGCCCTATTTTCGGCCGTTCTCCCAACCCTCATAAAGTTCCAAGTGACGACCGTGTCTTCCATCGCTAACTCTCTCTCCTCCTCACAGTGGGAAGTGCATGTGAGGAGGAGGGTATTATGTTGCTCCCTGTAGGAGCAGAATCCCAAATCCCCGGGCCCCAGCTTCGGCAACACTGTGGCCGGGGATTGGGGATTCCGCTCCATTAGAAGTCCCTGACTTCACTGTCCATATATGGATACAGTGACGTCAAGGACTTCTGAAGTGGAATCACCAGCGCTGTGGCCGGGGATTATGCTCCAGGAGAAGTCCCTGCCTTCACTGTCCATATATGGACACAGTGACGTCAGGGACTTCTGAAGCAGAATCCCCACCGCTGTGGCTGGGGATTCCGATTCAGGAGAATTTCCTCACTTCACTGTCCATATTCAGTAAAGGAAATAAGTATTTTATCCCTTGCTGATTTTGTAAGTTTGCCCACTGTCAAAGTCATGAACAGTCTAGAATTTTTAGGCTAGGTTAATTTTACCAGTGAGAGATAGATTATATTAAAAAAAAACTGAAAATCACATAGTCAAAATTATATATATTTATTTGCATTGTGCAAAGAGAAATAAGTATTTGATCCCCTACCAACCATTAAGGGTATGTGCACACACACTAATTACGTCCGTAATTGATGGACGTATTTCGGCCGCAAGTCCCGGACCGAACACAGTGCAGGGAGCCGGGCTCCTAGCATCATACTTATGTACGATGCTAGGAGTCCCTGCCTCGCTGCAGGACAACTGTCCCGTACTGTAAACATGATTACAGTACGGGACAGTTGTCCTGCAGCGAGGCAGGGACTCCTAGCATCGTACATAACTATGATGCTAGGAGCCCGGCTCCCTGCACTGAGTTCGGTCCGGTACTTGCGGCCGAAATACGTCCGTCAATTACGGACGTAAGTAGTGTGTGTGCACATACCCTAAGAGTTCAGCCTCCTCCAGACCAGTTACACGCTCCAAATCAACTTGGTGCCTGCATTAAAGACAGCTGTCTTAAATGGTCACCTGTATAAAAGACTCCTGTCCACAGACTCAATTAATCAGTCTGACTCTAACCTCTACAACATGGGCAAGACCAAAGAGCTTTCTAAGGATGTCAGGGACAAGATCATAGACCTGCACAAGGCTGGAATGGGCTACAAAACCATAAGTAAGACGCTGGGTGAGAAGGAGACAACTGTTGGTGCAATAGTAAGAAAATGGAAGACATACAAAATGACTGTCAATCGACATCGATCTGGGGCTCCACGCAAAATCTCACCTCGTGGGGTTTCCTTGATCCTGAGGAAGGTGAGAGCTCAGCTGAAAACTACACGGGGGGAACTTGTTAATGATCTCAAGGCAGCTGGGACCACAGTCACCAAGAAAACCATTGATAACACATTACGCCGTAATGGATTAAAATCCTGCAGTGCCCGCAAGGTCCCCCTGCTCAAGAAGGCACATGTACAGGCCTGTCTGAAGTTTTCAAATTAACATCTGGATGATTCTGAGAGTGATTGGGAGAAGGTGCTGTGGTCAGAAGAGACTAAAATTGAGCTCTTTGGCATTAACTCAACTCGTGGTGTTTGGAGGAAGAGAAATGCTGCCTATTACCCAAAGAACACCATCCCCATTGTCAAGCATGGAGGTGGAAACATTATGTTTTGGGGGTGTTTCTCTGCTAAGGGCACAGGACTACTTCACCGCATCAATGGGAGAATTGATGGAGCCATGTACCGTCAAATCCTGAGTGACAACCTCCTTCCCTCCACCAGGACATTAAAAATGGCTCGTGGCTGGGTCTTCCAGCACGACAATGACCCAAAACATACAGCCAAGGCAACAAAGGAGTGGCTCAAAAAGAAGCACATTAAGGTCATGGAGTGGCCTAGCCAGTCTCCAGACCTTAATCCAATCGAAAACTTATGGAGGGAGCTGAAGATCCGAGTTGCCAAGCGACAGCCTCGAAATCTTAATGATTTACAGATGATCTGCAAAGAGGAGTGGGCCAAAATTCCATCTAACATGTGTGCAAACCTCATCATCAACTACAAAAAACGTCTGACTGCTGTGCTTGCCAACAAGGGTTTTGCCACCAAGTATTAAGTCTTGTTTGCCAAAGGGATCAAATACTTATTTCTCTGTGCACAATGCAAATAAATATATATAATTTTGACTATGTGATTTTCTTTTTTTTTTTTTTTTAATATAATCTATTTCTCACTGGTAAAATTAACCTAGCCTAAAACTTCTAGACTGTTCATGTCTTTGACAGTGGGCAAACTTACAAAATCAGCAAGGGATCAAATACTTATTTCCTCCACTGTATGGACAGTGAAGTGAGGGACTTCTCCTGGAGCCGTCACCTACAGGAAGGTAGGGGGGCATCTATGGGGGGTGACTATGTACAAGGGGGCTGTGTAGCACTACCTACAGGGGGCTGTGTGGCATTACCTACAGGTGGGCTGTGTGGCATTACCTGCAGGCGGCAGTGTGGCATGACCTACAGGGGGCTGTGTCACACTACCTACAGCGGGGTTGTGGCAGTATCTACAGAGGGCAGTGTGTGGCATTGTCTACAGAGGGAAGTGTGTGGCAATGTGGCATTACCTACAGGGGGGCTGTGTGGCATTACCTACAGGGGGCAGTGTGGACTTACCTACATGGGACAGTGTGGCATTACCTACAGGGGCAGTGTGGCATGACCTACAGGGGGCTGTGTGGCACTAGCTACAGCGGAGTTATGGCAGTATCTACAGAGGGCAGTGTGTGGCATTGTCTACAGAGGGAAGTGTGTGGCAATAAATTTACAGATGAAATTCATCCAATTTTAAAACGGACGGGGATAAAAATGGATGAAAAACGGGTCAAAATTGGCCGTTGAAAACGGAAACACGGCCCGAAACAGATGCAAAACGGACGGGAAAAGCTGACGTTTTATCGGCCGACACTCGGACCCTGTCGTGTGAATAGAGCCTTATCCATCAATATCTGATTGGTTGTGGCCCGTCTCCCCGCAGCCCCGCCGATCAGCTGTTTTAAAGGGGCCGCGATGCTCGTACCATCATCGCTTCCCCTTCATTTCCGTTACTGCTCACACTGTGAATCGCAGACACACTTGTAGCGGAGGTTAACAGTATTACAATATATACTTGAATGGGAGAAGGCTGTAAACAAGTGTGTCCGCAATTCACAGTGTGAACAGTAAAGGAAATTAAGTGGAAACAGCGCTCGTATAAGCACTTGGGCCCCTTCAAAACAGCCAATCGACGGGGGTGCCGGGTGTTGGTCCCTGACCGATCAGATATTGATTGGCTGTCCTGAGGATAGGCCATCAGTTTTTGTGGACTGGAAATGCCTCAACATCTGTAATGGTCGTATGGTGTCAGCGAACCATCTTTGGAAATGTTTTCTCTAAAAGACAGTTTGCACACCATGCTTTGTAAGCGCCATCTTGTGCCCAGCGTGTAAGAAATGCACACATATGTCGTATAGTTGAAGTCGGTAGAAGTTGCCAAATATGTATTCAGGTGTTTACCCAGTGGCTCCACCAGATGTAAAAAACAATCACCTAAAATCACACATTCACATTTTTTTCAACTTTATTTTCCATTTTTCCGTCCATATTTTTAAAAACAGTTAATTATATCTATTATTTTTTTACACAATATGGAAGCCCAATATGTTCTGAAAAAAACCAAGACCCAAATACATGTAGGTTGGAAAAATAATAGAACAACAATTATCTTTTAAATTGGCACATGGCTAAAACTTGAAAATGGGCCTGGTCAGGAAAGGGGGTAAAGCTCCTGGTCAGAAAGTGGTTAATCTCAGAAGACAGTCCCTGCCAGAATGTACCTCGTTGTTCCAGGTTACTTCTGCAGCCAGGGTACGAAACTGAATGGTATACTCGCTCACGGAGATGTCTCCCTGGTGTAGGGTCAGCAGGGATGCAGCAGCAGAAGAAACTCTCCCAGGTTTTTCAAATATAGAACGGAAAGTCCGTAAAAAATACTGCAAGTCGCGAGTCCCTGGTCCATATTGTTCCCAAAGGGGATTCGCCCATGCCAGGGCTTTGCTAGTAAGGAGAGAGATTATGAAGGTGATCATTGCGTCATCAGAGGAGAAGGCCTTGGCATGTAGTTTGAAGTGGATCTGGCACTGGATCAGAAATCCCCTGCAGGACCTCGTGTTTCCGTCATAGCAAGGAGGTAGCGGAAGGGAGCATCGGGGCTTGGCACTGGTACTGACAGGAGGAGTAGCAGGAGGAACAGCAGGAATAGGTTCGGTGACAACTGTGGCTTGTACTTCCATCCAATGTGCAATGGTGTTCACCGCCAGGAGGAGTTGGTCTTGTCGTGACTAAAGGTCTTGCATGTCTGCCTGCATGGCTTGTGTCATCGTCAAGGTCTTGGGTTGACCAGCGGCTTCCATGGCCTGAGCGTACTGTCACGGTCTGTGGGTATGTGGACCCACTAGGCCGCACCGCCATAGCGGGAAGGCAGTGGGCCAAACAACAGAGCACCCAATCAATACAAAGTGCAGCTCAAGGGTACCTGAATAGTCAGGACCGTGGCAGAGGCTCTAGCATGGATGGGGCAGGAGGTGGCAGGTTGCACCAGATGTGGCAGATTACAGCAGGTGCAGCAGATTGCGCCAGACATAGCAGACGATAATAGTTGCGGCAGGTTGTGCCAGACGTGGCGGACGGCAGTAGGTGCAGCAGGACATGACTCTAACACTATACAGGCTCAGGAACAAGGCACAGCACGGGATACAGGAAGCAGGGCACGGAAATACTGGGAACAGGATAACACTGAGGGACCATTTGCAAAGTCCAACATGGGAAATACTAACAACGCTCAGGCAGGGAGTGATTGGAGCTAATTAAAATATAATTCAAGTGCGCGCTGGCCCTTTAAGGCCAGGTACGAGCATGCGTGCGCACCCTATGGAACTGTGCCGAATGGAGCGGAAGTGAGTGCTGGGGTCTCCTAAGAAGGAGATGCCAGCCAGCAATCACAGATCCATGGCCACGGCTGCCAAGGTGTGAGCAGGAACGGCGGTTCATGGCCATGGACGCTACAGATTGTTAGCTCCTATGGTCAGGAATTTTACTACTCTTCCATCTCTTGTATCTCCTCTTATAGATTGTAAGCTACTATGGTCAGGAATCTTACTCCCCTCACCTCTTGTATCTCCTCTTATTCCTTATAGATTGTAAGCTCCTATTGTCAGGATTCTTATTCCTCCCCAACCTCTTGTATCTCCGCTTATTCCGTATAGATTGTATTGTAGTTATTGTTTTGTTATACAGTGTGTGGATGAAAAACTGCACAAGATGTCAAAATAAATAGCAAATACAGTGTTCAAATACGGTGTATACAGTGGTTAAATAATGAGTGTATATAACTTCCAGATAAACATCACATATAACAGTAATATAGAGTAGACAATATGTGGAGATATAAACTACGCATTGTCTATCTAAATTGTGTACACCACATTAAATATTTATTTATCTTGATAAATTGTTATACACAGCATTCAGATAAACAGTATAGACAACAGAAAGATGATTATTCTATACAGCATCCAGATAAATAGTGACCTACAGAATCCAGATAAGTAATGTTTTACAGTGTCTGGATATATAGTGTATATAATAGTGCTACCACTAGTGTAAAACAACCTCCAGATAAATAGCGTTTTACAGTGTCTGGATATATAGTGTATATAACAGTGCTACCACTAGTGTAATACATCCTCCAGATAAATAGTGTCCTTCATGCTCCAGATAAATAGTGTCCTATATCCTCCAGATAAATAGTGTCCTTCATGCTCCAGATAAATAGTGTCCTATATCCTCCAGATAAATAGTGTCCTTCATGCTCCAGATAAATAGTGACCTATATCCTCCAGATAAATAGTGTCCTTCATGCTCCAGATAAATAGTGACCTATATCCTCCAGATAAATAGTGTCCTTCATGCTCCAGATAAATAGTGACCTATATCCTCCAGATAAATAGTGTTTTACAGTGTCTGGATATCTGGTGCATATAACAGTGACACCACTAGTGTAATACATCCTCCAGATAAATAGTTTCCTACATCCTCCAGATAAATAGTGTCCTACATCCTCCTGATAAATAGTGTCCTATATCCTCCAGATAAATAGTGCCCTACATCTTCCAGATAAATAGTGTTTTGCAGTGTCTGGATTTATAGTGCATATAACAGTGACACCACTAGTGTAATACAGCATCCAGTTAAATAGTTTCCTGCATCCTCCAGATAAATAGTGTTCTAAATCCTCAAGATAAATAGTGTCCTGCAAAATCCAGATAAATAGTGTTTTACAGTGTCTGGATATATAGTGTAATACAGCATCCAGATAAATAGTGTCCTACAGATTCCAGATAAGTAGTGTCTTACATCCTCCAGATAAATATTGTCATACAGCCTCCAGATAAATAGTGTTTTACAGTGTCTGAATATATAGTGTAATACAGCATCCAGATAAATAGTGTCCTACAGACTCCAGATAAGTAGTGTCTTACATCCTCCAGATAAATATTGTCATACAGCCTCCAGATAAATAGTGTCCTCCATCCTCCAGATAAATAGTGTCCTACATCTTCCTGATAAATAGTGTCATACAGCCTCCAGATAAATAGTGTTCTTTATCCTCCAGATAAATAGGGTCCTCCATCCTCCAGATAAATAGTGTCTTACATCCTGCAGATAAATAGTGTCCTACATCTTCCTGATAAATAGTGTCCTAAATGCTACAGATAAATAGTGTCCTACATCCTCCAGATAAATAGTGTCCTACATGCTCCAGATAAATAGTGTTTTACAGTGTCTGGATATATAGTGTAATACAGCATCCAGATACATAGTGTCTTACATCCTCCTGATAAATAGTGTCCTACATCCTCCAGATAAATAGTGTCCTACATCCTCCAGATAAATAGTGTCCTACATGCTCCAGATAAATAGTGTTTTACAGTGTCTGGATATATAGTGTATATAACAGTTACACCACTAGTTGAGGTCAGGGATCTCAGTGGCCAGTCAAGTACCTCCACATTAAACTTACCCAACCATGTCGTTACTTTATAGACCTTGTGAACTGGGGCAGAGTCATGCTGGAACAGAAAAGAGTTGTCCAGGCAATGTTGGAAGAACAACTGTCCAAAATGTCTTGTGTGCTTAATGCATTAAGATTTCCCTTCACTGGAACTGAGGAACCTGAGACAGATGCTGAAAATAACCCCATAGCATTATCCCTCCTCCACCAAACTTTATAGTTGGCACAACGCAGTCAGGCAGTTAATGGTCTCCTGGTATTCCCCAAACCCAGACTCATCCATCAGACCACCAGATAGAGAAGCGTCACTCCACAGAACATGTTTCTGCAGCTCCAGAGTCCAATGGCGGTGGTTTTATACCACTCCAACCGGCGCTTGGCATTGTGCTTGGTGATGTAAGGCTGGCATGCAGCTGCTCGGCCCCCATGATATGAAGCTCCCAGGGAACAGTTTTTGTGGGGATGTTAATACCCCAGGAGGTCTGTACTCTGCAGTTATTGAGTCAGTAGAGTGTTGTCGACTTATGCTCCTCAGCACTTGGCGTTCCGGCTCTATAACTTTACCTGGTTTGCACTTCGTGGCTGAGTTGAGGTGTTTCCTTCCACTTTAAAATAATACCACTTTCAGATGATGGTGGAATATCTAGGAGGGAAGACATTTCATGAACTGACTTGTTAAAATGGTGGTGTCCTATTACAGGACCGCGCTGGAATTCACTGATCTGTTTAGATTGACTCATTCTATCACAAATGTTTGTAAAGGTGTCTGCATGGCGAGGCCTGAATCTTATACACCTGTGGTAATGGGATTAAAATAAATACCTGAACTTAATAGCTGTGTCCCAATACTTTGTGCATATATTGTGTTGCAAAACTTTTATTTTTGGGGGGCTTGAGGATTTTTTTATTTTTTATTCAACTATAGAAAAAATTGCTAATGAGGAATCAATATAACCTAATATTGCCTAGGTCATCATATATTCTTGATTATGGGACAGTCATATAAAAGTCTATAAAAGTTATTATAAAAAGTTACAAAATTTAAGACAAAATTGTCCAAAATGCAAAAGCCAAATATAACATTTTTGGGCATATGCTGTATATCAAAGCAATTATGCCAATTCTCTGACACACCTGTAATAAAAATAATGATATTCAGTCAACACATCACATTTACCAAGCCCTCTACCACTTCTTCTGACACAAAAAAACAAAAACAAAAAGAGCTGCCACATTTTCACATGGTAAAGTGCTTGGTGTAAAATGTCATAGCTCAGTAGCTGCATCTTACTTATCAATTACCATGTGCCATGATGATGAATATGGTGAATACTGCACTAAAATTACAATATGTAGTACTAGTTGGCGGGACATCATTATTGATCATTATTTCTCTATTTCTTTCATTTATTTTCTTTTACATTTTGTGATCTTCTGTATAAATCAAAAATTGTCAATAATAATTTTATATATCTATCCCTCAATGGATTGGAACCAGGGGCGTAACTAGGAAAAACTAAGCCCCATAGCAAACTTTTGACTGGGGCACCACCTCCCCTGGGTGTCACACAACCCCCCTTGTAGATAGTGCCTTTTTTACAGCCTCCCCCTGTAGATAACGCCATACAGCCTCCCTGTAGATGACGCCATACAGCCATCTCTGTAGATAACATCATACAGCCCCCCCTGTAGATAACACCATACAACCCCCTCTGTAGATAACACTATACAGCCCCCTCTGTAGAGAATGCCATACAGGCCCCCCCCCCCTGTAGATAGCGCCATACAGCCCTCTCTGTAGATAACATCATACAGCCCCCTCTGTAGATAACGCCATACAGCCCACCCTGTAGATAACGCCATACAGACCCCTTTGTAAATAGCGCCATACAGCCCCCTGTAGATAACGCCATACAGCCCACCCTGTAGATAACGCCATACAGCCCACCCTGTAGAGAACGCCATACAGCCCCCCCTGTAGGTAACACCATACAGCCCACCCTGTAGATAACGCCATACAGTCCCCCCTGTAGGTAACGCCATACAGCCCCCCGTGTAGGTAATTCCATACAGTCCCCCTGTAGGTAACGCTATACAGCCCCCCCTGTAGGTAACGCTACACAGCCCCCCTGTAGGAAACGCCATACAGCCCCCCCTGTAGGTAACGCCATACAGCCCCCCCTGTATGTAACGCCATACAGCTGCCCCTGTAGGTAACACCATACAGCCCCCTGTAGGTAACGCTATACAGCCCCCTGTAGGTAACGCCATACAGCCCCCCCTGTAGGTAACGCTAAACAGCCCCTCTTGTAGGTAACGCTATACAGCCCCCCCTGTAGGTAACGCCATGTAGCCCCAACCCCCCAAAAAAATCCGACCTATAGTGTGTCCTACAAAAGACATGTATGCCCTATCTACAGGATAGGGGATACATGTGTGATCGCTGGCAGCGATAGGGAGAACGGGGGACCGAAAGTCCCCCGAAGTTCTCCATGACTAACCTCTGACTTCTGGAGTCTGCGCAGCTCAAGAAAAATTAAAGGAGCGCTGTTCACGCATGCGCACAAGCGCGACTGGCGCTCCATTCATTTCTACGGAGCTGCCGACCCAGACCCCGGAAGTCCGAGGTTTCTCATGGAGAACTTCAGGGGACTTTCGGTCCCCCGTTCTCCCTATCGCTGCCAGCGATCACACATGTATCCCCTATTCTGTGGATTGGGGATACATGTCTTATGTAGGAACAACCGCTTTAATGGCAGAGCGGTGAGATACCTTCCTGCTCTGCCGTAGTGTTCAGTGACGTTGCGCTGTAGCAGCCATAGCGGCAGCTAGCGGAGCCTCCGGCCATGGTGGGGGCCCATGCCGGCGGGTGACACGGTCCCCCTCATGCCGCGGACCCCTATAGCGGTAGTTACGCCACTGATTGGAACCCAAGAGATAAGGAAGCTGACGATTGAACAATCTCCACAGAGTTACTACACACAGTCCCTCGCCTACATTTTGTTTTTTTATACTGGTAGTCACTGCGTGGCTTATGTCATATGAATTGTTCATGTGTGCGCTCTTGTATTTTGAGGGATTGTGTTAACCTCCGGCATTCTGGAACTTTTCTGAGAACAGGATTGAGAGTTTGAGAGTAATGTCGGAAAGTGATTACATGTTCATCATTAGGATAAAATTTCTACAAGAACATGGAAACCCCCAATGTAAGTAAAGACAGATGAGCTTATTAGGTAGTAAACAGTTATCAAAAGCAAGAAGATGTAATGTTAAAAGATTAGTGAAGATTCCTTAATAATGTTATCTATGAATCTCCATTCTCAATGTCCAATGGCTTTCTCCAACACTATATCTCATATAGATTTCCATAAATCACTGATCAGTCGCACAACAACAATTCTAGTTAAGATCAATTCTAGAAAATACATCATTGGTTGTCATGAGGTCATGTCTTCAATAGTCCTTGGGAATATGTGTCTGGTGCTGTAGAAACATCTCTATGTATTAGACCTATGTATTTAGACCCCGGCACACAAGACGGAACTGCTGCAGATTTTCCTTGTGGATTTGCACATGGAAAATCTGCACCGGATTTCAGTCCCAGCCATGTGGATGAGATATGAAAATAAAATTTTACCTGATGCTGTAGAACATTTTTCTAAGGTTTTCTTTCTTTTTTTTTTTATCTTTTATTCTGACTGTACAGGGAAACAATCTGACGACGGTCACAGAGTTCTTCCTCGTTGGATTTCAGTGTCGTCAATGGTTACAAATTTTCCTGTTCTGTCTTCTCCTTATTGTCTACTGTGGGACAATATGCGGGAACCTCCTGATCATCACCCTGGTGTCCATCAACAAGAACCTCCACACTCCAATGTACTTCTTCATCTCACAACTGTCCATCAGCGACATCTTGTTGACCACAGAAATTGTCCCCGACATGCTCCACCTTCTACTGTATAATGGGGGGACCATTACATTTGCTGGCTGTATGACTCAGTTGTATTTTTTCGGTGCCTCTGAAGCAGTTGAATGTCTTCTCCTCACAGTGATGTCTTATGACAGATATGTGGCCATCTGTAACGCCCTCCGTTACACCTCTATCATGACAAGCGGGAATTGTGCGAAATTGGCCGCCACATGTTGGTTGCTTGGTTTCTCCATGGTATTGATTGACAATTTAACAACATCAAGGCTAAAATTTTGTGGACTGAATATTATCGACCATTTTTTCTGTGATTTTATTCCCTTACAAGAAATTTCCTGTTCTGATACCTTCATTGTTCAACTAGAAATCATGTTACTTAGCATTCCATCAGTTATCATACCAACGATCATAATAATTTCATCTTATGCTAATATTGTATTCACGATCCTAAGGATTCCATCCAATACTGGTAGACAGAAAGCCTTCTCCACCTGTAGCTCCCACCTCATTGTGGTCTCCATATTTTACGGGACGTTGTTCGGTGTTTATGTGTTTCCAACAAAAGGAGAATCATCCAGCATTAGTAAGATCCTATCCCTGCTCTACACTGTAATTACCCCATTCATCAACCCCATTATATACAGTCTGAGAAATAACGCAATTAGACAAGCCATGGATAAAACAATTCAAAAACATATACCTTGATTTACAGAAATTAACCCGTTAGTGACCGCCAATACGCCTTTTCACGTCGGTCACTAACGGGCTTTATTCTGATGCATATGCCTTTTTACGGCACTGCATCAGAATAAAGTAAACAGAGCAGGGAGCGTCAAATCTCCCTGCTCTCAGCTGCCAGAGGCATCTGAGGGCTGGGGTTGTCCCTGCTCTGCCGGGTGAGATCGATATTAGTATCGATCTCACCCGTTTAACCCCTCCGATGCGTTGCACATTAGCGTGCACCGCATCTGAGTGGTTTTGGAGAGAGGGAGAGAGCTCCCTCTCTCTCCCACCGACACCCGGCGATACGATCGCCGAGTGTCTGTATCTCTAATGGCAGCCGGGGGCCTAATAAAGGCCCCCAGGTCTGCCTGGAGCGAATGCCTGCTAGATCATGCCGGAGGCATGACCTAGCAGATGCCTGTCCGGTTTAAACGGACAGACAGTAATACACTGCAATACAAAAGTATTGCAGTGTATTACAATAGCGATCGGAGAATCACATATTAAAGTCCCCTATTGGGACTAGTAAAAAAGTAAAAAAAAGTTGAATAAAGTTAATAAAAAAAAAAAATTAAAAAAAAAGGAAAAACCCAGCTTTTCCCCTTACAAAATGCTTTACTATTAAAAAAACGAAATAAAGTAAAAAAGTTACACATATTTGGTATCGCCGCGTCTGTAACGACCGCGACTATAAATCTATTACATTATTTAACCCGCACGGTGAACGCCGTAAAAAATGTAATAAAAAACTATGGAAAAATTGCTGTTTTCTGTGAATCCTGACAAAAAAAATGTGATAAAAAGTGATCAAAAAGCCGCATCTACTCCAAAATGGTACCAATATAAACTACAAGTCTTCCCGCAAGAAAAAAGCCCTCATACAACTACATCGGCGAAAAAATAAAAACGTTACGGCTCTTCAAATATGGAGACACAAAAACAAATAATTTTGAAAAAAAAAAGTGTTTTTACTGTGTAAAAGTAGTAAAACATACAAAAACTATACAAATGTGGTATCGTTGCAATCGTAACAACCCGCTGAATAAAGTCATTGTGTTATTTATATCACACGGTAAACGGCGTAGATTTAAGATGCGAAAAATGGTGGCGAAATTTCAGGTTTTTTTCTATTCCCCCCCAAAAAAAAGTTAATAAAAGTTAATCAATAAATAATACGTCCCCCAAAATGGTGGTTTTAAAAAATACAACTTGTCCCACAAAAAACAAGACCTTATACAGCTATGTCGACGCAAAAATAAAAAGGTTATAGCTCTTGGAATGCGACGATGGAAAAATTTAAAAAATGGCTTGGTCATTAAGGTTTAAAATAGGCTGGTCATTAAGGGGTTAAACCTAATTGTTCACCAGGGCCCAGATGTAAACAAGATGTTAGAGGAAGATCCTTAAAGTTTTGTAAGTTATGAGGTTCAGCTTCCATGAATCTGTCTTGTTTTTCCAGCACATCCCACAGATGCTTGATCGGATTAAGATCAGGGGACTTTGGAGGCCAAGTGAATACCTTGAACACTTTGTCATGTTCCTCAAACCATTCCTAATATCTTAATGCTGAACACTATTTCCGAGACCTTTTCCCTACTCGACCAACCCCAATGAACCAAAACACCTCTGAACAGGTTAAGAGCATTCTTAATCTTAAGGGGGTGAAGTAGACACGTAAAGAACAAACCAGAAAAAAACATGTAGCCAGGCACTTAAGTTCTGTTAGCCCTAAAAGGACTTTGAATGCCAAAAACAATGTTTGCTGTTATTGCCAAGGACTAGGCCAAGGGATAACAGTGCAACAACTGGCACATGGGACTTTTTTTTTTGCCACACTTCCCTTTCCCGGTGTCCAGTATCGTTGTGTGCCTGGCAGTGCTGAACACAGTGAGAGAGAGCAGCCCTTCATTATGCGTTTGTCGGCGTTGATCACAAGGACAGAGAGCAGTACTTCATTGTGTTTGTCGCTGCTCAACACATGGCAAGCACACAATGCAGCAATGCTCTTGTTCAGATTCCCCAATTGCATGATGAAGTGCTGCTCTCTCCTGGTAATCAGCGCTGCATGTACTGAGTTCAGTAACTGCTCTGTAATGGAGAAAGGTAGCAAAAGTTTGGCAGCTCTCTACTCTATGGGCACCCCCAAGCTGATGTTCAGTGGCTATTGTTTCTCCTATTTTAACCCCTCAAATGTGGTGTTCAGTAGCCACAGTCTCTCCTAAGTGCTCCACCACAGCTGATATTCAGTAGCTGCGCTATCTCCTGTGTGAAGTTCCTCCTAGCTGGTGTTCAGTGGCTGCAGTCTCTCCTATGTGACTCTCTAGTAGCCTTGTACGCACCACAGATCGATCTTCTTTGCAAAAAAGATCACGGACAAGCGTCACACTGAAATGTAAGTTTAATTAACTGATTCATTTATTTATGTCACATATGTGGTAACAGTTTGTCTTATATGACTTTAATATTTTCATGGAACACTGAGTACTTCATCATTGATCTTTTATCGGCACGCCATACAATAAAGGTTGCCTACCCCTTAACTAGGTTATGTGGCTGCCAATTGTCCACTGGTATATGAGATTATATAGTTTGATATTTGGAGGAGAAAGTCACTGTTTGCTAGACCTGCCTACTATGCCTTGTTCTCCCAAAATACTGAGCAATACACTTGCAAATTAGTTGTAGAAGGAGACTCTGTTGTTGCCCTTTTGGACTCAGGGAGTCTAGTGACTCTTTTCCATGCTAGCTTGGTGGCACCAGACAATTGACAAAAGGTCAAATGGGAGTAATCTGCACACATGGGGATACAAAAGATTACCCCGCCGCTGTGATGTTTTTTTAAATCCATGTAGAAAAGTACATAACCCATAAAGTCGGAGTTGTAAAGACTTTAATGCCTAATGTTATTGATTGATGTGACTTTCCTTTGTTTTAATAACTGTGGGAAATGAAAAGTGTTTAATCAATGTTAATGTGTTTCTTGTTGATATTTCCCACTGGGTAAACTTGACAATGTGCAAGCTACAGGTGTGATACTGAGTGAAACTGAGGGACATGGAGTCATGGACCGTCGTTCCGACTCACCCCTCGATGGCTGTGGCCGTGACTCTGTGAGTGCTGGCTGGCATCTCCTTCCTAGGACATGACAGCACTCACTTCCGCCTTGCTTCACTAGGTCCTGTAGGGTGCGCGCATGAAAATAATTTCTAATTAGTCCATGATCACCCTGGACTATAAAAGGGGCTCTGCCCTTTCACTCATTGCCTGAGCGTTGTTGTGTTTACCCATGTTAGTCTTAGCAAATGGTCCCTTAATGTTATCCTGTTCCCATTGTTCCCGTGCCCTGCTACCTGTATTCCGAGCTATATTTTTTCCTCTGCCTTAGAGTGTTGGAGTCATGTTGTGCCACCTGTCACGCCTGCTGATATACACCACATCTGGTGTCTGCAAGTTCATCTATGCCATGCCTCCATTACTGCCTGGACTATTAAAGGTACTCTAGGACTGTTGTTTGGCCAGCTGCTACTCTGCTACGGCAGTGTGGCCTAGTGGGTCCACATACCCATGGATCGTGACAGTACGCTCAGGCCATGGATCCCACTGGTCAACTCAAGACCATGACAATGTCACAAGCCATACAGGCAGACCTGCGAGACCTTTGGTCATGACAAGACCAACTCCTGCTGGCAGTGGACTCTATTGCACAGCGACTTGATGCACAAGCTGAGAGCAATCAAGGCACCTGTTCCTGTTGCACCAGCCTGTGCAGCTACTGTCTGAACTACCACAGGCACACCTATATGAACTATAAACTGTGACCTGTGTCCTGTTGGCTGGCTGCCATACCATCAACGCTGTATGACCCAGTGGGTCCCCTTCCCCCTCGTGACAGTAAGCTCAGGCCATGGACCGCACTGGTCGATCCAAGACCATGACGGCGTCACAGGAGATGCGGGCGGATATGCTAGACCTACGGTCTCAACAGGACCAACTCCATCAGGCAAACTCCATCAGGCATTGAACATTATTGCACATCAGCTGGAGGTGCAAACTGCCATTCCTCCTACTACAGCTCCTGGCAGTACAACTCTTCTGGCTACAACTCCTGGCAGTGCTGACCCCCCATTTTCTTTTCCGCTACCTCACCGCTATGATGGAGATGTGAAAATCTGGATTTTTGAACCAATGCCAGATCCACTTTAGCCTGTATGCAAGGGCATTTTCGACTGATGGTGCAAAGTTTGCTTTCATCGTCTCTTTACTCACTGGCAGGGCCATAGCTTGGGTGAGCCTTATCTGGGAGAGACAAAGACCTGAGACCCGTGACTTCCAGGGGTTCCTAAGGTCATTTCAAAAGGTGTTTGAGGAGTCTGGATGAGGCTCGTCGGCAGCTGCCGCCTTGCTGAACCTACGCCAGGGAGAAACTTCCGTGGGCGAGCTTGCCATCCATTTCCGCACCCTGGGAGGAGAATTATCATTAAACAATGAGGCCTTGGTGGCAACATTTTGTCAGGGACTGTCTCCTGAAATTAAGGACGCGCTTGCCGCCCGAGATCTACCATCTACCCTGGTTTTTACTGCATCTTGGGAGATGCCTGGTTGATCTTTTGCATCTCCAGAGGTTCAGACTTCTTCTTTTGGCATCTCCTGAGGTGCTAGATCCTTGTTTTGTGGATCTCTACAGGTGTAAAAGCACTTTACACACTCTGTGAGGTTAAAAATAAAAACATTGATGATCCGTGTTAGGGTGGATTCACACGAACGTGTATTGGGTCCGTGCGGGCCGCGTGGTTTTCACGCGCCACGCACAGACCAATACAAGTCTATGGGGCAGTACAGACAGTACGTGCTTTTTGCGCAGCGTTTGTCCGCTGTGCAAAAAGCGCGACATGGTCAATATCTCAGCGTATTTCGCGCATCACGCACCCATTGAAGTCAATGGGTGCGTGAAAACCACGCAGGTCGCACGGAAGCACTTCCTGTTTCGCGCACCAGCTGTCAAAAGGATGAATGTAAGTAGTGCTTTTCTGTTTACAAACATCCAAACGGAGTGTCTTTGAGATGAGCGAACCCGGACAACCGAACCGAACTTCACCGGGTTCGGCCGAACTCGTTTTGGCCGAACCCGGCAAAAAATTTCTGGGACGCGACGTCAGGAGATAGTCACTGTCCAGGGTGCTGAAAGACTTAAACTGTTTCAGCACCTTGGACAGTGACTTCCGATCCCAATATACATGAACGTGTAAAAAAAAAAGAAGTTCTGACTTACCGATAACTCCCGGCTTCTTCCTCCAGTCTGACCTCCCGGGATGGCAATTCAGTCCAAGTGACAGCTCCAGCCAATTACAGGCCAAGCACAGGCTGCAGCGGTCACATGGACTGCGGCGTCATCCAGGGAGGTGGAGCCCGATGTCAAGAGAGGCGCGTCACCAAGGACGCGTCACCAAGGCAACGGCCGGGAGGGAAGTTCTCGGTAAGTACGAACTTTTTCTTTTTTTTTTACAGGTTTCTCGATATTGTGATCGGCATTCACTGTCGAGGGTGCTGAAAGAGTTAACTGCCGATCAGTTAACTCTTTCAGCACCCTGGACAGTGACTGATGTTGACTAGACTCATCTCTATGATGGCGGCTGCGCGAAAATCACGCAGCCGCGCATCATACACGGATGACACACGGAGCTGTCAAGTGGTTTTTGCGCGCGCAAAATGCTGCGGTTTTTGCGCGCGCAAAAACGCAACTTTCGTCTGAATAAGCCCTTAGTATGTAATAGTTTGCAGAGAAACACGTTAAAATTGTAGGGTCTCCGTTAAAAAAATACTTCCATCCCCGGAACGCAGCTTCCTAAATTACTGTACAAAGGGAAAAGAAAGAAGAGAATCTGTAAAGGATCTGCCAGACACAGCTTCTGTGTCGACGCCCGTGGTTAATCAGTCTGCATCTGTCCCTAGGTCTGATAGAGTGACTCGATCTGCTACCACTCAGGCTTGTAGGCTGAGGAGTGGGAGAAACAATCAGAGCCTGGCCAGACGGTTCTAGCTCCCGCCCTTGGTCTATTTATACTTTCATTTGCTGCCTGTCCTTTTCCTGTGATTTTTGTGTTTCCTGTTTTATGTTTTTTGTCCACTGTTTGCTGTTCAGTCTTCCGCTGGCTATCTATTTTAACCAATAAAGAAGATTTTTTCATATTCCACAAGGAGTGCTGAACCTTTTCCTTCTGGACTGTTGTTTCTACAGCGTGGAGATCGCTGTTTTCTTCGTGCACCTAGGAGGGTGAGCTGACATTTCCATATATTTCCTATGTTTGTGCTCCTTTTGTCTTTGCTCCCTTCCGTAGATTTACTGATACTGATATATCATGTCTGTCAACATTGCCAGCGGAATGTCCTCCTCCACTGTCTCTATTCAAGCTCTGCATAACATGCAAGACTGCACAGCTAGAATTAGTCAATTAGACGATATATTCAAGGAGAATATAGAGGAAACTGAAAGTAACGTGGACTTACATAAATTAATGTGGGACTTTGAAAAACTTTTAATCAAAGAAACGAGAATATGGTGGGACTTTTCTACCCTGCAAAAATATGTTCAAAAAGAAATGATACCTAGAGGGTTAAGAATTAAAAAGATACCCACCACAGTATACTATCAAGATTTTGTGCAAAAATGGAATAATATCTTATCCAAATGCTCTCTAGACCTTATGGGTTTGATTTTATCTTTTGAAGATGAAGCATTGAAAAAAGTGAAACATGACATCAAAAAAGTGCAGGATCAGTTACAAACTTATACTGGATCCAAGCCATTTGAGGAGCTAGACAATCGTCTAAAAATCACTATTTCAGAGTTGGAATCTGCCATTACAAAAAGTAAAAAATCGAAATTTCAAAGAGATCTTTTCGATTATAATACAGATGCAGTATATGAATGGGGTCGATGGGAAAAATACACCCCCAAATTTATTCTAAAAAAGCAAATGCGCAGACAATCGCAACCAATGGATCATGTGAGAAAGTCTGTTAATTTCAGTTCCAAGGAAGCAGAAAGTTCTGAAGGTCAATCTGATGATTCCTCCATGTCCATGAATTTACAGAAACCCCCCTCTTATTACAATAAGTCAAAGAAAGGACAAAAATCAAAAAACGAATAGGTAGGGCGGGGAGAAAGCATTGCAGGAAGATATCCGCAGAGAAATCGCACGGGAGCTTGTCTTCTCAAATTTTGAATATAGACAAAATATCTATTTTGTCCAAAGGACTTTCGTTTGCTCCAACTAATCACTTCAATTTATACAATACTATTGTGGACGTTAATCGTTTTATCAGGCTGCTTACTGTCAAGAGACATTTTTTGGATCATGATTCATGCATTGATTATATGGACGATTCCAAGGATTACACACATATGATCCAGGAGCTGCCAAGTACTAATGATGTGCCATTTTGTTCATTTTTAGATCATATTTGCACTAATTTTTTACAGGATTTACAGGAGGAGTCGGCTTTGCCTGAATGTGAAGCTTTGTCCAGAGCCACTAATTTTTCTGTCCACAATCCCTCTTTTTATCCCATTCATCTCAAACCTCCCGTTTTGGATAGGTTTCAGGAATTGGTTAAAAGAGATTTAGTTGAATTACACACCATGGTAGATATTAAATCTATTGATAACTTATCCAAGAGGGAACATAAAGCAATTTTTTCCTTGAGAAACAATAGTGATATAACCATTAGAACAGCTGACAAGGGAGGGGCGGTTGTGGTCCTGGACACTGCACTTTATATTAAATTAAACGAGGAATTATTATCGGATAACAACACATATGCCGGATCAAGCATTAATCCAACTGAGATTTTTTCTGAACGCTTGTACATTTTGTTACAAGAGGCTCTAAATTTGGGAGCCATAGATCAGAAGGAATGTGATTATATTTTTGTTGAGAAACCGGTTATTCCTATTTTTCACTCTTTGCCTAAAATCCATAAGGATCGCTTCCCGCCCCCTATAAGACCTATTGTGGCAGGTATTGGTTCCTTGAATGAGAAACTTAGCGAGTGGGTAGATACATTACTGCAACCTTTGGTTACACGTTGCTATGGGTTTCTCCAGGATACAAAACATGTGCTATCGTCTGTAGAGAGAATCAAATGGCAGGATAATTTTGTATGGATAACTTGTGACATTGAAGCATTGTACACATGTATCCCTCATCAATTGGCTTTAAAGGCAGTTCTATACCATTTAGATAGATATTCCAAATACTCCCTAGATCTCAAAAATGTTATTATTATGGCAATAGAGTATCTTCTCTCCTCTAACTATTTCATGTTTCATGGTTGCTATTATATTCAAAAAACAGGCGCAGCTATGGGAGCTAAATTTTCCCCTTCGTTTGCCAATTTATATGTAGCATGGTGGGAGGAGTGCTTTATATTCACTGAAAGCAATCCTTTTGCTTCTGATCTGGTCTGGTATGGTCGTTACATTGATGACATGATCATTATCTGGTCCTCAGATGTGGCGACCATACCAGACTTCATCAACTACATTAATAATAATCCATTTGGTTTGACATTCACCTATGCTTATGATTGTCAAAAAATTACGTTCCTGGATCTCACTCTAAGTGGTATTTCCAGCCTAGAGACTGTTCAGACTGGCAGCTATCGCAAGCCTACTGCTGGTAATGCAATTTTGCATGGCAAGTCCTGCCACCCGGAGCACACCATCAAGGGTGTTCCGGTTGGAGAAATTTTACGAGCTAAAAGAAACTGCTCGTCTGAACAGGTGTATAAGGAAGAAACGAATAAAATTTGTAATCGTTTAAAAAATCGAGTTTATCCCCAATGGACTTTGGATAGGGCTATTAATATGGGTGAGGACAGAAAACGTTGTGATTTACTACAAAGAAAGCATACACATAAAAAGAACAAAAATTCATCTCTTGCATCGTACAGTAAAGAATATTATACCATACAATCTATAGTGTCCAAATATTTACCAGTACTCTTTCAAGATGAGGGCTTACGCCAGATATTAGAGCCAGGTTGTAAATTTTCCTCTCGGAGAGCACCTACTTTGGGTTCTATGCTTTCACCTAGTTTAACGCAATTTTCATCCAAACAGAATTCGTGGCTTTCGTCAAAGGGCTTTTATCCTTGTGGCGCAAATATATGTATGTGTTGCAATTATGCACACCAAACTAAAGAAGTTATTTCAGACATTGATGGATCTATACATAAAATTAAACAATTCATCAATTGCAACACACGGCATGTAGTTTACCAAATAAATTGTACTTTTTGTAATTTATCTTATGTTGGGTGCACTAGTCGCCCCCTTAAGGTTAGAATTAGAGAACATCTCAATGGAGCTACTAATCCTGGAGTTAGAAATCCTTCCAATGCATCCAAACATTTTAGTCTTATGCACCAAGGCAATACCAGTAGTTTTGAGTTTTCAGGTATTGAAAGAGTTAATAGACCAGTGCGAGGTGGTGATCATAGGAGAGCACTTTTAAATCGTGAGGGTTACTGGATTCTCATGTTGAACACTATAGTCCCCAATGGTTTAAATGTGAGAAATGATCTTATTCTGAACTACTAATATTTTATATATTTTGTATATTTTGTATTTTTTATATTTTTGTGTTTGGCTTGAGATTTGATAGTTGCATTTTATACAATTTTGTATGTTTTCACATGTCATCCACTTCTGTGATAATTGCATTCACCTGATCAAAGTGGGTGTTTTTTGTCTTGGCAGCTATTTTAGTCAGACATTCTAATTCCTTTCCCTATCTATGAGTAATGGCTCTTGAGAGCTAGAAACGCGTCAGAGGGAATGTATGTTTTATGTTTTTTGTCCACTTTTTGCTGTTCAGTCTTCCGCTGGCTATCTATTTTAACCAATAAAGAAGATTTTTTCATATTCCACAAGGACTGCTGAACCTTTTCCTTCTGGACTGTTGTTTCTACAGCGTGGAGATCGCTGTTTTCTTCGTGCACCTAGGAGGGTGATCTGACATTTCCATATATTTCCAAGGGAAAAGAAAGAAGAGAATCTGTAAAGGATCTGCCAGACACAGCTTCTGTGTCGACGCCCGTGGTTAATCAGTCTGCAGCTGTCCCTAGGTCTGATAGAGTGACTCGATCTGCTACCACTCAGGCTTGTAGGCTGAGGAAAGGGAGAAACAATCAGAGCCTGGCCAGACGGTTCTAGCTCCCGCCCTTGGTCTATTTATACCTTCATTTGCTGCCTGTCCTTTTCCTGTGATTTTTGTGTTTCCTGGCTCTGCTGTTCCTGCTAATACCATTGACCTCTGCGTCTATTTGATCTTGGCTCAGCAAATGCAGGGTCTCTCCCTACAGGTCCAAGCCCTGGCTCAGAGGTGCAACCAGTGTGATGCTACCCAGGTAGTGCTCTCCACCTCACCTCTTGAACCCCACCTCAAGTTGCCTGACCGGTTCTCAGGGGACCGAAAAACTTTTTTCTTCTTTCAGGAGAGTTGTAGGCTCTATTTCCGTCTAAGGCCCCACTCCTCAGGTTCTGAGAGCCAGCGAGTGGGTATAATTATGTCCCGGCTCCCGGACGGCCCCCAAGAATGGGCCTTCTCCTTGGCTCCTGACGCCCCTGAACCTTCCTCTGTTTACCTTTTTTTTTTCTGCTCTCGGGCTCATCTATAACGAGACTGACAAGACTGCCTTTGCCGAGAGTCAGCTGGTGACTTTACGTCAGGGTAAGAGACCCGTTAAGGAGTACTGTTCTGACTTTAGGAAGTGGTGTGTAGCTTCTCGGTGGAATGACCCTGACTTGAGGTGCCAGTTTAGATTGGGTCTGTCGAACGCCCTGAAAGACCTGTTAGTTAGCTTTCCCTCTTCTGACTCTCTAGATCAGGTTATGGCTTTAGCGGTACGTTTTGACCGACGTCTCAGGGAACGACGACTTGAACATTTTTGTGCCTTCTCCTCTGGCTCCCCTATGATGACTCCCGAGGTTTCGTTGCTTCATTCTTCCACGGAAAACTCCTATGAACCAATTCAACTCGGGGCCTCCGTGTCTCCCCAACAACGTAGAGAGCTCCGCAGGAAGAATGGTCTCTGCTTCTACTGTGGGGATGACAAGCATCAAGTGAATGACTGTCCTAGGCATAAGAATACTCCAACCGGAAAACTTCCGCGCCTAAGTGACCATCGGGGAGGTCGCTTGGGCACACAGGTATTTCCGGTAAATATGAAACCTAATAAGATTTTGCTTCCCTTTCAGGTCTCTTTTGAGGGTAGGTCTGCCACCGGCAGTGCCTTTGTGGATTCAGGATCTTCTGCTAATATTATGTCTGTGGAATTGGCTATGTCTCCAGCTATGCCATTGATTGATTTACCTAAACCTGTCCCGGTAGTGGGTATCGACTCCACTCCACTTGCTAATGGTTATTTTACGCAGCATACCCCTGTTTTTGAACTCATTGTTGGCTCCATTCATTTGGAGCAGTGTTCTGTACTGGTGATGCAAGGATTATTGTCCGATTTGGTTTTAGGCCTTCCTTGGTTGCAGATGCATAATCCCACGTTTAACTGGAAAACTGGGGATCTTACTAAATGGGGTAATGAATGCATGACGTCCTGTTTTTCTATTCATTTTATTTCTCTCCCTGAGGAGGGGAACACTCTACCTGAGTTCATTCAGGACTTCCCTGATGTTTTTTCTAAAAAGGCCTCCAAAGAGTTACCTCCTCATAGAGAATACGATTGCACTATCGATTTGGTACCAGGAGCTAAGCTCCCTAAGGGTAGGATATTTAATCTCTCTTGTCCTGAACGTGAAGCAATGAGAGAATATATCTAGGAAAGCTTGGCCAAGGGTTACATTCACCCCTCTACTTCTCCGGTAGATGCTGGCTTCTTCTTCGTAGGGAAGAAGGATGGTGGTCTTAGGCCATGCATTGACTACCAAAGCTTGAATAAGGTCACTGTAAGGAACCAGTATCCCCTTCCTCTGATTCCTGATCTCTTTAATCAGGTTCAGGGGGCCCAATGGTTCTCTAAGTTTGATCTACGGGGGCGTATAACCTTATCCGCATCAAAGAGGGGGATGAGTGGAAGACTGCGTTTAACACGCCCGAAGGTCATTTTGAATACCTCGTCATGCCCTTTGGGTTGTGTAATGCTCCCGCGGTCTTTCAGAATTTCATAAATGAGATTTTAAGAGACTACCTGGGGGTATTTCTTTTAGTGTACCTTGATGACATACTTGTGTTTTCCAAGGACTGGTCCTCCCACATTGAGCATGTCAGGAAGGTGCTCCAGGTCCTTCGAGAAAACAAACTGTTTGCGAAGACCGAAAAATGTGTGTTTGGGGTGCAGGAGATACCATTTTTGGGCCAAATCCTCACTCCTCATGAATTCCGCATGGACCCTGCCAAGGTTCAGGCTGTGGCGGAATGGGTCCAACCTGCCTCCCTGAAGGCGTTACAGTGCTTCCTGGGATTCGCTAATTATTACAGGAAATTTATTGCTAACTTCTCGGTTATCGCTAAGCCTCTTACGGATCTCACTCGCAAAGGTGCTGATCTCCTCCACTGGCCTCCTGAAGCTGTCCAGGCTTTTGAGGTCCTTAAGAAGTGCTTTATCTCGGCCCCGGTGCTGGTTCAGCCCAACCAAAGGGAGCCATTTATCGTGGATGTTGCCGCGTCCGAGGTGGGAGTGGGGGTTGTCTTGTCCCAGGGTATCAGGACCCTCACCCATCTTCGTCCCTGTGCCTACTTCTCCAGGAAGTTTTCACCCACTGAGAGTAACTATGATATTGGCAACCGCAAACTCTTAGCCATTAAATGGGCATTTGAAGAGTGGTGCCACTTCCTGAAGGGGGCTAGGCACAAGGTAACGGTCCTTACCGACCACAAGAATCTGGTTTTCCTAGAATCTGCCCCGAGGCTAAACCCGAGACAAGCTCGTTGGGCGTTATTTTTTACCAGATTCAACTTTGTGGTTACCTATTGGGCTGGGTCTAAAAATGTTAAGGCTGATGCACTGTCACGTAGCTTCATGGCCAGCCCTCCTTCGGAGGAAGATCCTGCTTGTATTTTGCCTCCAGGTATAATCATTTCCTCTATTGATTCTGTTTTAGTCTCTGAAATTGCGGCTGATCAAGGTTCAGCTCCCGGGAGCCTTCCTGAGAACTAGCTGTTTGTTCCCCTGCAATTCCGGATAAGGGTACTTAGGGAAAATCATGACTCTGCACTATCTGGCCATCCAGGCATCCTGGGTACCAAGCACCTCATTGCCAGAAACTATTGGTGGCCTGGGTTGCCTAAAGACGTTAAGGCCTACGTCACCGCTTGTGAAGTTTGTGATAGGTCCAAGACTCCCAGGTCCCGACCAGCAGGCTTACTATGTTCTTTGCCCATTCCCCAGAGACCTTGGACCCATATCTCCATGGATTTTATCACCGATTTGCCTCCATCTAAAGGCAAGTCGGTGGTGTGGGTTGTAGTAGACCGCTTCAGTAAGATGTGCCATTTTGTGCCCCTCAAGAAACTACCCAATGCTAAGACGTTAGCTACCTTGTTTGTCAAACACATCTTGCGTCTCCATGGGGTCCCTGTCAATATTGTTTCTGATAGAGGGGTACAATTTGTTTCATTGTTTTGGAGAGCCTTCTGTAAAAAGTTGGAGATTGATCTGTCCTTCTCCTCTGCCTTCCATCCTGAAACTAATGGCCAAACTGAGAGGACTAATCAGTCTCTAGAACAATATTTAAGGTGTTTTATCTCTGACTGTCAATATGATTGGGTCTCATTCATTCCCCTCGCCGAATTTTCCCTTAATAACCGGGTCAGTAACTCGTCAGGGGTCTCCCCCTTTTTCTGTAATTTTGGGTTTAATCCACGGATCTCTTCCGTTTCACCTGGTAGTTCCAACAATCCCGAGGTAGAGGTCGTTCATAGAGAACTGTGCACAGTCTGGGCTCAGGTTCAGAAGAACCTAGAGGCGTCCCAGAGCATACAAAAAACTCAGGCAGATAGAAAACGTTCTGCTAACCCCTTGTTTATGGTCGGGGATCTGGTGTGGCTATCGTCTAAAAATTTGTGCCTTAAGGTCCCGTCCAAGAAGCTTGCTCCCCGGTTTATAGGGCCGTACAAGGTCATTGAAGTCCTCAATCCTGTCTCCTTCCGACTGGAGTTGCCCCCATCTTTTCGAGTACACGACGTGTTCCCTGCCTCCCACCTTAAACGCTGCTCCCCGTCCTTGGCTCCCTCGAGGAAACCTCCGGTCCCTGTTCTCACCCCCGAGGGGGCAGAATTCGAGGTGGCCAAGATTGTGGACAGCAGGATGGTCCAAGGCTCCCTCCAGTACCTGGTCCATTGGAGAGGATACGGGCCTGAGGAGAGGACTTGGGTACCCGCTCGGGATGTTCACGCTGGGATATTGGTCAGGAGGTTTCACCTTCGTTTCCCCAGTAAACCAGGTCCACTTAGAAAGGGTCCGGTGGCCCCTCATAAAAGGGGGAGGGTACTGTAAAGGATCTGCCAGGCACAGCTTCGGGGATAACGCTCATAGATAATCAGTCTGCACCTGCTTCTATGTCTGTGAGACTGACTCCATCTTCCACCACTTAGGGTGGCAGGCTTAGGAGTGGGAGAACCTATCACAGCCTGGCCAGACGGAGCTAGCTCCCGCCCTCTGTCTATTTATACCTGCCTTTCCTGTTCCTCCTTTGCTTGTGATTCTTCTCGTTAGGTTTCCTGGCCCTGCTGCAGCTTCTTGTACTATTGTCCTTGCTTCATATTGACCCCGGCTTGCTGACTACTCTCCTGCTCTGCGTTTGGTACCTTGTACACTCCTGGTTTGACTCGGCTTGTTCACTACTCTCCTGCTCTGCGTTTGGCACCTCGTACTCTCCTGGTTTGACTCGGCTTGTTCACTTCTCTTGTTGCTCACGGTGTTGCCGTGGGCAACTGCCCCTTTCTCCCCCTAGCTCTGTGTACCCTTGTCTGTTTGTCTGTCGTGCACTTATTGAGCGTAGGGACCGTCGCCCAGTTGTACCCCGTCGCCTAGGGTGGGTCGTGGCAAGTAGGCAGGGACTGAGTGGCGGGTAGATTAGGGCTAACTTGTCTGCCTCCCCACCCCCGTCACTACATAATCACAAGCCATACCTAGTCTACCCTGGTCCCTGACACCACTATGGACCCCCTTGAGTCCCTGGCTCACTTGTCTGTCTCCCCACCCCCGTCATTACAAGCGCCATTTGGATTTTGGAGCGCTGATTTTACTGGAATGGTTTTAGGTTGCGTGTCATGTTTGCCTGGAGCGACCTAAACAGTGGAAACCCCCAAAAGTGACCCCATTTTGGAAACTATACCCTTCAAGGAATTTTTCTAGTGGTATAGTTAGCATTTTGACCCCACAGATTTTTTTTGCTGAATTTATTGGAATTAGTCTGTGAAGATGAAAAGAGACTTTTTTCGGAAAAAAAACTGAATTTTCTAATTTTATAAGGAATAAAGGAGAAAAAGCACCTCAACATATGTAAAGCAATTTCTCCTGATTAAGACAATACCCCATATGTGGTAATAAACTGCTGTTTGGACCCACAGCAGGGCTCAGAAGGGACGGAGCACCATTTTGATTTTGCAGCGCAGATTTAGCTGAATTGGCTTTTGGGGGCCATGTCGCATTTGCAGAATCCCTGAAGTACCAGTATAGTAGAAATTCCCCAGGTGTGACCCCAATTTGGAGACTATACCCCTGAAAGAATTAAATTAGAGGTGAAGTGAACATTTTGAGTAGAAATGAGCGAACCGGGACAACAGAACCCGGTTTCGGTCCGAACATCGGGAAAAGTTTGGTTCGCAGCAAATCCGAACTTCACCGCGTTCGGCCGAACACGATTTAACCGAACCCGGTCAAAAATATTATACAAATCGGCAGCCACTTGTCTCTATCAATCATTGATAGAGAAAAGAGGCTGCTGACTAAAAATAAAATAAAAAGCATTTCATACGTACCCGGTCGTTGTCTTGGTGACGATTCCCTCTTCTTCCTCCAGTCCGACCTTCTTTTCTGACGCGGCAGCCTGTGATTGGCTGCAGAGGACTCTGCAGCCTGTGATTGGCTGCAGAGGCCGCGGCAGCCTGTGATTGGCTGCAGCGGTCACATGGGCTGTAACGTCATCCTGGAATGTCGGGCCGGATGTCGAGAGGGACGCTTCACCAAGGCAACAGCCAGGAGACCGGACTGGAGGAAGCAGAAAGTTCTCGGTAAGTATGAACGTCTTTTTTTTTTTTCCAGGTTACTCTATATTCTGATCGGAATTCACTGTCCAGGGTGCTGAAACAGTTACTGCGGATCAGTTAACACTTTCAGCACCCTGGACAGTGACTATTTACTGACGTCGCCTAGCAACGCTGCCGTAATGACGGGTGCACACATGTAGTCACCCGTCATTACGGGGCCTCATGCACACGACCGTAAAAACATCCGTTATTACGGGTCGTAATTACGACCCGAAATAGCGGGCCCATAGACTTCTGTTAGCCACGGGTACCTTCCCATTTTCTCACGGGAAGGTGCCCGTGCCGTTAAAAAGATAGAACATGTTCTATTTTTTTATTTTACGGGCCGTGCTCCTATACTTTATAATGGGAGCACGGCTCGGAAAAATGACCGTCTGCCCATGGCCGACCGTGGCCGGCCGTGGCTGGCCGTGCTTATCTCCTGAAATACTCTGTGCTGCCTTAAACTCTGTGGACAGGTCAGGATCCTGTTTCTTTTAAATGCTGCACTGTAGCGCAGCCTTATATAGTGGATCGAGCGGGTTCCCCAGCAGCATTTAAAAGAAAAAGGATCCTGACCTGTCCACAGAGTTTAAGGCAGCACAGAGTATTTCAGGAGAGGAGCGTGTGATTGGCTGCAGAGGCCGCTGCAGCCTGTGATTGGCTGCAGAGGCGGTCACGTGGGATGAAGCGTCATCCCTGGAGGTCGGCCTTCTGACGTCATCCTGATGTGCGTGACCGCCACTACAGCCTATGATTGGCTGCAGCGCCGACATGGATGAAACGTCATCGCTGGAGGCCGGACAGGAGGAATGTAAGTATGAACATATTTTTTTATTTTATTATTAGTTTAAAATTGTATTTTCCGCGCACCGAGCATGGTACTGTCAAGGTTGCTGAAAGAGTTAGTGCAGCCCATTAACTCTATCAGCACCCTGGACAGTAGCATGCTCGGCGCACGGACATTACAGGTTCGGTCAGAACTAGTTTGGTCCGAATCTAACTTTTTCCTGAAATTCGGCGAACTAGCCGAACCGAACTTTTCATAAATTCGCTCATCTCTAATTTTGAGCCCTCAGGTGTTTATAGATTTTATTAGAATTGGGCCGTGAAAATGAAAAAAAATTTATTTTACAATAACCTGTAGATTTAGCTCATAATTTTTCATTTCCACAAGAAATGCAGGAGAAAAGACACCCCAAAATGTATTACACAATGTCTCCTGAGTAGGGAAATACCCCATATGTGGTTGTTAATTGCTATTTGGACACATGACAAGGGTCTAAACGGAAAAAGTTCAATTTCGTTTTTTAAAGTGGAGATTTTACAAAATTTGCGCTACCAGTACAGTGAAAACTCCCGAGAAGTGACCCCATTTAGGAAACTACACCCCTCAATGAATTCATCTAGAAGTGTAGTGAGCATTTTGACCCCAAAGGTTTTGCAGAAATTAGTGCACAGTGGATGTTGCAGATTGAAAATTGCCATTTTCCACAGATATGCTATTTCAGTGCCCAATGTGTTGTGCCCAGCTTGTACCACTGGAGACACACACCCCATAAATTGTTATGCGGGTTCTCCAGAGCACAGTAATACCCCATATGTGATCATAAACTGCTGTTTTGGGCACACTGCCAAGCCTAGAAGGAGCACCATTTGGATTTTGGAGCTCAGATTTTGCTTGGTAGTAGTTTTGTTTAGTGTTTTACTGGTGTTTCAGTTTATAATGTGGGGCCATATGTAAGCTGGGCGGAGTACATCCGGGTATATGTAAGCTGGGCGGAGTGCATCAGGGTATATGTAATCTGTGAGGAGTACATCAGGGTATATGTAATATGTGCGGGTACATCAGGGTATATGTAATATGTGAGGAGTACATCAGGGTATATGTAATATGTGAGGAGTACATCAGGATATATGTAATATGTGAGGAGTACATCAGGGTATATGTAATATGTGAGGAGTACATCAGGATATATGTAATATGTGAGGAGTACATCAGGGTATATGTAAGCTGTGCGGAGTACATCAGGGTATATGTAATATGTGAGGAGTACATCAGGGTATATGTAATCTGTGAGGAGTACATCAGGATATATGTAAACTGTGCGGAGTACATGAGGGTATATGTAATCTGTGAGGAGTACATCAGGGTATATGTAAGCTGGGCGGAGTAAATCAGGATATATGTAAGCTATGTGGAGTACATCAGGTTATATGTTAGCTGGGCGGAGTGTATCAGGGTATATGTAAACTGTGAGGAGTACATCAGGGTATATGTAAGCTGTGAGGAGTACATCAGGGTATATGTAATATGTGCGGGTACATCAGGGTATATGTAAGCTGTGAGGAGTACATCAGGGTATATGTAATATGTGAGGAGTACATCAGGGTATATGTAATATGTGAGGAGTACATCAGGATATATGTAATATGTGAGGAGTACATCAGGGTATATGTAATCTGTGAGGAGTACATCAGGGTATATGTAATATGTGAGGAGTACATCAGGGTATATGTAATCTGTGAGGAGTACATCAGTGTATATGTAATATGTGAGGAGTACATCAGGATATATGTAATATGTGTGGAGTACATCAGGGTATATGTAATCTGTGAGGAGTACATCAGTGTATATGTAATATGTGAGGAGTACATCAGGATATATGTAATATGTGAGGAGTACATCAGGGTATATGTAATATGTGAGGAGTACATCAGGGTATATGTAATATGTGAGGAGTACATCAGGGTATATGTAATATGTGAGGAGTACATCAGGGTATATGTAATATGTGAGGAGTACATCAGGGTATATGTAAGCTGTGTGGAGTACATCAGGGTATATGTAAGCTGTGAGGAGTACATCAGGGTATATGTAATATGTGAGGAGTACATCAGGGTATATGTAATCTGTGAGGAGTACATCAGGGTATATGTAAGCTGTGCGGAGTACATCAGGGTATATGTAATATGTGAGGAGTACATCAGGGTATATGTAATATGTGAGGAGTACATCAGGGTATATGTAATATGTGAGGAGTACATCAGGGTATATGTAATATGTGAGGAGTACATCAGGGTATATGTAATATGTGAGGAGTACATCAGGGTACATGTAATATGTGAGGAGTACATCAGGGTATATGTAATATGTGAGGAGTACATCAGGATATATGTAAGCTGTGTGGAGTACATCAGGGTATATGTAATATGTGAGGAGTACATCAGGATATATGTAAGCTGTGTGGAGTACATCAGGGTATATGTAATATGAGAGGAGTACATCAGGGTATATGTAAGCTGTGAGGAGTACATCAGGGTATATGTAATATGTGAGGAGTACATCAGGGTATATGTAAGCTGTGAGGAGTACATCAGGGTATATGAAATATGTGAGGAGTACATCAGGATATGTGTAATATGTGAGGAGTACATCAGGGTATATGTAATATGTGAGGAGTACATCAGGGTATATGTAATATGTGAGGAGTACATCAGGATATATGTAATATGTGAGGAGTACATCAGGCTATATGTAATATGTGAGGAGTACATCAGGGTATATGTAATATGTGAGGAGTACATCAGGATATATGTAAGCTGTGAGGAGTACATCAGGGTATATGTAATATGTGAGGAGTACATCAGGGTATATGTAATATGTGAGGAGAACATCAGGGTATATGTAATATGTGAGGAGTACATCAGGGTATATGTAATATGTGAGGAGTACATCAGGGTATATGTAATCTGTGAGGAGTACATCAGGGTATATGTAAGCTGTGCGGAGTACATCAGGTTGTATAGAATTTTTTTTGTAAAACTATCAATATTAAGCTGTTAAAAAGGAAATTCTGCCATGTTTATGGGGCAAAAGAGGAGTCCCCTTTTAGAAAAGACGACCGAGTCAGGTGTCGTATTGTTCGGCTTTGCAAGGCGAACGAATGGACACCTAGCTCGGGTCAATCGGCTCACGGTTTAGTTTCGACTCTGCGCTTCAAACGTTTTTGCTGGGCGTAAACCGTGCATGCCACCGCCACGAAACTGTACATATTTCTTGCTTAGACCTTTAGTGGTAAACTTCCGGAGTCAGAAACGACGCCGGTCGCTTCCCTGAAGATTTCATTTTTGACTTTTCACCACCCGTGGTGATGGCGAAAGTCCATAACGGACCGCGTCCATCCATACAAAACTTTCAGTCCCAAAAGGTAAAATAGACTCTAAAACACACTCTAGCACGCTTGGAATTTTTTCTCCACTTGCACCCTAAAACGCTTGTTAGAGGCTGGGATGCTTCTAACACTGCCCATAAACAGTGACAACTGCGCCATGTTTCGGGGGCAAGAGACGGTTCCCCATTTACAGCAAATGACCGAGTCAGGTACCTTATTATTCGTCTGTGTAAGATGAACGAATGGACGCCTAGGTCGATTCCATCAGACCCGCGGTTTGTTGCTTGTTGTGAAATGCTCTGGGACAGCATTGTAAAAAAATGATTATTTATAGCCATTTTAGTGAAAAAGCCATCATTTTTTTGGCCCGCCGCGCGGGCTACATCTGTCCTAGTGGCCTGAGTTTTTTTTTTACGGTAGGTCAGAGCGTTAAAGGCTAGATGTGTATAAAAAAATTAGGGCTTTTGCACTACTATTGTTTATGATATCGTTTATTTATTAGAATTAAATCGTAAATTGTGCATAAAACAGGAGCAGCTAAAGAGGCTAAAGAGTCTTGATTAAACATTTCCTTTATTTTTGTGTCTACAGCTCCTATGCAGACCTCAAGCACCCTCTGTACTCTGATTCTGCAGACATATTTTCTTCCATCTGTCCCCTATTTTATACAGTACTAACATCAAATCGGAGAGTTAGCAAGAAGTAGGGGACTGCAGATTGCAAAGCAAATATATAATTATCATTAACCCTTTCGGGATGAAGCCATTGTTTGCTTTTTCATTTTTTTACTTCCCGTCTTGGCATCATTTAAAGTACCATATAATGTACTGGGAAGCTGGAAAAAAAATTATTTATGTGGTGGAATTGGAAAAAACTGATTCCTCCATTGTTTTTTGGGTTTCGTTTTCACATCTTTCACCGTGCGGTAAAAACAACAAGTTAAAGAGGCTCTGTCACCAGATTATAAGTGCCCTAGCTTCTACTTAATGTGATCGGCAATATCAACATATGTCTCATGGGACTATAAAGTATATGGGCTGAGTCACCAGCGAGTGCGGGTTTCTATACTCCCCAGTATAAGAATAGAAACTCCAACTTACATTAGATAAAGCACAAGAGAAAAAGGAGTCAAATACTATTGAAATATAAATTGCCAAAGGCATAGAAAATACACATTTTATTGGACAATACAAAATACATGGTTAAAATAGACTACAAATTGAAAAACTGTGATGTCAGTAAATAGCCATCTTCAACAAATAAAAAATCATATAAAGGGATATATCCTGAAAAAAAATATTAATTAACTCCTTAACGCCGAAGGACGGATATATCCGTCCTCAGCAGCTGCTAGTTCGCGCAGGAGGACGAATATATACGTCCTGTGATCGCGCGGGTACTGACACTGTACCCACGCGATCAGCGGCAGGAGCACGGCTGTTATACACAGCCTGGCTCCTGCTGCAACTGCCGTAATCGAAGCGCGCTCCGATTCCGGCAGTTTAACCCATTAAATGCCGCTGTCAATAGTGATAGCGGCATTTAATGTGTTTGACACAGGGAGGGAGCTCCCTCTGTCACACGATCGGCGCCCCCGCAAACAAATCGTGGGTCGCCGTTGGGTTTCCATGACAGCCGGGGGTCTAACAAAGACCCCCAGGTCTGTCTTCAGCATCTGCCTGTTAGGCGATGCCAGAGGCATGACCTAATAGGTTGCCTGTCAGTTTTACACTGACAGGCAATAATGCTTCGGTATACTAAGTATACCAAAGCATTATATATGCGATCAACAGATCGCATAGTGAAGTGTCCTGATGGGACTTAAAAAAAAAATAACAATCAGTTAAATAAAGTTTGTGAAAAAAAAAAATTACAGTCAAAGTCAAATAAAACTACTTTTTTGGCCCAAAAAGTGGTTTTATTTAGTAAAACTGTCAAAACAAATCACACATACACATATATGGTATCCCCGCGATCGTAACAACTTGACCAATAAAATGAACACATTAATTAAACCGCCGGATGAATGGCGTCCAAAGAAAACGCAAAAAACAACGGCAAAATTCTCTCTTTTCTCCCATTCCCCCCATAAAAAATAAAATAAAAGTTAATCTATGAGTCCTATGTACCCCAAAATAATACTAATGAAAACTACACATTGTCCCGCAAAAATAAAGCCCACATACGACCACATCGACGGAAAAATTAAAAACGTTACGGCTCTTGGAATGCGGCGATGCAAAAACAAGTAATTTTTTTCTAAAACGGTTTTTATTGTGCAAACGTAGGAAAACATATAAAACCTCTACATATTTGGTATCCCCGTAATCGTGCCGACCCATAGAATAAAGTTAACATTTTTATTACGCTGCATAGTAAACAGCGTAAATTTATAACGTGAAAATCAATGCTGGAATAGCTGCTTATTTTCAATTTTCTCCTAAAATAAAGTTAATAAAAGTTAATCAATATGTTATAAGCATCTAAAAATGGCTATGTCGACGGAATAAAAAAAAAGTTACGACTCTTGGAATGCGACCTTGAAAAAACAAAAAATAATCCTTGGTCATTAACGTGCAAAATGGCCCGGTCATTAAGGGGTTAAAATAGTGAAAGGATAACAAAGTGTTATATAGGCACATAATTGACTAATAATAATGAAACAAAATAAAAAAGTGATATAGACACCAGAAAAGAAGTAATAATAAGATGCTGACAACACTTGACAGAAATGTCAGCAATAGCATAATATAGTGATTATATATAAGGGTTAAAGAATAACCCCAAACTAAGAAGGAATGTGACAAATAGTGTTATCATATGTATTTCTACATGGATGACCACATAGAAATACATTGTATATGAAAAAAATATAAAAGAATATATTAAGTGTATACTAAGAAAATTATAATTATTTCATCAGGAAATAAAGATATACATAAAGAAATCTATATATATACAGTACTATTTACGAAGAGGATCACTTAGTACAAATATATTATCAAACATTAATATATCAACATCGTGTAGATATTTGAGATGGTCCCATCATATTCGAAGTTATAAAAGCTGAAAATCTCTCAAACATGGATCCAGCCTCTCAAGTCCCAAATACGGCAATCACAGGTAATTCAGACATGCTCGATCAGAAGTAGAGGAGTAAGGTGGAAAACTAAACAGAACAAAAACATATATTAATAGACATACAGTTAAAACAAGTTAAAAACACAAATAAGGTAGAGAGTTTATAGGAATGAGACAAAACTTAGTGTCTCGTTCAGACCAACAGGGGCCATAGTACCTAGGGTGATAATCCACTTACATTCCCTCTGAGCCAATAGTTTCTTTACATCCCTGCCTCTAATACCACAAAAGACACTGTCAATGCCCCATGCCCTGAAAGATTTTGGATCACAGGCATGGTGCGTTTTAAAATGTCTAGGGATAGTTTTAAGGAGTGTAAGGTCCTCAACATCTCTCGCAGCCACTATGTCACGCACATGTTCCCGTATTCTAATCCGTAGTTGTCTTGAAGTCAAGCCAACATATACCTTTTGGCAATCACAAGTTGCGTAGTATATAACATTCATTGTGCTGCAAGAGATGTAGTATCGAATCCTAAACTCCCTATTGTCAGTCATTGACACAAAGTTAGTAGTACGAACCATATTCGTACAAGCCGGACAATCACCGCAAGGGTAACAGCATTGTCTAGGATTGCTTGATGTAAATGGATTGCGCTGCCTCGGTACATAATGGCTTTTCACTAGCATATCTTTTAGATTCATACTCCTTCGAGCCATTAGGGTTTTTTTTTGATAAATTTCCTGCCAGCGCGGGTTCTAGGTGCAAAATTGGCCAGTGCTTTTCCAAAACGGATCTCATCACATGCCATTGATTGTTGTATGTAGTGATGTATCTGATGCTATTATCATCACCTCTCTTTTTATTTGTTCCTGATGGATGTAAAATTGAATCCCGGCTTGTAAGTTGTGCCCGTCTGTATCCCTTCTTTATGCTTCTATGGCTATACCCCCTATCCAAGAATCTTTCTTTCAAATCCATAGATTGCTTCTCAAAGTTCGCATTTGATGAGCAAATACGCCTCATTCTCAAGAACTGACCAGTAGGGACGGCGCCAATCGTCGACTGGCTGTGGGCAGAACTGGCATGAAGTAGGGAGTTGACCGATGTCTTTTTCCTAAAAACATCGGTCTGAAGGCGTCCCATGTTGTCCACCTCAATGCTAATGTCCAAAAAGTCAACCCTGTGCTTATCAAACACATAGGTTAACTTTATGTTCATATCATTAATATTTAGACATTGCATGAAGTGTGTAAGTTGCATCTCCGTCCCTTGCCAAATAAACAAAACGTCGTCGATGTATCTCATCATAATGTGATCGGCGCTGTAATGTAGATAACAGCAGTGGTTTTTATTTTGAAAAACGATAATTTTTGAGCAAGTTATAAACAATTTTAGATTTATGCTAATTTGTTTCTTAATAGACAATTGGACATGTTTTTACTTTTTACCATCTGGGTATTGTAAAGAAAAGTGTATGACTCTGACCAATCGGTGACCAATCAGCATCATACACTTCTCATCGTTCCAGCCCAGCTTCTATCACTGCACAGTGTTGTGCTGTGATTAAGTCCCACAGAACCTTTACGAAGTGTCGGGAGTGTGAATAGACATCGCATCCTGGCTGGAGGTGATGTCTATTCACTCTCAAGACACTTCGGTAAAGTTAATGTGGGAGTATGTGACAGCACAGCGTGATCTCGCGAGATCACGCTGTGCAGTGAAACAAGCTGGGCTGGAATTAAGAGAAGTGTATGATGCTGATTGGTCTGATTGGTCAGCGTCATACACTCCTCTGTACAATGCCCACTTGGTAAAAAGTTAAAAAACGCCCAGTTGTCTATTAAAAGATTAATTAGCATAAATCTAAAATTGTTCATAACTTGCTCAAAAGTGATTGTTTTTCAAAATAAAAACCACTGCTGTGATCTACATTACAGTGCCGATCAGATTATGTAGGAGACAGGACACTTATAATCTGGTGACAGAGCCTCTTTAACCTTATTTTGTGGCTCAATACGATTACGGTGATACCAGATTTATATAGTTTATGTTTTACCAAGTTTACAAAGAAAAAACTATTTGTTAAGAAAAAATAGTTTTGTGTCCCCAAAATCTGAAAGCCAGAACTTTTTTATTTTTCTGTGGATTGAGCGGTGTGAGAACTTGTTTTTTTTGCGGGACGAGCTGTAGATCTTATTGGTACCATTTTTCGTACATACGTTACAACTTTTTGATCACTTTTTATTGCATTTTTATTAAACACTAAGGTAACCAAAAAACAGCAATTCTAGTGTTTTCATTTTTTTTATGTCGTTCACCGTGCAAGTTAAATAATGTTATGTTGTAATAGTTCTGACTTTTACGGACTCAGCGATACCAATTTTGTTAATTTTTTCATTTTTTTGCAGAAAGAAGGCATACCTGAGGGGCTCCTTAGGCCCTCGGGCTGCCATGACAACCATAAATCACATCGTGGGGGGCAATGGGCTGTGGGAGGGGGCCGATCCTCTCTTTCTAATGGCTTAGATGCCGTGGTCACTATTGACTGTGGCATCTAAGTGGTTAAACGGGCAGAAACATAGCGATCTCTGTTCCTGGCCGTTAGTGCGAGGCGTCAGCTGTAATACACAGCTGACGCCCACAGCATATGGAGCGTATGCCCCCCCCCTTGCCAGGACGTGCATTTATGTCCAGTTGCATGAAGGGGTTAATATATAACAAAAGGATTTCAATAACAGAACTGTTTTTACAGATATGTGACCGACAGTTGTGTCCTTCCTGACCTTTCAGACTAAGGGCTCATGAACATGGCACATCCCTGTGTACGGCACCTACCCGGCAGTAAACGGAGCTTATATGGCTTTTAGTATACGCTGCTGTAAAGACTCTGTCAGGCTCGGTGTGAATACGAAGATGTTCTCTCCAAGAATCAATGCTTCCTTATACCTCAGAGTCCAATGGAGCATGACACAATTTCATTGAATTCATCCGGAATCTCTAAAAGAAAAAACCTCTGTACGCCTCCATATAAAGTAGGGTCAGTATATAAAGGAACATTATAGGGCTCATGTTCCTCTATAACAGTCCTACTATAGCCTCATACAAAACAGAGACAGTATACAGTCATGTGCCCTAATAAGACATACAAAACCCTTGGACTTCACATGTTCCCATGGTCAGACCTGACCTCTTACCATAGCTGAACAATTTCATAACCTATTCTTATACCTTTGGTGTCTAAGTGACTACATCCTTAACCACCTAGATTTTTGAAAGAATATTTATAACGTCTTCCATGGATGACCGCATTGTACTCTACAAGCCAAGCACCCGAATATCACCTGACTCATTCTCTGTGCAGCCATTATTCTGTAGTGTCAGTTAAGGGTCGCCTTAAAGGGGTTGTCCCAAGATTAAAAGTTAACACCTAACCACAGGAGAGGAGATAACATGTTATTTGGTCGGGGTCCGACCTCTGGGACCCCCAACAATCACGACTACGTGGGTCATGTTCCTCTGAATGAATGGAGAGGCAGGTCGCACATGCACCCTGTTGCTCCATTCATTCTCTATGAAAATGCCGGAGATAAGCCGAACACTGTACTCAGCTATCTCCGGCAGTCCCATAGACAGTGAATGGAGAGGCAGTGCGAATGAGCGACCTGCCTCTCAACTCATTTGGAGGAACGGGACCACCATTCTCATGATCGGTGGGGGTCCCAGCAGTTGGACCCCCAATGATCAGCATGTTATCACCTATCCTGTGGTTAGGAGTGGTTAGGAGATAACATTTAATCTTGAGACAACCCCTTTAAGAACACGTATGACATACAGAAGGTAGACAAAGAGCTCTGGTTGTTATTAATGACTTTCTCTTTGCTTCTTTCCCATTTCTAATGACCATTATCTCTTAAGCTTATATGATCCATACAATCTTGAAGGTACAGTCTATCAAAGGGCAAAAGTCTTCTCCAACTGCGGGTCCCATTTGACTGTGGTGTCGATAATCATTAAGATACTGTTTACTTTTTATATAACTCCAGTGAAGGATAGTTCAAATGTTTCACATAAAATTCTCTCTCTCCTGCACTTTGGGGTGATTATTAATAAACCCTGTAATATATTAAGGAATACAGAAATATTAATTGTACAGTGACCATATACAAAAACTCAAAACCCTAGATAAAAAATAAAAAAAGTAAATAAAAATGTTGCCGAAAATAATATTTTCTTTAGATATCCCTGTAGAATATTTTGGAATTTTCTTTTTAAATGGGTTTTATACCCAGCAGTCAGCCATCAATCACTGCTGAGAGAGGCAGGAGGAGGTGGGAGAAGGGAACGCTCCCTCCCTCACTCATAACTAGATATAATAAGTATATACTATAACTGTGTTGTGTGATAGCTCATATTAGCCAAATAGCATTTTTTTTTTGCCATTTGGGCTAATAGGAGAGCGGACATGTCCCCATACTATGCAGTTCTTACATAGGGCACCATAGTCTAATGAGAGATTTGCTTTGAAGAATAATTATGGTGGGGGTGTCATCTGTGACTTTGGGTAAACTTATCTAATATGTCATCTGTTTCCATAGTGTCAGACATTTTCTGTCATGATGTTATTGTCACCAAAACCAGCAGAGATAAAGGAGATGTTCTATACATGGAAGATTGGACTTGGAGGACATGAATATGCCAGAAAGTCTAAATAATATGGGTGTATTCATGTTCAACACAGAAAAGACAATAAGGGAGGCACTGGAATAAGCTTTTTGCTGTTGGTAGAGGTGACATTTTTTGGTGATAGCAGCAGAGGTTCTGGTGGAAGTGATGAGGTAGTGTAAAGGTGCGTTCATACTTGTACGTTCATGTCATTGATTTCTTACAAAAATTTCTATGTCTTCATCTGTTACCGGATGATAACGTGATTTTCTTTATTTAATTACATCAATTTGTCATCAGTTTTTCGTTTTAGATCAGTTGCAGAGCGGCATCCTCCACCAACTATACTAAAAAAACAAGTGAACTCCATGTACAATGGAAGAGTTGGCCAATAGCACTAACATCAGATGTTTGCTACTCATGACTCAGTGGTGGTACCTGGTGGGGATAACAAATCTGAGTTTAATGGTCACCTGAAGAACCTGTGCAGCTGGGTCTAAAGACGGTTGTGGAGTTAATGCCATGGTCTTGCCTCTTTTTCTTAAAACTGCCCAAATCTGGAGGCACTTGTCTGTATTATGCATGTGTCATTTTTTGTAAAAAGTTGAAATTTGAAAACAACTTTATAAGCATTAATAAAATTAGAAAAAATGAATGGGATAGAAATTTAAATTATTATACAAAGCAAGGATGTAAATGTAGAAATTAGAATTTGAAACAACTTTTCCTGATAATTTTTGATCTGTTTTAGTTAATGTCATGCTCGGGTTTAAAAAATTACAATTTTAACAAACAAAAATGTTGACTTTGTAAGAATTACCAGAATTAGAAAAGAAAATGGAATACACATTGAAATATTTATACAAGACAAGTTACATGTAGAAGTTTAAGTTAAATTAAAGTTTTAAACAACTATTCCTGATAATTTTTATTTCATTAATGTCTTGTTTATACCGCCCTAGAGATTAAGACGGCGCGCAGCAGATTTCTTTAGGGCTTAATCTTCCAGTGTAAAAAAAGCAGAAAACAAGAGACTGGATTTTACCTTTTTACATTGAACATTGTCGTTTGTGCAGCTTCATTATGAGAACAGGAAACTTATAACTAACATTTTATCTTAACATTTTTCTTCTTCTTTCTTCTCGTTTTAACATTGGTATATTTTGTGCATTTTTTTAATATACATATAACATAATTTATGTGCATTTATGTGGTCATTTTCTTCTTTCCTGTTTCTCCTATTAACATGAAACCATTTACGTGGCAACAACAAATATCACATTTTCTATGAATATTAAACTGCAGCGATTTTGAGGTAAGCGTGATATGAAATTTCTTGTCACCTTCTAAGTGTGTCCGCTGCTTTATCTACAAGGTAAACAACTTATTGTTTATTTCTGAATAGGGGTGTACTTTCTTATTCTAGTTACAAACATAATACATTTTTATATTAAGACTGAACACTCAGGCCCCCTAGGGTTCTACCGAAACAAAGTTTGATCACCAAAGGATTCTAAAGAACTGTGGTGGGTCCAGATGTTGTGGTCATAACATATGCTAAAATGAAGGTATATAGTTATGCGATACCGGCCTTACACGGTGATTTACAGTACTGTGGAAACGTTTTTGGCAGTTGTTCAAAAATGATGCAAAGTAAGAATGCTTTCAAACATAGAAGTGTTAATAGTTTATTTTCTTATTAATTTAGAAAATACAAAATGAATGAACAGAAGTGAAATCTACATCAAATTCTTCTAGGTACACTTGCACACAGTCATGGATGTAGGATTATATTCAGGTATATGATTAACCAATTTTACCAAACAGGTGATAATTATCATCATTTTAATATGTAGGTTGAAACTCAGTCATTAACTGTAACAGAAACAGCTGTGTAGAGGCTTAAAACTGGGTGAGGAAAAGACAAACTCTGCTACAAAGGTGAGGTTGTGGAAGACAGTTTCATCTTACAGGTCCACCATGGCAAGACTGAGCACAGCAACAAGATACAAGGTAGTTATACTACATCAGCAAGGTCTCTCCTAGGTAAAGTTTTTAAAGCAGCCTGGGGTTTCAAGATGTGCCGTTGAAGCTCTTTTACAGAAGCACAAATAAATGGGCAATGTTGAGGACCGTAGATGCAGTGATGGCCAAGGAAACAGTGAGCAGATCAAAGACACATCATGCTTTCTTCCCTTCAAAATCGGAAGATGTCCAGCAGTTCCATCAACTCAGAACTGGCAGAAACCAGTTGGACCCAGGTGCACACATCTACTGTTCAGAGAATACTTGCCAGAAGTGGTCTTCATGGATGAATTGCGCCCAAAAAGGCCAAGTGACTCAACTATGGAACAGGGGTGCAGAAAAATGGCAGCAGGTGCTCTGAACTGATGAGTAAAATGTGAAATATTTGGCTTTAACAGAAGGCAGTTTGTTTGCCGAAGGGCTGCAGAACGATACAATATTGAGTGTCTGCAGGCAACAGTGAAGCATGGTGGAGGGTCCTAGACAGCGGAATAATAATGACTGTCTGCAGGCAGCAGTGACGCATGGTGGAGGGTCCTGGAGAGCGGTACAATAATGAGTATCTGCAGGCAACAGTGAAGCATTGTGGAGGGCCCTCGAGAGCGTTACAATAATGAGTTTCTGCAGGCAACAGTGAAGCATGGTGGAGGCTCCTTGCAAGTTTGGGGCTGCATTAAGGTAAATGGAGTTGGGGATTTGGTCAGGATTATTGGTGTCCTCAATGCTGAGAAATACAGGCAGATACTTATCCATCATGCAATACCATCAGGGAGACTTCTGCAGCGGGACTATCTTCAGCATAAAGGAGAACAAGGAGCCCTGGAAGTGGTGATATGGCCCCCACAGAGCCCTTATCTCAACATTATCCAGTCTGTCTGGGATTACTTGAAGAGAAGAAGGATTTGAGGAAGCGACATTCATAGAAGATCTGTGATTAGTACTATACGATGTCTGGAAAACCTCCCTGCCGAGCTCCTTTACCCCTTAAGGACGCAGCCTAGTTTGGGCCTTAAGGCTCAGAGCCCATTTTTCAAATCTGACATATTTCACTTTATGTGGTAATAACGTCGGAATGCTTAAACCTATCCAAGCGATTCTGAGATTGTTTTCTCGTGACACTTTGGGCTTCATGTTCGTGGTAAAATTTGGTCGATATATTCAGTCTTTATTTGTGAAAAATTGCAAAATTTAGAGTAAATTTACAAAAAAAAGCATTTTTCAGAATTTAAATGCATCTGCTTGAAAAACAGACGGTAATACCACCCAAAATAGTTACTAGTTCACATTTCCCATATGTCTACTTTAGATTGGCATCGTTTTTTGAACATTATTTTATTTTTCTTGGACGTTACAAGGCTTAGAACATAAACAGCAATTTCTCATATTTTTAAGAAAATTTCAAAAGCCTTATTTTTAAAGTACCAGTTAATAATAATAATAATAATCTTTATTTATATAGCGCCAACATATTACGCAGCACTTTACAATGTAGAGGGAACATGAAAACAATATCGGACATTACATAGTGACAAAGTTAATTTACAATTCAAACCTGGGGAGTGAGGACCCTGCTCGCAAGAGCTTACAATCTATGAGGACATAAGGGAGACACAAAGTGTAATAGTGTTTGTTCTGTACAATGGTCCGGCCATTTTTATACACATGCGGTGGTAACATAAAGCTGCATGAGCCGGTCACCCGTCAGTATCCGTGTATGACGGACATGAAGAGAAGGAGTGTGAGGGAATCTTATTCTGATGACTAATCTAAATGGAGGGGCCTATGTATTAGAAACCCCCATAAAACACCACATTTTAAAAACTAGACCCCTCAAAGTATTCAAAACAGCATATAGAAAGTTTTTTAACCCTTCAGGCATTTCACAGGAATTAAAGCAAAGTGGAGGTGAAATTTGCAAATTTCATTTTTTCTGCTGAATTTCAATTTTATTCATTTTTTTTCTGTAACAGAGAAGGTTTTACCAGAGAAATACTACTAAATATGTATTGTCCAGATTCTGCAGTTTTTAGAAATGTCCCACATGTGGCTCTAGTGTTCTCGTAGACTAAAACACATGCCCTAGAAGCATAGAAGCACCTAGTGCATTTTGAGGCCTCTTTTTTATTAGAATATATTTTAGGCAGCATGCCAGGTTTGAAGAGGTGTTGAGGTATCAAAGCAATGGAAACCCACCAGAAGTGACCCCAATAAAATGTCATTTGTGATCAAAATTTCTTATTTTCACAGGGAACAAAATACCCCATTTGGTTGCCAAATTTGTCCTTAGTGTGGCAATACCCCATTTGTGGTGATAAACTGCCGTTTGGGCCCATGGGAGGGCTCAGAAGGAAAGGAGTGCTATGTGTTTGTTGGAGTCTAGATTTTGCTGGATTGGCTTTCGGTTGCCATGTCGCATTTGCAGAGCCCCAGAGGTATCAAAGCAATGGAAACCCACCAGAAGTGACCCCATTTTGGAAACGACACCCCTCAAGGAATTCATTTATGGTTTTTGTTGTCATTTTGACCGCACAGTTTTTTCACAGCACCTATTTGAATTGGGCTGTGAAATGAAAAAAATGATATTTTTTCCAAAAATATGTCATTTTTGATCAAAATTTCTTATTTTCACAGGGAACAACATACCCCATTTTGTTGCCCAATTTGTCCTGAGTGCGGCAATACCCCATTTGTGGTGATAAACTGCCGTTTGGGCCCGTGGGAGGGCTCAGAAGGAAAGGAGCGCTATGTGTTTGTTGGAGTCCAGATTTTGCTGGATTGGCTTTCGGTTGCCATGTCGCATTTGCAGAGCCCCAGAGGTATCAAAGCAATAGAAACCCACCAGAAGTGACCCCATTTTGGAAACTACACCCCTCAAGGAATTCATTTATGGTTTTTGTTATCAGTTTGACCGCACAGTTTTTTCACAGCACCTATTTGAATTGGGCTGTGAAATGAAAAAAATGATATTTTTTCCAAAAATATGTCATTTTTGATCAAAATTTCTTATTTTCACAGGGAACAACATACCCCATTTTGTTGCCCAATTTGTCTTGAGTGCGGCAATACCCCATTTGTGGTGATAAACTGCCGTTTGGGCCCACGGGAGGGCTCAGAAGGAAAGGACCACCATTTGGCCTACTGGAGCTTTTCTGGTGCCAAGTCATGTATGCAGAAGCCCCTGAGGTACCAGTACAGTTGAAACCCCCGAGAAGTGACCCCATTTTAAAAACTACACCCCTTAAGACATTCATCTAAAGGTGTAGTGAGCATTTTGACCCCACAGGTACTGTGTAAAAGATAATGCGCAGCAGATGGTGCAGTGTGAGATTTGCAATTTTATATATATATATGCCATTTCAGTGTCCGATATATGGTGCCCAGCATGTGCCACCGGAGACAAACACCCCATCGATTGTAATGTGGGTTCTTCTGGGTACGGCAATACCCTACATGTGGCTGTTATCTGCTGCCTGGGCAAACGGCATGGCTCAGAAGGGAAAGATGAGGGGGATAAGCTGTGCGGAGCGCATCAGGGTAAATTAAAAATCAAGGGATGTATGGTCAATTTTAAAGCAATCTTTCATACAGAGCCCTGGTTTTTCAGGACACGTGTCACATTGATATATTGTGACTTTCCTTATCCCCCTCTTATAGCAGACTCTGCACCTCTTTTGAGTCTTTCCCTTCCCACCAGTTTGGGGAACTTCTCCTGGAAAGTGTTGCCCTGGTACGATGCGTGTGACCTCGCTTCCAGAAGTACTGGGTGCCCCCTCTTCCTGGTCCCTAAAGATTAGTTTCTTGATAACCACCTCTTGAAATTCTAGGAAAGTTCCCCTCTGGCCTGCACATTGATGTAACACGTACGCATTGTACAATGCCATCTGTATGATGTGCACGGCCAGCTTCTTATACCACACCCGCGATTTACGCATGGCGCTGTAGGGCTTCAGGACTTGATCTGCGAAGTCCACCCCTCCCATGTACCTATTGTAGTCCAGGATGCAGTCTGGTTTGGGGGTCTCTGTACTGGTACCTCGTACAGGTACATGGGTACTGGTGTGGCCATGTATTGTTGTCAATACAAGGACATCTCTCTTGTCCTTGTACTTGACACACAATATGTTGCTGCTAGAATGTGCCCTGCTCTCACCCCTTTTGAGTGTTTGCCCAAGCAGTGTCTTAGGGAGGCCTCTCAGGTTTTTTCTAGCAGTGCCGCATGCCACAATACTTCTGGAAGCGAGGCACTTGAAGAGTGGGACTCTGGTATAAAAATTATCCAGGTAGAGGTGGTAACCCTGGTCCAGCAGTGGGTGCACCAAATCCCACACAATTTTTGCATTAATTCCCAGTAAGGGGGGTGCATTCTGGGGGCTGAATACTACTGTCCTTCCCTTCATATATCCTAAATTTGTAGGTATACCCTCATGCACTCTCGCACAGCTTATACATCTTCACGCCATACCTTGCCCTCTTACTCGGCAGGTACTGGCGGAATTGAAGCCTCCCTTTAAAATGTACCAGGGACTCATCTATAGAAATACACTTCTCGGGGGTGTATGCTTGGGCAAACCGGGCACTGAAATGGTCTAATAGGGGTCTCAGTTTATACAAACGGTCAAAACTGGGGTCATCTCGGGGTGGGCACTGCTCATTATCAGTATAATGTAGGAAGCGAAGTATTGCCTCATAACGCATCCTGGACATGGCCATACGGTACATCGGGGTGTGGTATAGGATGTCCGTGCTCCAGTAGGTCCTAATGGACGGCTTTTTCAGAAGCCCCATATTCAAGTGAAGTCCCCAGAACTTGCCCAACTCTGCTGCGTCTACAGGAGTCCACCTCTGGGATTGGGCATAAAATGAGTTTGGGTTCTTGGTGATATATTGTTGGGCATATAAATTTGTCTGGGACACCATAACTTCTATAAAATCATCAGTAAAAAAGAACTTGAAAAAGTCCATCTCACTGAGCCCTGCCGTGTTAAATTTGATCCCTGGGCTGCCCGTGTACTCAGGGATTTAGGGGTTCATAGTGGTCTGGTGTGGGCGACCAAATGGTGTCACTTCGCTCAGGGGTATCAATTTTTGTACGGCCACTTGTCGAGGGGGTTTCAACGGTGGCGGTGGCGGTGGTGGTCCTGGGGCGTCTCCTAGGGGTTCCCTCCTCTTCATCACTGGATGAGGAGGTCGACAAATAAAATAGAGTCTCACCATCCGACGAGTCTGTGTCGGAGGCAAGAAATGAATATGCCTCTTCGGCACTAAATGTCCTTTGGGACATGTTTGTTGTGCTTAGTATACAGCAAACAAAAAAAAAAAATCCCAACTGGGAGCAATAGGCTGCTACCTAAACTAGCACAAAAGCGTGTTTTATTTTGTTTTGTTTTTAGAGAACAAGTGGGCATCCCTGACACTAAAACTAACTAGGGCGAGGGTTCCTAACACTAAACCTAACTAGATTTTATATGAACTTCCCTAACGCTAAACCTAACTGTGGCGACGATTCCCTGACACTAAACCTATCTAGATAATTCCGAGCTTTCCTGACGCTAAACCTAACTACAGTGACGGGAGCCTGACGCTAAACCTAACTTGATTTTATGTGAACTTCCCTGACGCTAAACCTAACTACGGTGATGGATCCCTAACGCTAAACCTAGCTACGGTGACGGATTCCTGACCCTGAATTCCCTGACGCTACACCTTACTACGCTTTTTGACTGTTCCCTGACACTAACTAACCCTAATCCTAAACTAACCAGTTAAATTGTCTAAAGTGTCTAAACTTTTTTTTTTTTTAACTTTTAATTTTTTTTTTGAGTTTTGAATATTTTATAAAGAAAAAAAGAAAAAAATATTCCCCAGGGACCAAAAATGTGTCCCTGAAGACTAACAAGTGGTCAGTGATACGAGATCAGTGACCAAAAATGTGGAAGGACCACAAAAAGGAAGGGAACAGGAGAGGGTAGTGGATGAAGTGGGTAGTGGGTAGTGGGTAGCTGAAAAAAGTCTGGTTTTTAACTTTTTTATAACTTTTTCTCTCTCTCTTCCTGCACACAACCGCTCCGAACGCCTCACGAACTCCAACAGAGATGTTCAGGGCGGATGTGATGTCAGGGAGAGGAAGTTTAGACACAGATCGCCGCTATTGGACAGTTGGTCAGCAACTAACCAATAGCTGCGATCGTGAAGGCGGGACCATTTAGATAGGTCCCGGCACATTGAGCTGTGATAGCCTGCTGTCGGAAACAGCGGCTGTCACAGCTCGTGAACGCGCGCGGCGCGCGCGGCACTCTCTTTAATGCATGACATACTATTATGTCCTGGAGCGCGAACGATGCACTTACCATGACATAATAGTATGTCCTGGAGCGTTAAGGGGTTAAAAAACTGTGTGAAATTCTACCTAGAAGAATTGATGATGTTTTGAAGACAAAGGGTAGTCACTCCAAATATTGATTTAATTTAGATTTCTCTTCTGTTCATTCCCTTTGTATTTTGGTAATTGATTTAAAAAAACTATTAACACTTCTATTTTTGAAAGCATTTTTACTTTGCAGCATTTTCCACAACTGCCTAAACCTTTTGCACATTACCGTATAATAGAAAAAAAGTCTTTGTTTGAAAAACTGATATTTGAACAATAAATATTAAAAAGATTGATTATTGTTATTTTGTAATATAATTTTCATGGGTCGTAACTGGACTGGATTTATTTTCTTTTTTTTTTACTTTATAGGGAATGGAAAATAACAACTTAACTACAATTCTTCTCCTTGGATTTCCCGGTCCATATACTGTTAGAATATTGTTATTTCTTCTCACCTTGATCATTTACCTCACCACTATATGTGGGAACCTCATGGTCATCCTTCTGGTGTCCTACAGCAGGGACCTCCACTCTCCCATGTACTTCTTTCTGACACAGCTCACCACTTCGGACATCATACTGACTTCGAACATTGTCCCAAATATGCTCCATATGATCCTGAACGATGGCTCCTCTATGTCTCTTCCAGGATGTATCACACAATTTTTTTTCTTTTCTTATCCTGAATGTGCGGAATGTTTTCTGCTGACAGTGTTGTCTTATGACCGATATCTGGCCATATGTAAACCACTGAATTATCATTCCATAAGTAGCCCAAGTCTGTGCATTAAATCTATTACTATGTCTTGGCTAATTCAGCCGGAATAATTATAACAGTACTTGTATCTTGGCTTCTGTACTGTAGGTTCAATGTCATTGATCACTTCTTTTGTGACTTAGACCCTATATTAGAACTGTCGTGTTCTGATACCTTTAATGTAAAGCTTGTGTCTACGTTATTGACTTTACCAGTGGTTGTTTTGCAATTTCTAATGATCGTCGTCTCTTATTCTTATATCAACCATACAATCTTAAACATAAAGTCCCTCAATCAAAGGGAAAAAGCCTTCTCCACCTGCGGATCTCACTTGGCTGTGGTGTCAATGTTCTATGGGACACATTTTTCTATTTATATAAGTCCAGTTGAGGGGAGATCAACAGTTGCACCAAAAATTCTCTCTCTCATGTACTGTGTGGTGACTCCATTAACAAACCCTGTGATATATTGATTAACCCCTTCCCAACATTTGCCGTATGGGTACGTCATGGAAAGCATTGAATTCCCGCAAATTGCCGTACCCATACGCCAAATGTTTGGCACCGGCTCAGAAGCTGAGTCGGTGCCATCATCGTCGGATCTCAGCTGTATCTTACAGCTGACATCAGAATGTAATGGCGGGGACCGAAATTAGCTTTGATCCCCGCCATTAACCCCTTAAGTGCAGCGCTCAAAAGCGATTCCGGTGGCTGCAATGACAACCGGAGGCCTAATACTGGCCTCCCGGTCTGCCTAGCACGGAAACCGGTCGAGATCCGCCCGGCGGCGGAGCCTGATCGGCTTCCGTAGCCGCCGGCAAGATGGCGCCGGGTCAGGAGCTGATCCGGCGTCATCAGCGGTGGAAGTCAGCTGTATGTTACAGCTGACATCCACCTGTAATGGTAGGAACCAGAGCTAGCTCCGATCCCTGCCATTAACCCCTTCGGATGTAGCAATCGAAAGCGATTGCTGCATCGTAACGGTTACTAGCAGATCACCAGCCCTGTCAGGCAATCAGGACTGGCGACTGCTGCTATGGCAACAGGAGACACAATGGTCTCCTGCTCTGCCATTATGGAAGCCGATTAGGCCCCGCCGGGAGGCGAAGCCTAATCGGCTTGCTGTCAGTGAATAACTGACAGATCTAATACATTGCACTATGTAGGTAGTGCAATGTATTAGAAAAAAATAAATCTGACAGCTGGACCTTCAAGTCCCCTAGTGGGACTTGAGAAAAAGTGTAAAAAAAAGTATAAAAAAAGTGTAAAAAAAAGTGAAAAAATAAAAGTTTGAAAACAATAAAAGTTACAAGTAATAAAATAAAACACAATCCCCCTTTTACTGTTATCAAGTCCTTTATTGTTGAAAAAAAATAATAAACCATACGTATTTGGTATCGCCGCGACCGTAACGACCTGAGGTATCAAAATATTATATTATTTATTGCACGCGGTGAACAGTGTAAAAAAATACTTAAAAAACGATACCAGAGTTTCTGTTTTTTGGTCACTTTGCCCTATGAATATAGGAAAAAAAAGTGATCAAAAAGTCGCACGTATTCCAAAAATGGTACCTATAAAAACTATAGCTCGTCTCGCAAAAAAAAGCCCTCATACAGCTCCGTCGACAAAAAAATGAAAACGTTATGGTTCTCACAACTTGGCGACAGAAAAAATGCATTCTTTTTACAAAAGTAGTTTTATTGTGCAAAAAATTGTAAAACATAAAAAAAGCTATAAATGAGGTATCACCGGAATCGTACTGACCCACAGAATAAAGTTAACATGTAATTTATAACGCATGGTGAACGCTGTATAAAAAAAACTAAATAAAACTATGCCAGAATTGCGGTTTTTTGTTTACCTGGCCTCCCAAAAAATAGGATAAAAGGTAGTCATAAAGTCGCATGTACCCCAAAATGGTACCAATAATAACTACAGCTTGTCCCGCAAAAAAAAGCCCTCATACCACTACGTCTATGAAAAAATAAAATTAGTTATGGCTCCAATAAGTCAGGAAATAAAAAATATGCAGTTGTGCCCGAGGGGAACATTTCTTCTGTTTGGAGAGGCGATTTATCAAGGACCTAAAATTAGGGAACCAGGAAAGGGAGGGCCCAAACATATCTGCTGGAAGCGACGGTGCCCGTATTATACCAGGATAACAATTCCTAGCAAAATTCCCCAAACTGCAAAGGTGTCGAGTGTGGACCAAAAGGGGGATAAGAAAGGACGCCATATATCAGTGCGACACCGGCCTGTGCAGAAAGGATTGCTTCACAGCGTAACACACATCTATGGATCATTTTATTGTTTTTTTCTATCCCATTATTATACCCCCTGACTATGCCCCTTATATACTCCGCCCGGCTTACATGTACCCCCACATTATAAATGAAAACACCAGCAATACTCAAACAAATCTACTACCAAGCAAAATCCGCTCTCCAAAAGCCAAATGGCGTTCCCTCCCATCTGAACCCTACAACGTGCCCAAACAGAAGTTTCCTTCCACATATATGGCACCGCCATACCCGGGAGAACCCTTTTAAAAGTTTTGGGGTGTGTGTCTCCAGCGTCATAAGCCGGCCATATCATGAATGGCATATCTAGGGAAAAATATAACTTTTTAATTTGCACCATTCCCAGTGCATTCATTTATGGAAAAGACCTGTGGGGTGAAATGCTCACTACACCCCTTAACAAATGCCTTGAGGGGTATAGCGTCGAAATAGGGTCACTTCTCAGGGGTTTCTTTTTATTAGTTCACATCTGAGCCTCTGCAGTTGTGAACCAATACTTTGTAAATCGACAAATTAGGCCTCAATTTGACATGGTACGCTTTCACTCCTGAGCCTGGTCGAATGTCCAGGCAAAAGATTAGGGCCCCATGTACAGTGTTTCTAAAACCAGGAAACCCAGCATAATAATTAGAGAGCTGTCTTGTTATGGTGTCACAAGCTGGGCACCACATATTGGAATATCTATGGGAAAAAAATCCAATTTTCACTCTGCAACATCGAGTTCACACTAATTTCTACAAAACACCTGCAGGGTTAAAATGCTTACTACACCCCTAGGTAAATGCATTGAGAGGTGTAGTTTCCAAAATCGGGTCACTTCTGGGGGGTTTCCACTGTTTTGGGCCCACAGGCACCCAGAAACCAATCCAGCAACATCTGCACTACAAATGGCGGTCCTTCCCTTCTGAGCCCTGCCGTTTGCCGAAACAGCAGTTTATAACCACATATGGGGTATTGCCGTACTCGGAAGAAATTGCTTTACAAATGTTGGGTTCTTTTTTTCCTTTATTTGTTGAGAAAATTAAAAAATTTGCGCTAAAGCTACGTCTTATTGAAGAAAAAGGATTGCTTTTATTTTCACTGCCCAATTCTAATAAATTCTATGAAACACCTGTGAGGTCAAAATGCTTACTACACCCCTAGATGAATTCCTCAAGAGGTGTAGTTTCCTAAATGGAGTCCCTTTTTGGGTGTTTTTATTGTTTTGTCCCCTCAGGGGCTTTGCAAATGTGACCTGGCCTCCACAAACCATTCCTGCTAAATGTGATCTCCAAAAGCCAAATAGCGCTCTTTCCCTTCTAAGCCCTGCCCTGTGTTCAAACAGCTGTTTATGACCACATGTGGGGTATTGTTTTACTCGGGAGAAATAGCTTTACAAATTTTGTGGTGCTTTTTCTCCTTCAGTCCTTGTGGAAATGAGAAAAAATTAGCTAAACCTACATTTTCTTTAAAAAAATTTAGATTTTTATTTTCAGGGCCTACTTCCAATAATTTCTGCAAAAAAACAGTGGGGTCAAATCGCTCACTATACCCCTAGATAATTTCCTCAATGGGTGTAGTTTCTAAAATGGGGTCACTTGTGGGGAATTTCCACTGTTTTGTCCCCTCAGGGACTTTGTAAATGTGACCTGGCCTCCGCAAACCATTCCTGCTAAATGTGAACTCCAAAAGCCAAATGGCACTCCATCCCTTCTAAGCCCTGCCGTGTGTCCAAACATCCGTTTATGACCACATGTGGGGTATTGTTTTACTCGGGAGAAATTGCTTTACAAATTTTGCGGTGCTTTTTCTCCTTCAGTCCTTGTGGAAATGAGAAAAAAAATCGCTAATCCTACATTTTCTTTGAAAAAATTTTGATTTTAATTTTCACGGCCTACTTCCAATAATTTCTTTAAAAAACCTGTGTGGTCAAAATGCTCACTATACATCTATATAATTTCCTTGAGATGTGTAGTTTCCCAGATGGGGTTACTTTTGTGGGATTTTGACTGTTTTGGCACCGCAAGAGCCCTTCAAACCTGACATGGTGCCTAAAATATATTCTAACAAAAATAAGGCCCCAAAATCCTCTAGGCGCTCCTTTGCTTCTGAGGCCGGTGCTTCATTCCAGTAGCACGCTAGTGCCACATGTGGGATATTTCCTAAAACTGCAGAATCTGGGCAACAAATATTGAGTTGCATTTCTCTGGTAAAACCTTCTGTGTTAGAAAAACAATTGTATTAAAAATGTATTTCTGCAAAAAAATATGAAATTTCACCTCTACTTTGCTTTAATTCCTGTGAAATGCCTAAAGGGTTAAGACATTTTCTAAATGCTGTTTTGAATACTTTGAGGGGTGTAGTTTTTAAAATGGGGTGACTTTTTGGGGGTTTCTAATATATAAGGCCCTCAAAGTCTCTTCACAACTGAACTGGCCCCTGTAAAAATAGCCTTTTGAAATTTTCTTGAAAATGTGAGAAATTGCTGCTAAAGTTCTAAGCCTTGTGATGTCATAGAAAAATAAAAGGATGTTCAAAAAACGATGCCAATCAAAAGTAGACATATGGGGGATGTTAATTAGCAACAATTTTGTGTGTTATAACTGCCTGTCTTACAAGCAGATACATTAAAATTGAGAAAAATGCTAATTTTTGCAATTTTTCCATACATTTTGGTGTTTTTCACAATTAAATACTGAACATATCGAGCAAATTTTGCCAGTAACTTAAAGTGCAATGTGTCACGAGAAAACAGTCTCAGAATCGCTTGGATAGGTGAAAGCATTCCGACGTTATTACAACATAAATTGACACATGTCAGATTTGAAAAATGAGGCTCTGTCAGGAAGGTCAAAAGTGGCTAAAGAGGGAAGGGGTTAAGAAATACAGACATTAAGATAGCTTTTAGAAGATTAATTGTACAGTGACATTATAGAAAAACTCTTAACTAGAGATGAGCGAACATATGAAAAGTTCGGTTCGGCTGGTTCGCCAAATTTCATGAAAAAGTTCGATTCGGACCGAACTAGTTTTGACCGAACCTGTAATACAAGAAAGCCCCTAAAAATCGTGTATAACACTATTTAAAAGCACTAGAAGCCCTGTATAACACTCTTAGGTCACCCATGAGTGTATGCAAGTACTTTTGAGCTGTCTTTAAGGCAAAGTTAGTGTCAAAGTTACGCCAACATGTATAGCTATAGGAAAACGGATGGGACACGGTGATAACTAACAGAAACCACTGCACTTGTGCATGTTGTATGCTTAATGCATTGTTAAAAAAGGTACAAAAATTAACCAATTTAGGCGGCTGATGCCTGCCAGGGTTCATACGTGTAAGGTGGTAAAAGAAGTAGCAATGGCTTTTAAAAAGCCCTCAAAAAATTTACCCTTTATGGTGGCAGATGCCTGCCGGGGTTCATCCATACATGGATGTAAAAGCAACAAGCAATGGCTTTTGACAAGCCCTCAAAAAATGTACCCCTTTTATTGGCAGATGCCTGCCGGGGTTCATCCATACATGGATGTAAAAGCAACAAGCAATGGCTTTTGACAAGCCCTCCAAAAATTTACCCTTTTTATTGGCAGATGCCTGCCGGGGTTCATCCATACATGGAAGTAAAAGCAACAAGCAATGGCTTTTGAGTGCAAGCCCTCCAAAAATTTACCCTTTTTATTGGCAGATGCCTGCCGGGGTTCATCCATACATGGATGTAAAAGCAACAAGCAATGGCTTTTCACAAGGCCTCCAGGCCTGCTTGTAGCAGACGGCAGTGGAGGTGTATTGGTGGTAGCAGAGGTAGCCAGCGGAAAGCAAGGGTGTTAGTAGTAGTAGTAGTAGCAGCACATTAAAAGAGACTGGACAGTCACAGGACAAAGCCCTGTGGTGGGGCAGGCCTCAGGCCTGCTTGTAGCAGACGGCAGTGGAGGTGTATTGGTGGTAGTAGAGGTAGCCAGCGGACAGCAAGGGTGGTAGTAGTAGTAGTAGAAGTAGCAGCACATTAAAAGAGACTGGACAGTCACAGGACAAAGCCCAGGCACAGGGGTTTTAGAATAATCACCGATCCACGCTTGATTCATTTTCAGAAACGTGAGATTTTCCAAGCTGTTGGCGGACAATCTTGTTCGCTTAGGGGTGATGAAGCCCTCTGCCGCGCTGAATACCCTCTCTGACGCTACACTGGAGGGTGGACAAGACAGTAGACCCATGGCAAACTGGGCCAGTTCTTGCCAATGATCCAATCTGCTGACCCAGAAGTCCATGGGGTCTGGGATTAGCATTTCTGACGGAGAAAGGGCACAGTCCAGGTACGAGTGAACCTGGTTGTTTAGGTGCTGCACCTGGTGATGGTGAACATCCCTTTGGTGACTACGATGTGTGTCAGGTCGGGGTATTGGATGTAAAAATGTTGTCATCATATTTTCCAAACTGAATTGGCTGCTGCTGCTGCTGCCACTGCTGCCGCCTATTGCAGAGGTAGCTCTGCCAGAGGCGGTGGAACGATGAGACAGTGGGGAGCGGAATGTGGTGCCCCGGTCAGACATGCTTGCAGCAGGTGTTTGCCGTTTGAAAGCCGTGACGAGCTGGCTGCATAGCTTCTCTCGATAATAAGCCAATTTTGCCTCCCTCTCGGAAGGCGCAAAAAACTCCCCCTTTCTGGCTCCATACCGAGGGTCTAAAAGTGTGGCTATCCAGTACTCATCTCTTTGCTTCATGCTAACAATGCGCGCAAGTAACGAAGCATACAGCTCGCCATACTGGCCAGCATTTCAGAGTGCCCGGTTGGTTCCATCTCCGCCCCATACTGCCATGGTTGTCCATCATCAAGGTCGTCGTCAGACTTGTCATCACCATCACTGTCATGTTGTGCGGCTGCCTCGTACCCTATCCCTTCCTGTCATTCCATCTCCAAATCCAGCTCCTCTTCAGGTCCTGTTTCCTCATCCTCATCCTCCTCCTCCGCCTCAACATCCATAGCCAGATGTGATCCTTCCTCCATCCTTTGCTAAATCATCGCTGTGAGCGTTTGCTCCATAATGAATATCAGCGGCATAACATCGTTCATTCCGCTAGCGTCACGGCTCACAAATCGTGTGGCCTCTTCAAAGGGCCTCAAAACGCGACATGCGTCTCTAACCAGCTGCCAGTGCCTGAGCTCGAAATTACACTGGCTCCAAACGCTGCCCGTCTGCTGCATCAGGAAATCATTCACGGCTTTCCGCTGTTCGTACAGACGGTCCAACATGTGCAGGGTGGAATTCCAGCGTGTTGGAACGTCGCAAATGAGGCTGTGTTCTGGGAGTTTATCAACAGAAATTGTACTTAGAGCATATATCAAACCATCAGGTATGACAATGATTATCAGAAATCCAAAAATATACCTGATGTAAAAAATAACACCAAGTAGGCAGAAAATAAAATATGTAAATCTTTATTATCCCATACGGGAGAAGTTACCCACAAAAAACATACATCTAAAATACAAAAAACTAAAAACACCCCAGATGGGAATGTGCATCAAGTCCCACGGAAATGACCATATGATATAACAAGATGATGGTATGAGACATATGAGTGAATAGCCAGAAGATCCAATATCTAGAATGATCAACTAAGACGGCAAGATATGACTCAATATAATGCAAAAGTGTATCAAAGTCTACAAAAATCTAAATAGATCGTCATTTACCTGAAGTGGACATGATAAGGAACACTCTCCGATCCAAGGACCACCTCGACGCGCGTTTCGCTTCCTTCGTCAGGAGGTGAAGTATGCCTGATAATTCCCCTCTTAAGTACACCTCCAAATGAGGTGATGTGAAGCAGCGCATGACAGGTCACGCCAATCTCCCCGCGTCAGACCATCCACGTCACGGCCGGAAGTTCGTACCTGGAAACCAGGACTCGTTCTCAGACCTAGAGACAACTTCCGGTCCGACGCATGAGAGATCACGATCACGCGACCCGCATGCGCACCCATCAAGTACCCAACAGGTGAAGCAGGAAGCACACTGTCATTAGGGGAAAGTGTCCTAAATCCAATCCTTGCAACTGTCAAAAGCTATCAATAATTCCTATGTATATGCACATGATAATAAACCGGAATATTGCGAAAGTATCATAATAAGCGTAACATTAAATCCAAAATTAAATAGCTCAACAAATAATTATATAAATATAGAAATATAGGTATACATGGCTGACCACAAATATCTTCATTATAGTACCACAAAATTCATTACTGGTAATGTATCATACACATAATGATTAGATGTGATTGAACGTAACATACAGGATCCAACATAACAAATCATGTGTATTTAAAACCACCCATAAAAAATAAATAATAATTTAGGAGGACCAAAAAACGGACCAGACCCTTAATTGTATATAAGTGTAAAGTGCACAGTAGTAGGTAGTTGGATTCATAGATGCTGATCCCAAACGAAACCCATAACATTAAATCACGGGTACCGACCAGGATGAGCAGCACGGATCCAAAAATAAAGTGAAATGAAATAACACAACATTACATACACATAAATTAATAAATATATAATATATTTACAATAAAATAAATCATATTTAAGATTAAATTAATAATATAATACAAACACATTTATACATATATATCCCCCACAGTAATAACCATTAATTATATTTATATATGTATCAGAATCCACTCAAAAATTATAATATAAATATACCCATAAATTTATACACAATAAATATCAATAAATCAATAAATAAATATCCAATTAGTGTAAATATACGTTAAAACTTCCGTGACAAAATGTATTATTATTAAATAGTGTGCATACATATTTACACATTCTACATATCTTACATACATATAAATATATGATCAATATAACCACTCATACATATATAAAACCATACACATATAATTCATACGGATACAGCCATGTATTATACTCATATTCATATCTTCGCATCTTCCTTATATGATCATCGGCACTAATCAATTTCTTTTCTCGGTATCACTCTTGACAGGAATCCATTATATCGACACTAACAGCAAAATTAAAAGCAGCATTAGTCTTACACATAGTAATTTACAAAAAGGATGCAAAACTTTGTGATTCGTTCAGACCCCTAGGGGACATGGTATCCAAAGTAACAATCCATTTCAATTCCTTTCTCATTAAATTCTTCCCAATATCCCCCCCGCGGTTCCCAGCATAAATCCGGTCAATGCCCTTAACTTTCAAGAGTCTCCAATTGCTATCATGGAACTCCTTGAAGTGCCTTGCAAGAGGCTTGCTCCTGTCACCAAAAAGGGCCTCATCGAATCCTTCATGTCTATATTGAATGCCCTTAATGTCCCTAATGTGTTCCATTATCCGTATTTCCTGACGAAGGAAGCGAAACGCGCGTCGAGGTGGTCCTTGGATCGGAGTGTGTTCCTTATCATGTCCACTTCAGGTAAATGACGATCTATTTAGATTTTTGTAGACTTTGATACACTTTTGCATTATATTGAGTCATATCTTGCCGTCTTAGTTGATCATTCTAGATATTGGATCTTCTGGCTATTCACTCATATGTCTCATACTATCATCTTGTTATATCATATGGTCATTTCCGTGGGACTTGATGCACATTCCCATCTGGGGTGTTTTTAGTTTTTTGTATTTTAGATGTATGTTTTTTGTGGGTAACTTCTCCCGTATGGGATAATAAAGATTTACATATTTTATTTTCTGCCTACTTGGTGTTATTTTTTACATCAGGTATATTTTTGGATTTCTGATAATCATTGTCATACCTGATGGTTTGATATATGCTCTAAGTACAATTTCTATTGATAATTTCATATTTTTGTATTTTTGTAGCAGATAAAAATTCTTATATAAGATGAATATAATACATGGCTGTATCCGTATGAATTATATGTGTATGGTTTTATATATGTATGAGTGGTTATATTGATCATATATTTATATGTATGTAAGATATGTAGAATGTGTAAATATGTATGCACACTATTTAATAATAATACATTTTGTCACGGAAGTTTTAACGTATATTTACACTAATTGGATATTGATTTATTGATATTTATTGTGTATAAATTTATGGGTATATTTATATTATAATTTTTGAGTGGATTCTGATACATATATAAATATAATTAATGGTTATTACTGTGGGGGATATATATGTATAAATGTGTTTGTATTATATTATTAATTTAATCTTAAATATGATTTATTTTATTGTAAATATATTATATATTTATTAATTTATGTGTATGTAATGTTGTGTTATTTCATTTCACTTTATTTTTGGATCCGTGCTGCTCATCCTGGTCGGTACCCGTGATTTAATGTTATGGGTTTCATTTGGGATCAACATCTATGAATCCAACTACCTACTACTGTGCACTTTACACAAATATACAATTAAGGGTCTGGTCTGTTTTTTGGTCCTCCTAAATTATTATTTATTTTTTATGGGTGGTTTTAAATACACATGATTTATTATGTTGGATCCTGTATGTTACGTTCAATCACATCTAATCATTATGTGTATGATACATTACCAGTAATGAATTTTGTGGTACTATAATGAGGATATTTGTGGTCAGCCATGTATACCTATATTTATATATTTATATAATTATTTGTTGAGCTATTTAATTTTGGATTTAATGTTACGCTTATTATGATACTTTCGCAATATTCCGGTTTATTATCATGTGCATATACATATGTATTATTGATAGCTTTTGACAGTTGCAAGGATTGGATTTAGGACTTTCCCCTAATGACAGTGTGCTTCCTGCTTCACCTGTTGGGTACTTGATGGGTGCGCATGCGGGTCGCGTGATCTCTCATGCGTCGGACCGGAAGTTGTCTCTAGGTCTGAGAACGAGTCCTGGTTTCCAGGTACGAACTTCCGGCCGTGACGCGGATGGTCTGACGCGGGGAGATTGGCGTGACCTGTCATGCGCCGCTTCACATCACCTTATTTGGAGGTGTACTTAAGAGGGGAATTATCAGGCATACTTCACCTCCTGACGAAGGAAGCGAAACGCGCGTCGAGGTGGTCCTTGGATCGGAGTGTGTTCCTTATCATGTCCACTTCAGGTAAATGACAATCTATTTAGATTTTTGTAGACTTTGATACACTTTTGCATTATATTGAGTCATATCTTGCCGTCTTAGTTGATCATTCTAGATATTGGATCTTCTGGCTATTCACTCATATGTCTCATACCATCATCTTGTTATATCATATGGTCATTTCCGTGGGACTTGATGCACATTCCCATCTGGGGTGTTTTTAGTTTTTTGTATTTTAGATGTATGTTTTTTGTGGGTAACTTCTCCCGTATGGGATAATAAAGATTTACATATTTTATTTTCTGCCTACTTGGTGTTATTTTTTACATCAGGTATATTTTTGGATTTCTTGCTTACTGGGAAATTGTTTTGACGCTGCAAGTCCAGGAGGGTGTGCTGAAATGCATACGAACGTCTAAAGCGAACGCAAACCCTCCTGGACATGGCCAGCACACCCTTCAAACCAACATATGACTTTAAGAAGCGTGTTATGACCAGATTGATCACATGTGCCATGCAAGGAGCGTGTGTCAGGTGACCTAGACGCAGTGCAGCCACAACGTTCTTGCCGTTATCAGAGACAACATTGCCGAGTGTGAGTTTCAGAGGAGACAGCCAGTGTGCGATTTCCTCCTTGATGCACAGCAGCAGCTCCTGCCCTGTGTGGCTTTTCTCGCCCAGGCTCAGCAGGTGTAAGACAGCGTTGTGGCGCTTCACCTTGCACCTATGAAAAGAGGAGGGAGGAGGAGTGGAAGATACGCTGTGTCCTGTCGGGGACGGGAAGACCTCCAAGGAGGAAGGCAAGGAGGAGGAGGAGGAGTAGGAGGAGGAGGATGGTAGGCGCCTGGTGTCCGGAGTTGAACCAGAAAGATACAAGCGTGGAGGTGGTAATGCCTGGCTTTGCTGCAGTGGTGCATTAGACTGCAAAATATTGACCCAGTGGGCCGTGAAGGACATGTACTGTCCCTGCCCATAGTTGCTGCTCCACGTTTCGACGGTGGCATGTACCTTGCTGCACACGGATAATTGCAAGGACTGGCACACCTTTTCCTCCACATGCTTGTGCAAGGCAGGGACAGCTGTTTTGGAGAATTAATGTCGGCTAGGTATTCGCCACCTAGGCTGAGCGCACGCCATCAATTGCTTGAAGCCGGCAGAGTCGACCAGGTGGTACGGCAGCGACTGCACCACCAACAACTAAGCCAGGTGTGAATTAAGCCGCATGACAAGTGGATGACAGGGTATATATTGTTGCTTATTTGACAACGATTCCGTAATGGATAAATGACGGGACTCAGGAGGAGCACTAAATGACAGTAATGATGATGATGACAACGACATGGTGGATAAGGCCTGGCTACTACTTAGATGACAGGGACTCGGAGCAGCAGCAGCAGCAGCGGTAGAGGGGTCTTCATTAGATGTACATGATGATGGTGGGGCATGTCGATTGTCCCACATGGCTTTGTGATGCCGCTCCATGTGTTTACGTAGAGCGGTAGTTCCTACATTGCTGCCCACCCACGCCTTACTTTCTGCTTGCAGATACGGCACTGTTCCATGTTTTCGTCCTCCGGGAAGGTACAGAAAAATTGCCACACGGCAGAGTACCGTAAAGAGGTAGTGCCACGTCGTCCACCACCACCACCCGAGCTTGCCCCTTGTCTGGCAGGCTTTTTTCGGGAGCCTACACCAGCATCGGACTCGGTTGCACCAAACACACTGCAGGGTATGCTACCATAACCATGGCACCTCCTTGGGTCCTAATCGTTGCATACCACTACCTTTCATGATCAGTTTGGACACTTGGCGACAACTAGTCTCAGACCAGTTTATTTATTGTATTTCACTAACAACCAAGAGGCGGTAGGTACATAGATACTGGGCAGTCCAGAGTATCACAAGCGTCCACAAACAATCACATGTTGTGATAATGTGCTGCCTCTTAAAGGACCAAGCCTTAAAAAACATTAAATAGTGCAAATAAATGACAATCTAAACAATCTTTAAGGGGTTGCATGGATACAGGCAATTGACACAGTAGTATAGATAAATATTCATAGCTGTGAAGAGGGATAAAGGGGAGTCACAGCTCTGCCCAATATTGAATTTTTAATAGATTCTCCCACTTTAGTGTCACGCTCTCTTCCCCTCGAACACTCCTTTCTTTGATCCTGTGTTGCACTCCCTTGACCTGCAGCCAGGGGCGTAACTAGGAAAGACTGGGCCCCATAGCAAACTTTTGACTGAGGCCCCCCCCTCCCCTGGGTGTCACACAACCCCCCTTGTAGATAGTGCCTTTTTTACAGCCCCCCTGTAGATAACGCCATACAGCCCCCCTGTAGATAACGCCATACAGCCCCCTGTAGATAACGCCATACAGCCCCCCCTGTTGATAACGCCATATAGCCCCCCTGTAGATAACGCCATACAGCCCCCTCTGTAGATAACATCATACAGCCCCCCTGTAGATAATGCCATACAGAACCCCTTTAGATAACGCCATACAGCCCACCCTGTAGATAACGCCATACAGCCCCTTCTGTAGATAACGCCATACAGCCCACCCTGTAGATAACGTCACACAGCCCCCCTGTAGATAACGCCATACAGCCCCCCTGTAGATAACACCATACAGCCCCCTCTGTAGATAACATCATACAGCCACCCCTATAGATAACGCCATACAGACCCCCTGTAGATGACGCCATACAGCCCCCCTGTAGATAACGCCATACAGTCCCCTCTGTAGATAACGCCATACAGCCCACCCTGTAGATAACGTCACACAGCCCCCCTGTAGATAACGCCATACAGCCCCCCTGTAGATAACACCATAGAGCCCCCTCTGTAGATAACATCATACAGCCACCCCTATAGATAACGCCATACAGACCCCCTGTAGATGACGCCATACAGCCCACCCTGTAGATAACATCACACAGCCCCCCTGTAGATAACGCCATACAGCCCCCTGTAGATAACACCATAGAGCCCCCTCTGTAGATAACATCATACAGCCACCCCTATAGATAACGCCATACAGACCCCCTGTAGATGACGCCATACAGCCCCCCTGTAGATAACGCCATACAGTCCCCTCTGTAGATAACGCCATACAGCCCACCCTGTAGATAACGCCATACAGCCCACCCTGTAGATAACGCCATACAGCCCCCCTGTAGATAACGTCATATAGACCCCCCTGTAGATAACACCATACAGACCCCCTGTAGATAACGCCATACAGCCCCCCCTATAGATAACGCCATACAGTCCCCTCTGTAGATAACGCCATACAGCCCACCCTGTAGATAACGCCATACAGCCCACCCTGTAGATAACGCCATACAGCCCCCCTGTAGATAACGCCATACAGCCCCCTCTGTAGATAACGCCATACAGCCCCCTGTAGGTAACGCCATACAGCCCACCCTGTAGATAACGCCATACAGCCCCCTTTAGATAACATCATACAGACCCCCCTGTAGATAACACCATACAGCCCCCCCTGTAGGTAACGCCATACAGACTCCCCTGTAGATAACGCCATACAGCCCCCCTGTAGATAACATCATACAGCCCCCCCTGTAGATAAAGCTATACAGACCCCTTTGTAAATAGCACCATACAGCCCCCCCTGTAGATAACGCCATACAGCCCACCTGTAGATAACGCCATACAGATCCCCCTGTAGGTAACGCTATACAGCACCCCTGTAGGTAACGCTATACAGCCCCCCTGGAGATAACGCCATACAGCCCGCCTGTAGATAACGCCATACAGCCCCCTGTAGGTAACGCCATACAGTCCCCCTGTAGGTAACGCTATACAGCCCCCCGTGTAGGTAACGCCATGCAGCCCCAACCCCCCAAAAAAATCCGACCTATAGTGTGTCCTACAAAAGACATGTATCCCCTCTCCACAGGATAGGGGATACATGTGTGATCGCTGGCTGTCAATAGGGAGAACGGGGGACCGAAAGTCCCCTGAAGTTCTCCATGACTAACCTCTGACTTCCGGAGTCTGCACGGCTCAATAAAAATGAAAGGAGCGCTGGTCACGCATGCGCACATTTCTACGGAGCTGCCGACACAGACCCCGGAAGTCCGAGGTCTGTCATGGAGAACTTCAGGGGACTTTCGGTCCCCCGTTCTCCCTATCGCTGCCAGCGATCACACATGTATCCCCTATCCTGTGGATAGGGGATACATGTCTTATGTAGGTACAACCCGTTTAATGGCAGAGCGGGGAGATACCTCTCTGCTCTGCCGTAGTGTTCAGTGGTGTCGCGCTGTAGCAGCCATAGCGGCAGCTAGCGGAGCCTCCGGCCATGGTGGGGGCCCGTGCCGGCGGGCGACACGGGCCCCCTCATGCCGCGGGCCCCGTAGCAGCCGCTATGGCTGCTACAGCGGTAGTTACGCCACTGCCTGCAGCCATGAGTCTAGACAGACAATCCCTGGAGAGCCATTAGAGGTTTTGGGGTATACAGAATATCTTCAGCCAAAGCGTTTGTCTCTCTCACAGAAGGTCCTTCTGACCACTTTCTTTAGCACTCATGACACTAATGCCGCCCCTTCTTTCCCCTTCCCCTCTTATGAACTTTCCTACTCTAGCGTCACACCAATCAACTTGATTGATGCGGTGAAGTGGCGGCTCACAGTCATTTCACCATGCGGGTGGGGGTCGATGGACCCTTGTTCTCCAGATAGGTGCGGGTCCCACCTCCTATGGAAAGGCCACAAGTATCTGAGATAGGAATACTTGTTTCTCAGCATAGGTCCACTGAATCAGCTTTAGGCTGGGTTCACACGACCTATTTTCAGACGTAAACTAGGCGTATTATGCCTCGTTTTACGTCTGAAAATAGGGCTGCAGTACGTCGGCAAACATCTGCCCATTCATTTGAATGGGTTTGCCGACGTACTGTGCAGACGACCTGTCATTTACGCGTTGTCGTTTGACAGCTGTCAAACGACGACGCGTAAATGGACTGCCTCGGCAAAGAAGTGCAGGGCACTTCTTTGCCACGTAATTTGAGCTGTTCTTCATTGAACTCAATGAAGCACAGCTCAAGATTTACGAGCGTCTCAGAGCGTCTCAGACGCCTCGTAAATTACGAGGAGGAGCATTTACGTGTGAAACGAGGCAGCTGTAAACAGTCTGTCTTTTCACACGTAAATGCCTCTCATCGTGTGAACATACCCTAATTCATGATCCCACCTCTGCTCCTGCTTCTATACAAGCGTTTATAGAGAGGCAAATTTAGAATGAAAAAAAATAAATTTGTTCAAGGATAGTCTTTCATTTAATTGTTTAGTAGTTGAGAACAAAACATTGTGATTTCTTGCACATTATATGTATATACATTTTTAAATACCCTGTAAGTATGAGTCTATAGAGGAGTACTATAAAGCTGTCATATTATCTACTGCCATGTACTGTAGTAGATATTTAGGTCCATCAAAGTTTATCTCGTTAGATATTTCTGAAGTGTTTCTTGTACAGATTTCTTAATATCTTTGTTTCTCAGACTGTATATAATGGGGTTGATGAAAGGAGTAAATACAGTATATAGCAGAGATAGGATCTTACTGATGGTCGATGATTCTCCTTTTGTTGGAAAAACATAAACTGTGAACAAAGTCCAGTAGAATATGGAGACCACAATGAGGTGGGAGCTACAGGTGGAGAAGGCTTTCTGTCTACCATTACTGGAGGGAATCCTTAAGATGTTCACGATAATATTAATATAACATTTTATAATTATTAGTGTAGGAACAATTACTAAAGTAACACTCAGTAAATATATCTCTAGTTGAACAATGAAGGTATCAGAACAGGCAATGTCTAGTAAGGGAACAAGATCACAGAAGAAATGGTCAATCATATTTGGTCCACAGAAGACTAGTTTTGATGGTGATATGGTGACAATAGTTGAAACCAAAAAACACAAAGCCCATATCTCAACAATCAATTTCACACAATATTCATGTGTCATTATAGAAGTATAACGGAGGGGATTACAGATGGCCACATATCTGTCAAAGGACATCACTGTGAGGAGAAGACATTCTAATACTTCCGAGGCACAGAAAAAATAAAACTGAGTGAAGCAGCCAATAAAAGTGATAGTTCCTCCGTTCATGAGTAGAATATGGAGCATGTTGGGGACAATATTTGTGGCTAGTAAGATGTCACTGATGGACAGTTGTGAGATGAAGAAGTACATTGGAGTGTGGAGATTTTTGCTGATGGACACAAGTAATATTATCACGAGATTGCCATATAATGTTGCACCGAAAAAAAGGAGAAACAGAAGGAATAGCACATTTCTTAAAAGTTGACTGCCTTGAAATCCTATAAGGTAAAACCCTGTGACCACAGTCAGATTTCTCTGCAAGCAGAAGGAAAAAGTAAATAAAACATTAAGTAGACTTCACGTTACATCAAGCCATGTTGTATTTTACTCAAGACTAGAATAGTACCGGCAGTGTTGCCGGGGTCCACAGGATGTGCAAATGTTACCCATATAAACTCTATCTCTCCCTTACAATTATTTATGAATTATTCTGAGCACAACTAAATTCATATTAAGAACCTTACATTATCCTATATAAGAAGGTAAAAATTAGTAACTTAGGATAGGCCATCAATATGAGATTGGTGAGGGTCCGACTCTCGGCACTCCCCACTGATCAGCTACCTGAAAGAGCCATGACACTGATACGACGCTCTTCATCCTAAAGATAGGTCATCAATTTTAAAAACCCAGATAATCCCTTTAACCTCTAATTTCTCAGTAGAAATAGAAAGGAGATATGCATTCAATATCAAAAACACCACAGAGATGACCCAATGCCAAATTTCACAATGTCCGCACTGATTTACTCAGCTAAGAATTGGAGTCATGTAGATTGTCCAACTGATATTCTCCCTGTTATCCTTGACTTGCCCAAATAGATAGTCAGGCCACCATGCTGAAAAAATTGACCGGGCCATCAATAGACTATCGCTCAGCAAGGAAGTGAGTCATTTATTAACAATCATGAACAGACATAAAGCTATAGCAAAAAATACAGTATGTTTTTTTTAAAACTGTAAAAGAATCCTAACATTGATCCTGAGATAAGGAGATACAGAGCTTCACTTTCTCATCTATCTAGACATGTTAAAAAGTAAGGACACCCCAAGTAAAGTTTTTTATTTTATAACATATGTGGACATATAAATATTTAACCTTTAGTGAATGGGATGCAGAGGCGTTGTTTTTCCCGGGGGGCTTTTGGCCATTCGAAGATGTTGGCTTAATCCAAATATTAGATTTATTCACCCACAGTGGACAGGCAACATTTCGACTCCACCATAGTCCTTTTTGAAAACCTTTAAAATGACTCTATGATAGAAATGTTGCCTGTTCACTGTGGGTGAATAAAAATAATATTTGCATTAAGCCAACATTTGCAGTGCCGCTCTCTCTTTGCTATATATATATATATATATATATATATATATATATATATATGTACACTACCGTTCAAAAGTTTAGGGTCACTTAGAAATTTCCTTATTTTTGAATGAAAAGCACAGTTTTTTTCAATGAAGATAAGATTAAATTAATCAGAAATACACCCTATACATTGTTAATGTGGTAAATGACTATTCTAGCTGCAAACATCTGGTTTTTAATGCAATATCTACATAGGTGTATAGAGGCCCATTTCCAGCAACCATCACTCCAGTGTTCTAATGGTACATTGTGTTTGCTAACTGTGTTAGAAGGCTAATGGATGATTAGAAAACACTTGAAAACCCTTGTGCAATTATGTTAGCACCACTGTAAACAGTTTTGCTGTTTAGAGGAGCTATAAAACTGACCTTCCTTTGAGCTAGTTGAGAATCCGGAGCATTACATTTGTGGGTTCGATTACACTCTCAAAATTGCTAGAAAAAGAGAGCTTTCATGTGAAACATGACAGTCTATTCTTGTTCTTAGAAATGAAGGCTATTCCATGCGAGAAATTTAAGATTTCCTACAACGGTGTGTACTACTCCCATCAGAGGACAGCACAAACAGACTCTAACCAGAGTAGAAAGAGAAGTGGGAGGCCCCGCTGCACAACTGAGCAACAAGACAAGTACATTAGAGTCTCTAGTTTGAGAAATAGACGCCTCACAGGTCCTCAACTGGCAGCTTCATTAAATAGTACCCGCAAAACGCCAGCGTCAACGTCTACAGTGAAGAGGCGACTCCGGGATGCTGGCCTTCAGGGCAGAGTGGCAAAGAAAAAGCCATATCTGAGACTGGCTAATAAAAGGAAAAGATTAATATGGGCAAAAGCACACAGACATTGGACAGAGGAAGATTAGAAAAAAGTGTTATGGACAGACGAATCGAAGAGTGAGGTGTTTGGATCACACAGAAGAATATTTGTGAGATGCAGAACAACTTAAAAGAGGCTGGAAGAGTGCCTGACGCCATCTGTCAAGCATGGTGGATGTAATGCGATGGTCTGGGGTTGCTTTGGTGCTAGTAAAGTGGGAGATTTGTACAAGGTAAAAGGGATTTTGAATAAGGAAGGCTATCACTCCATTTTGCAACGCCATGCCATACCCTGTGGACAGCGCTTGATTGGAGCCAATTTCATCCTACAACAGGACAATGACCAAAAGCACACCTCCAAATTATGCAAGAACTATTTAGGGAAGAAGCAGGCAGCTGGTATTCTTTCTGTAATGGAGTGGCCAGCACAGTCACCAGATCTCAACCCTATAGAGCTGTTGTGGGTGCAGCTTGATCGTATGGTACGCAAGAAGTGCCCATCAAGCCAATCCAACTTGTGGGAGGGGCTTCTGGAAGCATGGGGTGAAATGTCTCCCGATTACCTCAGCAAATTCACAGCTAGAATGCCAAAGGTCTGCAATGCTGTAATTGCTGCAAATGGAGCATTCTTTGACGAAAGCAAAGTTTGAAGGGGAAAATTATTATTTCAAATAAAAATCATTATTTCTAACCTTGTCAATGTCTTGACTATATTTTCTAGTCATTTTGCAACTCATTTGATAAATATAAGTGCGAGTTTTCATGGAAAACACAAAATTGTCTGGGTGACCCCAAACTTTTGAACGGTAGTGTATATACAAATATATATATATATATATATATATATATATATATATATATATATTTACACATACATACACTGGCAATGTGTGGCAATAAATTGTTGTCTGTTTTTTAACTTGAGATCTTGGTGTGACTTTAAAACATTTCATCAAAATAAATATATTCTTCACAATCAAACTAATTATTGGGGTTTCTGAGAGTTGTCACTCCCATCTGGCGACATTGGTTATAAAGACCCTTGTTTTCTTATCCACATTCTAATTACATAATGTCATGTTATCCAGTAATGATTTGTAGCCTAAGGATCTACATATGTCATTCACACCATACTGTATATGCTATTTAATATGTACTTTGATGTCATAGTTGAACATGAAGTACTGAAGCTTTTTATAAGGTTATTTTAACATAGAATTACACTAAAGTTTCAGATCTTATAATTGGCTTTTGAAGTGTAGGTTTCGATTGGACAACTGCAAGATCTTTCATTGAAGACTGCCATGAAACAGACTAACATTCCATCAAATCCCCCTCAACTCCATTGTTAAAGTCTCCAACGTCTCCTCTAGATTTTTCACCATGTCCCCTGTAGCTTTTCCGCCATGACCACTGTAGATCTTCAATAACTCTCTAGCTCATCCACATCCTCTTCTCCAGCTCATCCACATCCTCTTCTCCAGCTCATCCACCACCTCCATGCTCTTGCTGTACCTTTATTGACTACTAAATCCCAAGTAAATACAAGTAAAAGTCCTAACATTAACATACAAAGCTCTTAAGAACCTTAGGGCCCGTTTGCATGGGCCAATTACTAGGCAAACAAGCGTTTTCAGAATGTTCGTTCCCGATCATTGCTCTGTGTAAACAGGGCAACGATCAGTCGATGAATGAGCAAACGGTCGTTTATCGGCTGATCGTATCATTTCTACTGCCTAAAATATTATCGCTGTCGGCAGCACAACTCCCTGTGTAAACTGAAGTTTCATTCTATAATTGGCTTTTAAAGTGTAGGTCTCGATTGGACAACTGCAAATTTTTTTTTATTAAAGACTGCCATCAAGCAGACTAACATCCCATCAATTAATCCTCAACTCTATTGCGGAACTTACCAATCACCACCTCTCCTCTACACCTCCCGTAACCTCTCCTCCAGTTTATCCACCACATACCTGCTCTGTCGGTGCCTCCATTGACTACTTCATGGCAGGTAAATACAAGTCAAAGTTATAGCAATAACACCCAGATTTCTTTACAACATATCTCTCTCTCTCCCCTCATCTCCAGATATTAATTAAATTGCAACCTCTGTCCTATATGTAACCTACTATTCTCCTCTTCTCAAATATTTTGCCTCTCACTCTCATAAATGTATTGATACGGGAAATAAAACAATCCCCTACCCTTCAAGCATATAAAATAAGCCTAAAAATATAGTAAAAATTAGTAAAGAAATAATAAAAAAGAGAAACCTTATCAACCATATCATTTGATCACTATTTTGCTTTTCATATTATATATATATATTCACCTCACAATAACTATATCACCAAGTAAATTCAATGAGTCCCAACAAAAAACCTTTGTAAATATTCCTGAAATGCTTGGGATTCACTACAATGGTTTTGTACTTACATCAGATATTTCCATTTTCCTTCTAAAACATTTCTTGAATGATGAGAAGAATTTTGCATTTTCGTGGAAATATTTTTAGCCCTTTCCTTAAGAATTATAGATCAATAAACAATGAAAAACCAATAAACCAATCCAATCAGAGAAATATTACAATGTGGCACAGAGGCTTCCTATGTAGTGTTCTGGTGTGAGGTGATCGGGCACATGACCAGTACATATATAATGACACATAAAGTTACTACCTATGAATATATATACCTAGTGAAGGGAATGGACTGTGGAAGACAACTCTATGGAAAGTTTTTGCCATTTCGTCATTTTTCCTCATGTCCCCTGAGTTCCAGCTCACAGAGGAGTAAAATTTCTGATAATTAGTTGTCAAAATATCATAAAAAATCCTCATTAAAAAGTTAAACTTTACTGAAAGTATTTGATAAAGCAAAACAATATGAAGTAAGTTAAGTTATACAATGTAACAGTCAGAATCAGGTAGGTAGTGTAAAGCCAGACAAACATATCAAATACCCATCAGCCAAACCATCACGATCCACCAAAAAACATGCATGTATGGATAGTACAGATAGACATGTTTACTGTCAAGGACATGATGAACTTACGCTCTGTTACTTGTGTCTCTTTTTCTTAGACCCTAAAGTAATGTAACTCATCTTATATAGGCCTTGTGCAATTTATACGTTTCTGGAGGGCTATTTATAACAACGTACTCCCTAATCTGCTCTCTAATATGTGGCTGATTAGTTGGTATGGCCAATATATAGGAGAAGCTTCTTCATAGAAAGTAAGTCCTAGTATGCTGGTCCTCTATGACCGTGAGTATTATAGGGCCAAGTTTAGACCACAATTCATTTTCTGCTCTAGAAATCTATCTATAACAAATGAATATTTTCTAGAACAACTGAAGTGTTCTTAGGAATAGTATGTAAACACTTTTTCTGTAATATGTTGTAATCTCTCAACATCTTAGAGATCTTCATACACTAAGTTCTAAAGATTGTTTTTCCTGAAGAGGAGGACACATCAAACACGTTGTCCTTTTGCAATAAGGAAATTGTATTTGCAAAAAAAAATAATAATGCAAAATAGGCAGAATTATAAACAATTCAGCTGCCTGCACCTCCCTACTTTGTCACCATCTGCAACTCCGTCACAGGGCCCCAGACTCTTACTTTTCAGGCTTTAGATGCTCAAATCTCAGTCCTGCCTAAAGAAGGAAAGGCTCATTCCAAAAGTACAGAAGCTACCAACCAGTTTCATGTTTGAGTGTAGATGTTAAACTCTTTGCAAAACTTCTGGCTAGCAAGTTAGGGAATGTACTGCCAGATTTGGTTCTTTTGAAGTTGACTAGGGAGCAAAGCAAACACAATACTACCTGAATACTCCATCTAGTCCTATATGCCTAAAATTATCCCTTTTGGTACTCTCATCCGCTGAAGCCATGACCATGTGAACGGGACTTACATAACACCTTCATTGGAGCCCTTTGTCTTCTCTAAGCAGTTTATTCTGAATATGATGTTACCCTAATCTCACCCCAGTGCTAAGTCCAAGGTCAATAACTCTCTGTCACCTTTGTAAATTCTAAGGTTCAAAAATAATTTCTATTCTTTTAGGATTATGGGCCACAAATAAAGATTATAAGCAGAGAGAAGCAGAGTACAAAACAGTTACAGGTAGATATGAAGAGTGTCCCTGGGGGATGTATGCCATACAAGAGAGATACGTTGCAGCCTTCCGTCAGGGATATATGTCGGGAGTCCTTCCGTCGTATACCTTTGTTGAAAGTTCGAAATGCGATATGAACAAGACCTCAGACTCACTAGATAATTAATTAATCAACTGATTACTCAATGTTCTGAAGGCCTAAGTATTGTTGCAAACATCCAACACAAAATGATTTACATTACCACTGTTTATATTTTGATAACATGAAGATAACTTCTCTTGTGTAATTATAGACTGGATAATCATATACAACCAAACTGTATTTTGTACTTTACTACATAGTGAAATATTTGTTATATGGTATCACCATGAGGATATTACCCTTTCCCCAACCTCCTTATATTTGACTATATGCTATTCAAACAAAAACAATGCCTCAGTTTGCACTACTCAATGTAAGTGGCCATACACTTGGAGTACGTAAACTGCTGAGCTTTGTGGTACGTCAGCTGCATATATGGGTAGTGCTCAGTGTGTATAAAGTATTACTTCCAAAATCAGCATAAGTATAAAAGAAAAAATCACGGCACTCACCCTTGAAGGCAAATCACACCTTATTAACGAGAGTTAAAGAAGTTGTCAGAGGATAGGTCCACAGGATAGGTCATCAGTATATGATTGGTGTGGGTCCGACACCTGGACCCCGCACCCATCAGCTACTCTGGCTGCCTCTGGGCACCAGATGTTATGCAGTGTTCAGTGCTGGAAGCAGATAGCTCTGTACATTGCATAGAAACTGTGCTGCAGAACTCCAACCCTCCTGCCATTCACTTGAATAGGAACAGAGGTGTTTCGGAAAAGTACCGCAATGAACAGCCTCCCCTTTAAAATACAAAATGGAGATTTCATCCAAGATGGAGTCACATAGACATCCATATTAAAAGGAAATCAATGAAACATATTTTAATCACTTTCACAGATATCATACCATATATTACAACACATCACCCTTTTCTAAAAGTAATCTTTTTTTTTCTATAATGCAGCACTTCATCCTCTCATTCACTAAGTCGTCTGACATGGAAAAATGGGAAGCATTGGATGGGAAGATTGGAAAAACAAATGTCTTCATTATGAATGTCTTAAGGCCATAAGATGGCCCAAAATGTTCTCTAACATAGTGGCTATCTGGGAAACTGTGGCTATTGGGCCCCAATATCTCTGAGGACACTGTGGTTACAGTGAAAGATGTCTGGGCCAGTGTATTGCATTTTAAATATCAAAGTGGCGGTCTGATAGCTAATACTTTCTTTATTACATAGCGGACTGCAGCTGCTTGTTTGATATAGCTTATAGCATCTTAATCAATTTCTGATCATGTAGTTGGGTAGTCTGGGAAAAGGGCATTTTTTTTGCCCTTGTGGAAATGTATTGTGAATGATAAATTATTCCTGAACTTGATTCTGACTTGGATCCTTACATTGGCTTTGAATACTGCTTCTGTCTCGCTCATTGGATTTGTTGCCTGGTTCGAGTTTTCATATTCCTTATTCCTGGCCCGACCTCTGTATACGTCTTTGTCTTGTGCTCCGGCTTCTTGCATTGTGATGGCTTTCCTGGTGAGGATCCTTGGCTCCATCCCACTATTGCTTTTGTTTCCGTGAGCGCACCTACCGCCAATTGGTGACTATTTTGGGAATGCGACTCATTATTTTGGGTGTTAGGGGAAAAAAGGGAAGCTTTCTACATTCTGCACCCCACTTTAGCTAGTACCAAAAAATTTTTTTGCTGGTGTGATGGTGCATTATGTGTGGTTTATTGTGAGCCCTCAGCGGAGCGGAATTATTCTGTAATCAGGTACCACAGGTCGTGTCTCCAGCCTATGGACAATCAGATGAGTCAGAGGTGCAGCCACAAGACATTAAGGGTCCTCATTGTCCAGTCTCCACAGGGGGTCATCAGGAGGCACCACCATCACTCAGCTAGAGTGCAGACCAGCAAACCAAGCAGATCCAATTATCTCCCCCCACTGTGTTCTCATCCTGGCTGTGGCAGACAATAGACGAGCAATACACATAATAGTACAAAAGACACAACTCACATACAGACAGTAGAAATACAAACTAAAGTCATTATAACAAACCATGGTGACTAGAAACTGACAAGATGTTCCTCCCCTGAGGGGTATATAAAGGCTTGTCCTGAGGAGGATGGAGGATCTCCTGGATCTAGACTTTAATGAGAGCTGAAGCTGAGGCCGGCGCTCTGAGGAGTTTTTTTTTATTGCGTTTAATAAGTGATTTTATTGTGCAAACGCTGCAAAACATAAAAAAACTATATACATATGGTATTTCCGTAATCATTCCGACCCGCCGAATAAAGTAAAATATCATTTATAGCCCAGGGTGAATGTCATAAAAAAAAATTAATAAAAGCCATTGTCAGAATTGCTAGTGTTTGGTCACTTTGCTTGCCAAAAAATGAAATAAAAAGTGATCAAAAAAATTGCATGTAACCCAAAATGGTACCAATGAAAACTATAGATTCTCCTGCAACAAATAAGCCAAAACACAGCTTCGGTGGAGAAAAAATTAAAAAGTTCTGGCTCCCAGAACATGGTGACGCAAAATGAGTGAAAAATCATTATCTCTTATGGTAAAATTGCATCTGTCATCTTAAGGATTCCATCCGGCACAGGTAGGCAGAAAGCCTTCTCCACCTGTAGCTCCCACCTCACTGTGGTCTCCATATTTTACTGCTCTCTGTTCACTGCTTATGTCACTGCTTATGGGCAGTGTTAGAAGCATCCCAGCCTCTAACGAGTGGTCTAGGGTTCAAGTGGCGAAAAAATTCAGAGCGCGCTAGAGTGTGTTTTAGAGTCTATTTTAAATTTTGGGGCCGAAGGTTTTGTATGGACGGACGCGGTCCGTTATTGACTTTCAAAGGTAGAGAAGGTATAAGATGTATGATGAGTATAAGGTGTGAGTATCGTGGACATACCTTATATATGATCATATCCTCATGAGTAGAGAAGGTATAAGGTGTAAGGTGTGAGGATCGTGGACATACCTGATATATGATCACATCCTCATGAGTAGAGAAGGTATAAGGTGTATGAGGAGTATAAGGTGTGAGGATAGTAGTCATACCTAATATATGATCATATCTTCATGAGTAGAGAAGGTATAAGGTGTATGAGGAGTATAAGGTGTGAGGAGAAGGTATAAATGAATGAAGGTATAAATGGACCGAGGGCGGGAGCTAGAACCGTCCGGTCAGGCTGCGATAGGCTCTCCCATTCCTGAGCCCACGAGCCTGAGTGGTAGCAGATCGAGTCACTCTATCAGACCTAGGAGCAGGTGCAGACTGATTAACCACGGGCGTCGACACAGAAGCTGTGTCTGGGAGATCCTTTACAGTACCCCGCCTTTTATGAGAGGACACTGGACCCTCTCTAGGTGGACCTGGCTTATTGGGGAAACGAAGATGGAACCGTCTGAGCAATACCACAGCGTGAACATCCCGGGCGGGTACCCATGTCCTCTCCTTAGGCCCGTATCCTCTCCAATGGACCAGGTACTGGAGGTAGCCTTGGACCATCCTGCTGTCCACAATCTTGGCCACCTCGAATTCTACCCCTTCAGGGGTGAGAATAGGGACCGGAGGTTTCCTCGAGGTAGCCAAGCACGGGGAGCAGGGCTTCAGGAGGGAGGCATGAAACACGTTGTGTATTCGAAAAGACGGGGAAAACTCCAGCCGGAAGGAGACAGGGTTAAGGACCTCAATGACCTTGTACGGCCCTATATACCGGGGAGCAAATTTTTTTGACGGAACTTTAAGGTGCACATTTTTTGAAGACAGTCACACCAGATCCCCGATCACAAACAAGGGATTAGCAGAATGTCTTCTATCTGCCTGAGTCTTTTGTATGCTCTGGGACGCCTCTAGGTTCTTCTGAACCTGGGCCCAGACTGTGAACAGTTCCCGATGAACGACATCTACCTCTGGATTATTGGAACCACCAGGTGAAACAGAAGAGAACCGTGGATTAAACCCAAAATTACAGAAAAATGGGGAGACCCCTGACGAGTTACTGACCAGGTTATTAAGGGAAAATTTGGCGAGGGAAATGAAGGAGACCCAATCATATTGACAGTCAGAGATAAAACACCTTAAATATTGTTCTAGAGACTGATTAGTCCTCTCGGTTTGGCCATTAGTTTCAGGATGGAAGGCCGAGGAGAAGGACAGCTCAATCTCCAACTTTTTACAGAAAGTTCTCCAAAACATTGAAACAAATTGTACCCCTCTGTCAGAAACAATATTGACAAGAACCCCATGGAGACGCAGGATGTGTTTGACAAACAAGGTAGCTAATGTCTTAGCATTGGGTCGTTTCTTGAGGGTCACAAAGTGGCATATCTTACTGATGCGGTCTACTACAACCCACACCTCCGACTTGCCATGAGATGGAGGCAGATCGGTGATAAAATCCATCGTGATATGGGTCCAAGGTCTCTGGGGAATGGGCAAAGAACATTGTAAGCCCGCTGGTCGGGACCTGGGAGTCTTGGACCTAGCACAAATTTCACAAGAGGCGACGTAGGCCTTAACGTCTTTAGGCAACCCAGGCCACCAATAGTTTCTGGCAATGAGGTGCTTTGTACCCAGGATGCCTGGATGGCCAGATAGTGCAGAGTCATGATTTTCCCTGAGTACCCTTAGCCAGAATTTCAGGGGAACAAACAGCTTGTTCTCAGGAAGGTTCCCGGAAGCTGAACCTGGATCAGCCGCAATTTCGGAGACTAAGTCAGATTTAACAGTGGAAATGATTATACCTGGGGGCAAAACACAAGCAGGATCTTCCTCCGAAGGAGGGTTGGCCATGAAGCTACGCGACAGTCCATCAGCTTTAATATTTTTAGACCGAGCCCTATAGGTGACCAAAAAGTTGAATCTAGTAAAAAACAACGCCCAACGAGCTTGTCTCGGGTTTAGTCTCCGGCAGGTTCTAGGAAAACCAGATTCTTGTGGTCGGTAAGGACTGTTAACTGGTGCCTAGCCCCCTCCAGGAAGTGGCGCCACTCTTCAAATGCCCATTTAATGGCTAAGAGTTTGCGGTTGCCAATGTCATAGTTACTCTCAGTGGGCGAGAACTTCCTGGAGAAGTAGGCACAGGAACGGAGATGGGTGAGGGACCTGGTACCCTGGGACAAGACAGCACCCACTCCCACTCCCACCTCGGAGGCGTCAACCTCCACGATGAATGGCTCCATTTGGTTTGGCTGAATCAGCACTGGGGCAGAGATAAAGCACTTCTTAAGGACCTCAAATGCCTGGACCGCCTCCGGAGGCCAGTGGCGGAGATCAGCACCTTTGCGAGTAAGATCCGTAAGAGGCTTAGCGATGACCGAGAAGTTAGCAAGAAATCTCCTGTAATAATTAGCAAACCCCAGGAAGCACTGTAACGCCTTCTTCAGGGAGGCAGGTTGGACCCATTCAGCCACAGCCTGAACCTTGGCAGGGTCCATGCGGAATTCATTAGGAGTGAGGATTTGACCCAAAAATGGTTTCTCCTGCACCCCAAACACACATTTTTCGGTTTTAGCAAAGAGTTTGTTTTCCCGAAGGGCCTGGAGCACCTTCCTGACATGCTCAATGTGGGAGGACCAGTCCTTGGAAAACACAAGTATGTTATCAAGGTACACTACAAGAAATACCCCCAGGTAGTCCTTAAAATCTCATTTATGAAATTCTGGAAGACTGCGGGAGCATTACACACAAAGGGCATGACGAGGTATTCGAAATGACCATCGGGCGTGTTAAACGCAGCCTTCCACTCATCTCCCTCTCTGATGCGGATAAGGTTATAAGTCGCCCGAAGATCAAACTTAGAGAACCATTGGGCCCCCTGAACCTGATTGAAGAGATAAGGAATCAAAGGAAGGGGATACTGGTTCCTTACAGTAACCTTATTCAAGTTTCGTTAATCGATGCACGGCCTAAAACCACCATCCTTCTTCCCTACGAAGAAGAAGCCAGCACCTACCAGAGAAGTAGAGGGGCGAATGTAACCCTTGGCCAGGCATTCCTGGATATACTCTCTCATGGCTTCACGTTCGGGACAAGAGAGATTAAATATCCTACCCTTAAGGAGCTTAGCTCCTTGTACCAAATCGATTGCGCAATCGTATTCTCTATGAGGAGGTAACACTTCGGAGGCCTTTTTAGAAAAAACATCATCGAAGTCCTGAATAAACTCAGGTAGAGTGTTCACTTCCTCAGCGAGAGAAAGCAAATTAGCAGAAAAACATGATATCATGTATTCATTACCCCATTTGGTAAGATCCCTAGTATTCCAGTTAAGCGTGGGATTATGCATCTGCCACCAGGGAAGGCCTAAAACAAAATTGGACGATAATCCCTGCATCACCAGTACAGAGCACTGCTCCAAATGCATGGAGCTAACAATGAGTTCAAAAACAGGGGTATGCTGCGTAAACCATTAGCAACAGGAGTTGAGTCGATACCCACTACCGGGACAGGTTTAGGCAAATCAATCAATGGCATAGCTAGAGACACAGAAAATTCCACAGACATAATATTAGCAGAAGACCCTGAATCCACAAAGGCACTGCCGGTAGCAGACCTACCCTTAAAAGAGACCTAAAAGGGAAGCAAGATCTTATTAGGTTTCATATTTACGGGAAATACCTGTGCGCCCAAGCGACCTCCCCGATGGTCACATAGGCGCGGAAGTTTTCCGGCTGGAGTATTCTTACGCCTAGGACAGTCATTCACTTGATGCTTGTCATCCCCACAGTAGAAGCAGATACCATTCTTCCTGCGGAGCTCTTTACATTGTTGGGGAGACACGGAAGCCCCGAGTTGAATTGGTTCATCCGAGTTTTCCGTGGAAGAATGAAGCAACGGAACCTCGGGAGTCATCATAGGGGAGCCAGAGGAGAAGGCACACAAACGTTCAAGTCGTCGTTCCCTGAGACGTCGGTCAAGACGTACCGCTTAAGCCATAACCTGATCTAGAGAGTCAGAAGAGGGATAGCTAACTAACAGGTCTTTCAGGGCGTTCGACAGACTCAATCTAAACTGACACCTCAAGGCATTGTCATTCCACCGAGAAGCTACACACCACTTCCTAAAGTCAGAACAGTACTCCTCAATGGGTCTCTTACCCTGACGTAAGGTCACCAGCTGACTCTCGGCAAAGGCAGTCTTGTCAGTCTCGTCATAGATGAGCTCGAGAGCAGAAAAAAAAGGTCAACAGAGGAAAGTTCAGGGGCGTCAGGAGCCAAGGAGAAGGCCCATTCCTGGGGGCCGTCCTGGAGCTGGTACATAATTATACCCACTCGCTGGCTCTCAGAACCTGAGGAGTGGGGCCTTAAAACGGAAATAGAGCCTACAACTCTCCCGAAAGGAGAAAAACGTCTTCCGGTCCCCTGAGAACCGGTCAGGCAACTTGAGGTGGGGTTCAAGAGTTGAGGTGGAGGGCACTACCTGGGTAGCATCACGCTGGTTGCACCTCTTAGCCAGGGCTTGGACCTGTAGGGAGAGACCCTGCATTTGCTGAGCTAGGGCCTCAAGGGGGTCCATAGTTGTATAGGAACCAGGGTAGAAAAGGTATATAGGCTTGTGATTAAGTAATGTCGGGGTAGGGAGACGGACAGATGAGCCCTAATCTACCAGCTACTCAGTCCCTGCCTACTTGCACGGCCTGTCCTAGGCGATGGCGTACAACTGGGCGATGGTCCCTACACTCACTATGTTCACGACAGACAAAACAAGACAAGGGAACACAGAAGTAAGGGAAGTGGGGCAGTTGCCCACGGCAACACCGTGGGCAACAGGAGTAGTGAACGAGCCGAGTCAAACCAGGAGAGTACGTGGTAACAAAAGCAGAGCAGAGGAATAGTTAGTCAATCAAGCCAGGGTCGATATGAAGCAGGTCAATTGCAAGTAGCAGGAACAGCAGAGCCAGGAACCAGAGAGAATCACAGGCACAGGACAAGCAGCAAATGCAGGTATACATAGACCAAGGGCGGGAGCTAGAACCGTCTGGCCAGGCTGTGATAGGTTCTCCCACTCCTCAGCCTACCAGCCTGAGTGGTAGCAGAACGAGTCATTCTAGCAGAGCTAGGCACAGATGCAGGCTGATTAACCATGGGCGTCGACACAGAAGCTGTGTCTGGCAGATCCTTTACTGGAGGTCTAGCATATCTGCCCGCATCTCTCTTGATGTCATCATGGCCTTGGATCGACCAGTTGGGTCCATGACCTGAGCGTACTGTCACATAGGGTACATGGACCCACAGGGCCGTACCACCTTGGCGGTATGGCAGCTGGCAAACAGGGCGCAGGTCAGAGTCTATAGTTCATATAGGGTACCTGTGGCAGCTCGGATAGTAGCAAGGCAAGCTTGGCTGGGACTAGGCAGAAGGTAGACGTCAGGCGTGGAGTAGCAGGACAGGCATGGTATAAAGCAGCTCAACGTGGCACTAGATCAGGATACAGGTTACAGGATACAGGAACTGGGAACACTGGGAGCAGGAAACACTACAGACACCTCTGTTACCTCCAGACACCCCTGTTACCTCCAGATACCTATGTTACCTCCAGACACCTCTGTTACCTCCAGACACACCTGTTACCGCCAGATACCTCTGTTACCTCCAGACACCTCTGTTACCTCCAGACACCCCTGTTACCTCCAGACACCTCTGTTACCTCCAGACACCCCTCTTACCTCCAGACACGTCTGATACCTCCAGACACCCCTGTTACCTCCAGACACCTCTGTTACCTCCAGACACCTCGGTTTAGACTTGTCTGTCCCCTCCATATTCCTATGTCCTCTCCAGACACTTTTTTTTGTTTATATCATCTCTGTCTACCTCCAGACTACTCTGTTCCTACAATACCCCCTTGTCCCCTCCAGATTTGTATGACCCCTCTAGACTCCTCATTCTTCTCTAGACTCCTCTGTATCCTCTAGACACCCCTGACCCCTCCAGACAACCCTTTTTCCTCCAGTCTCCTGGAACAAGCAGAATACAGGTGAACTGAAAAACTTATTTAACTCCTTACCACACCAGGACGCACCGGTATGTCCTGTGTTGCAGTGCTTTAAGGCAATGGGACGTACCGGTGTGTCCTGGCTAAATACTGTCACCCTGTCAAAGCACAGGGTGACAGAACTGTGCCATCAACTATTTATGACAGTTGATAGGCACAGTAAGGCGCCTGGGGACCAATCATAGCAGACCTCATCCGTCGATCATTGCAATTGGTCAGTCACAGCAGACTGACCAATCACAGCTCCTCTAGAATGTGTATGTGACGGAGCTGGCTCAGAAGCTGAGCCAGCACTATCACCGCCGGGTATCGGCTGTCCGACTCCCCACTGTAACGGCCAGGAACAGAGCTACGCTGCATCTAAGTGGCTTCTTGCCTGTCGCAACCATGATGGTTGCCCTGGGCACGGGTATCAGCTGTTTGTCACTGCTGACATCCTGCTCTAACGGCCAGGACCAGAGCTAAGCTCCGATCCGGCAGATTAACCCCTTAGATGCAGCGATCGCTGCATCTAGGTGGTTAGATCGCACCATATAGTTGTTTGCATCTATATCAGTATCGATTAGTTTTGGAGAGAGGGAGGGAGCTCCCCTGATCCCACCGACACCCGGCGATAAGATTGCAGGGTGTTAGTGTCTTCTATGGCAGCTGGGGGGCCTAACAAAGGTCCCCAGGTCTGCCTCTATTTAATGCCTGCTAGATGCCTGTCCATTTTACACGGACAGGTATAATACATTGCAATACAGAAGTATTGCAGTGTATTATAATAGAGATCGGACAATCGCATAGTGAAGTCCCCTAGTGGGACTGGTAAAAGAATTTAAAAAAAAAAAACAGTTTAAAAAAGTTAATAAATAAAAAAGTGTAAAAAAAATGTAAAACCCACTTTTTCCCCTTACAAACTGCTTTATTATTATTAAAAAAAAAGTAAAATAGTTACACATATTTGGTATTGCCACGTCCGTAACGAACCCAGCTATATAGTTATTACAATATTGAACCCGCTCGGCGAACACCGTATAAAAATAAATAAAAAACCTTGCAAAAATTGCTGTTTTTCTGTGAATCCTGCCTTAAAAAAAACGTGATCAAAAGTGATCCAAAGGTCGCATATACTCCAAAATGGTACCAATAAAAATGACAAGTCGTCCCGCAAATCAAAAGCCCTCATACAGCTGCATTGGCGAAAAAATAAAAAAGTTATGGCTCTTCAAATACAGAGACACAAAAACAAATAATTTGGAAAAAAAAGTGTTTTTACTGTGTAAAAGTAGTAAAACATACAAAATCTATATAAATTTAGTATTGTTGCAATCGTACTTATACCACAGGGTAAACAGCTTGAATTTAGGACGCAAAAAATTGTGGCAAAATTTCAGTTTTTTTGCTATTACCCTCCAAATAAAAGTTAATAAAAGTAAATCAGTAAATTATATGTACCCCAAACTGGTGCTATTAAAAAAACACACTTTTCTCGCCAAAAAAAAAGCCCTTATACTGCTATGTCGACGCAAAAATAAAAAAGTTATAGCTCTTGGAATGCGACGATGGAAAAACGTAAAAAATAGCTTGGTCATTAAGGTTTAAAATTGGCTGGTCATTAAGGGGTTAAACTGGACAACCCCTTTAATAGTGTCCCTCAATGAGATATCTTATCCGTAAAGTCAGAAAATCATAAAACATATTGATACCTCTGGTACCTGGTCTATCTGTCATGTAAACCAAAATACATCCTGTTATAGACATTTTAAAAAACATGTGACTTTTTTATTGTTTGGTGTACGGCTTTCCTAATGTCCTTATTTCTTAGGCTGTATATGATGGGAATGATAAAGGGAGTAATCACAGTGTAGAGCAGGGATAGGATTTTACTCATGGTGACTGTTTGTCCTTTTGTTCGGACAACATAAACACTGAACATAGCCCAGTAATATATGGAGACCACAATGAGGTGGGAGCTACAGGTGGAGAAGGCTTTCTGTCTACCAGTATCGGATGGGATGAAAATAATTTTTACATAAGAGATAATGATTATTATGCTTGGGATTAGAGATGAGCGAACCGGGACAACCGAACCCGGTTTCGGTCCGAACTTCCGGAAAAGTTCGGTTCGCAGCGAATCCGAACTTCACCGGGTTTGGCCGAACCCGTTTTGACCGAACCCGGCTACATTTTGGTGCCTGCCACATGTTACATCTAAAATGGAGGATTTCACAATATCACCTCACATCAGGCTACCCTATAATGCCTTGCAAACGGCTCTCCCAGCCAATCGGGAGGCAGCATAGGGGCGGGCTCAAGCCTGCAATAAAAATCTATGCACGGAGCTCAGCAGCCATTTTACAGACAGGAGCTGTAGGGATAGCATCTCTGTGCAGTAAGGGAAAGCTTTAGGAATCTAAAAGGCAGGAATCCAGCAATCGAAGGGGCTCATCCACTACTCACTACTCAGCCAGTGTGTGAATACGCTTTTATAAGGGGCTCATCCCCATTGCATCCAACTTGCAATACAGGCAGGCTTTGTAGTACTACAACGCCCAGCATCAGGGCCGCCATCAGGGGGGTATTAGGGGTACTGGTGTGAGGGGCCCGGCCAAACCTAATTGAAAGGGGGGCCCGGCCACTGCTGCGACTTGCCTTTGGTAGAAAAAAACGGGCCCCTGCAAAGGGGCCCGTTTTTTTCACCAAATGAATGTCGTGAGCTGCGGGCCCCCCTCTCATGGGGGCCGTCAAACACTGCCAACCAATCACGCGCACCCGCAAACTCGCGACCGCCCGCTTGCGCACCCGGCAAAAGCGCGCAACCACGACAGCACGGGCGCTCGCAGAAGCAACAGCACGCACGCTCGCAGCCTCGACAGCACGCGCGCACCCGCGAACGAAGAGCGCGCGCACCCGCGAACGAAGCACGCGCGCAACCGCGGACACACATGGACCCAACTTACCTGGAGCCTGGCTGGAGGTGAAGGACTGGACGTCTGGACCGAAGACCTCGCCTGGAAGACATCGCCTGAAGAGGACTGGAGTGGGAGCAGCTCTTCTGACACGGTGAGTAAAGTGTGTCAAAGTGCTGTTTATGTATGGCCCTGTTCACACAAAGTATTTTGCAGGCAGAAAAAAATCTGCCTCAAAATTCCTTAAAGAATTTTGAGGCAGATTTTGACCTGCCCACACTATCTTGCCGCGTTTTTTGCCCGCTGCGATTGAGGACAGCAGTCAAAAAACGCAGGGAAAAATGCATTTTCTGCCTCCCACTGATTTCGATGGGAGGTCAGAGGCGAAACCGCGGCAAGAAAGGACGTGCTGCTTTTTCTTTTTTCCGCGACTGGCTCCCATTGATTTCAGATTAAATCAATGGGAGGCGGTTTTGGAAGTTGTTTGGTGCTGATTCTGACGCAGTGTCCGAGTCAATATCAAGGCTCAAAAACTCTGTGAACTGGGCCTTATTGTCAGGGCTTATTCAGACGAACGTGTAATACATCCGTGCAACGCTCGTGATTTTCACGCGCCTCGCACGGACCTATGTTAGTCTATGGGGTCGTGCAGACTGTCAGTCATTTTAACGCAGCGTGTGTCCGTGTGTCCGCTGCGTAAAACTCACGACATGTCCGATATTTGTGCATTGTTCGCGCATCACGCACCCATTGAAGTCAATGGGTGCGTGAAAATCACGCCCAGCACTTCCGCAGCCGTATAAACTATGAATGAAAACAGAAAAGCACCACGTGCTACAAACATACAAACAGAGTGTCGTAATGATGGCAGCTGCATGAAAATCACGCAGCCGCGCATCATACGCTGCTGACACACGGAGCTGTTATGGACCTTTTGCATGCGCAAAATGCCACGTTTTTTGCGCGCACAAAAAGCACACGCTCGTGTAAATCCGGCCTTAGGGTAGGAACACACTAGGCATGAACGCTGCGGATTTTATGCAACACATTTTATTGTGGAAAATCCGCAGCGTATCACAGTCGCAGCAGAGTGGATGAGATTAGAACAAATCTCATCAACACGCTGCAAAAAAAATTGACCTGCAGTGTGGCTTTTTAAGCCGCAGTGTGTCAATGTATTCTGTGGGATCGCTGCTCCTCTGTTGCGGAAATGCTGCGGTTCTGCCGCAAAAATCACACGTGAGAGAAAAAAAGGTACTTTTTGAAATTGATAAAAAAGTTTAGACTTGCCCCGGCCGTAGTCCTGGTGACGCGATCCTCTATTCTTAGCGCAGCCCGGCCTCCTGTCATGACGTTTCATCCCATGTGACTGCTGCAGTGGTCACATGGTCTACAGCGTCATCCCAGGAGGCGGGGCTACGTTCAGAAGAGAGAGATGAGTCACCAGGACTACGGCCGGGGCAAGTCTAAACTTTCACTTTCCGTTGCGGGGTTCACCCGACAGAAACCTCAGACGGAACCCGGAACGGAAGCGAACGGTGATGTGAACAGGCCCTAACACAAAAGTTTTGTATTTTTTTAAGCTGGTTCACAAAAAAAAAATAATTCCAAATTCTACTGAACCAACTGCCTATTTAGAGACCGGCAGCAGCTCCAGGAGCGACATCATAAGGGACACTCTAGGCGGATATGCTGAGTAAAACTACACAACTTATCCGCCCCGGTAGCCGCAGGGAATTCTGCCAGCAAAACCGCACCAAATAGTGGCGCAGGTTTCGTGAGGCATGTCCGCTGCGGGAATCCTGCAGGGAAAAAAAAGTTTAGACTTACCCCGGCCGTAGTCCTGGTGACGCATCTCTCTCTTCTGAACGTAGCCTCCTGGGATGACGCTGTAGACCATGTGACCGCTGCAGCAGTCACATGGGATGAAACGTCATGACAGGAGGCCGGGCTGCGCTAAGAATAGAGGATCGCGTCACCAGGACTACGGCCGGGGCAAGTCTAAACTTTTTTATCAATTTAAAAAAGTACCTTTTTTTTTCTCATTTGTGATTTTTGCGGCAGAACCGCAGCATTTCCGCAACAGAGGAGCAGCGATCCCACAGCATAAATTGACATGCTGCGGCTTAAAAAGCCAAAAGCCACACTGCAGGTCCATTTTTTTTGCAGCGTGTGGATGAGATTTGTTCAAACCTCATCCACTCGGCTGCGACTGTAATACGCTGCGGATTTTCCACAATAAAATGTGTTGCATAAAATCTGCAATGTTCATGCCTAGTGTGTTCCTACCCTAAGGCCGGATTTACACGAGCATGTGCTTTTTGCGCGCGCAAAAACGTGGCGTTTTGCGCATGCAAAAGGTCCATAACAGCTCCGTGTGGCAGCAGCGTATGATGCGCGGCTGCGTGATTTTCGCGCAGCCGCCATCATTACGACACTCTGCTTGTATGTTTGTAGCACGTGGTGCTTTTCTGTTTTCATTCATAGTTTATACTGCTGCGGAAGTGCTGGGCGTGATTTTCACGCACCCATTGACTTCAATGGGTGCGTGATGCGCGAACAATGCACAAATATCGGACATGTCGTGAGTTTTACGCAGCGGACACACAGACACACGCTGCGTGAAAATCACTGACAGTCCGCACAGCCCCATAGAGTAATATAGGTCCGTGCGAGGCGCGTGAAAATCACGCGCGTTGCACGGACATATTACACGATCGTCTGAATAAGCCCTAACAATAAGGCCCAGTTCACAGAGTTTTTGGGCCTTGATATTGACTCGGACACTGCATCAGAATCAGCACCAAACAACTTCCAAAACCGCCTCCCATTGATTTAATCTGAAATCAATGGGAGTAAGTCGCGGAAAAAAGAAAAAGCAGCACGTCCTTTCTTGCCGCGGTTCCGCCTCTGTCCTCCCATCGAAATCAACGGGAGGCAGAAAATTCATTTTTCGCGGCGTTTTTTGTCTGCTGTCCTCTATCGCCGCGGGCAGCAAACGCAGCAAGATAGTGTGGGCAGGTCAAAATCTGCCTCAAAATTCGGTGCGCGGTTCCAGGCGGTCGCCGGTGCGCATGCGCGGTAGTTTTCGGGTGTGCGCGATCGGTCGCACGGGCGGCGTTGTTTGACGGCCCCTATGACGACCCCCATGCTACCCAGGGCCGCCATCAGGAAGGGTATTAGGGGTACTGATGTGAGAGGCCCGGCCAAACCTAATTGAAAGGGGGGCACGCAGCTCATGACATTCTTTTGGTGAAAAAAACAGGCCCCATTGCAGAGGCCTGTTTTTTTTCTACCGAAGGCAAGTCGCGGCAGTTTGCCGGGCCCCCCTTTCAATTAGGTTTGGCCGGGCCTCTCACATCAGTACCCCTAAGGCTATGTTAACACGGAGTATTTTGGGGGAGGAATATCTGCCTCAAAATTCCGTTTGGAACTTTGAGGCAGATATTCCTCTCCCTGCACGCCGATTTTCGCGGCGATTATCGCGCCGTTTTTTGCCCGCGGCCATTGAGCGCCGCGGGCATAAAACAGCGAGAAATACGCTTTCTCCTGCCTCCCATTGAAGTCAATGGGAGATCAGAGGCGGAAGCGCCCGAAGATAGGGCATGTTGCTTCTTTTTCCCGCGAGGCAGTTTTACTGCTCGCGGGAAAAAGACGCTGACGCCTCCCATTGAAATCAATGGGAGGCGTTCTCGGACCGTTTTTGCCGAGTTTTGCAACACGGTTTCCGCGTCAAAAAACTCGGCAAAATACCCAGTGTGAACATAGCCTAATACCCCCCCTGATGGCGGCCCTGGGTACCATGATATAGTGCTGGATGGAGTACCGTTAACAGGTGGTGCCACGGTAGGGGGGCCCAGAAAATGTAGCTGTAGGGGGCCCTGAAATTCCTGATGGCGGCCCTGCCCAGCATTCCCTGAGTCAATGCACAGTGGCTAATAAAAATTCTCATTCATTGCCATTTGGCAAGCCAGTGTCCATGTGAATACGCTTTTAGAAGGGGCTGATCCCCGGCCGTTAACATAAATAACAATCAAACTTGCGATACAGGCAGCCTAGTAGTACTACAACGCCCAGCATTCCCTGAGTGCACCGCGGCGTGGCTGATAGAATTTATCATTCATTGCCATTTGCCAACCCAGTGTCAGTGTGTGAATACGCGTTTAGAAGGGGCTCATCCCCGGCCGTTAACATAACAAACAAATAACAATCCAACTTGCAATACAGGCAGCCTTTGTAGTAGACGTAGTAGTACTACAAGGTCCAGCATTCCCTGAGTGCACCGCGGCGTGGCTGATAGAAATTCTCATTCATTGCCATTTGCCAAGCCAGTGTCAGTGTGTGAATACGCTTTTAGAAGGGGCTCATCCCCGGCCGTTAACATAAATAACAATCCAACTTGCGATACAGGCAGCCTAGTAGTACTACAACGCCCAGCATTCCCTGAGTGCACCGCGGTGTGCCTGATAGAAATTCTCATTCATTGCCATTTGCCAAGCCAGTGTCAGTGTGTGAATACGCTTTTAGAAGGGGCTCATCCCCCGGCCGTTAACATAACAAACAAATAACAATCCAACTTGCAATACAGGCAGCCTAGTAGTACTACAAGGCCCAGCATTCCCTGAGTGCACAGCAGCGTGGCTGATAGAAATTCTCATTCATTGCCATTTGCCAAGCCAGTGTCAGTGTGTGAATACGCTTTTAGAAGGGGCTCATCCCCGGCCGTTAACATAAATAACAATCCAACTTGCGATACAGGCAGCCTAGTAGTACTACAATGCCCAGCATTCCCTGAGTGCACCGCGGCGTGGCGGATAGAAATTCTCATTCATTGCCATTTGCCAAGCCAGTGTCAGTGTGTGAATACACTTTAAGAAGAGGCTCATCCCCGGCCGTTAACATAACAAACAAATAACAATCCAACTTGCAATGCAGGCAGCCTAGTAGTACTACAAGGTCCAGCATTCCCTGAGTGCACTGCAGCGTGGCTGATAGAAATTCTCATTCATTGCCATTTGCCAAACCAGTGTCAGTGTGTGAATACGCTTTTAGAAGGGGCTCAATCCCCGGCCGTTAACATAACAAACAAATAACAATCCAACTTGCAATACAGGAAGCCTAGTAGTACTACAAGGCCCAGCATTCCCTGAGTGCACTGCAGCGTGGCTGATAGAAATTCTCATTCATTGCCATTTGCCAAGCCAGTGTCAGTGTGTGAATACGCTTTTAGAAGGGGCTCATCCCCGGCCGTTAACATAAATAACAATCCAACTTGCGATACAAGCAGCCTAGTAGTACTACAACGCCCAGCATTCCCTGAGTGCACTGCAGCGTGGCTGATAGAAATTCTCATTCATTGCCATTTGCCAAGCCAGTGTCAGTGTGTGAATACGCTTTTAGAAGGGGCCCATCCCCCAGGTTTTGATTCAACTTGCTGCACTCCAGCAGTGAAATGTCTGGTAAAAGGTTGTGAAAGGATGGGGTAGAGGAAAAAACACCCATGCTGTCTCCTCTTCCAGTCCAAATGTTGGATCTGTTGGTGCCAGACCCAGTACCAGCATTTGTGGCACAAGACATGTGCCCAGTTCCACTAGTAGCAGCAGCCATGTGCCTGCTGGTAGTAGTAGCAGTATCAGCAAGCCAGACTTGTTCATCTCCTCCGGTGGGCGGGTTACTTTAGACAATACGGCCATTGTGGACTGGTTGGCTGGCTCACGGTCTTCTCAGCAGGAATACTCTGACGATCTTGCTTCAAGCCAGGTTTCGTTGGATTCCAGATCCTCTACAGTTCCTTGGCACAGTGACAGTAGTAATATAGGTATTTCTAGTGTTTCCATTCCATCATCTATGTCTTCGCTCCCCCTTCCTAGCGGGAAGCCATCTTTCCTGAGAGTCCTAAGAGACATCTCCTCGGGTGCGAAGGAAGATACTGAACAACATAGTGATGATGATGATTTGTTTTCCACGAGTCAGCCAACGGAGTGTGTTGCGGCAATGGTGGAGGTGGAAGCGGTGTCCGAGACGCATAGCTGCGGTAGTGGGGGTGTTGGTTGTGGTAGCCGTGGTGGCAGACGCAGTAATGAGGGGGGGCATGGAGCTCGCCATGATGTCACATCACATTCACAACACAGTGACAGAAGTGGCGGGGATGATGAGGAGGGCTATGATGATAATGTTGTTTTAGACAGGACGTGGGAACCAGGTGACGAGTTGATGACGGCGTCAGAGGAGGAGGGTAGTAGTGGCGGCACTGGCAGTGATAAACAGCCAAGCCGAGGTAGGGGCAGAAGTCAATCTGCAAAACGTTGCAGCGGTAGGGTCAGCTCAGGAGCCGGTGACGGCGACACTGATGCTGGTGTAGGCTCCCGAAAAAAGCCTGCCAGACAAGGGGCAAGCTCGGGTGGTGGTGGTGGTGGTGGTGGACGTGGCACTACCTCTTTACGGTACTCTGCCGTGTGGCAATTTTTCTGTACCTTCCCGGAGGACGAAAACATGGCACAGTGCCGTATCTGCAAGCAGAAAGTAAGGCGTGGGCAGGGCAGCAATGTAGGAACTACCGTTCTACGTAAACACATGGAGCGGCATCACAAGGCCATGTGGGACAATCGACATGCCCCACCATCATCATGTACATCTAATGAAGACCCCTCTGCCGCTGCTGCTGCTGCTACTCCGAGTCCCTGTCATCTAAGTAGTAGCCGGGCCTTATCCACTATGTCGTTGTCATCATCATCATCACTGTCATCTAGTGCTCCTCCTACGTCCCGTCAGATATCCATTACGGAATTGTTGTCCAATAAGCAACAATATATACCCAGTCATCCACTTGTCGTGCGGCTTAATTCACACCTGGCTAAGTTGTTGGTGGTGCAGTCGCTGCCGTACCACCTGGTCGACTCCGCCGGCTTCAAGCAATTGATGGCGTGCACTCAGCCTAGGTGGCGAATACCTAGCCGACATTACTTCTCCAAAGCAGCTGTCCCTGCCTTGCACAAGCACGTGGAGGAAAAGGTGTGCCAGTCCTTGTAATTATCCGTGTGCAGCAGGGTACATGCCACCGTCGACACGTGGAGCAGCAACTATGGGCAGGGACAGTACATGTCTTTCACGGCCCACTGGGTCAATATTTTGCAGTCCGATGCACCGCCGCAGCAATGCCAGGCATTACCACCTCCACGCTTGTATCTTTATGGTTCAACTCCGGACACCAGGCGCCTACCATCCTCCTCCTCCTACTCCTCCTCCTCCTCCTTGCCTTCCTCCTTGGAGGTCTTCCCATCCCCAACAGGACGCAGCGTATCTTCCACTCCTCCTCCCTCCTCTTTTCATAGGTGCAAGGTGAAGCGCCACAACGCTGTCTTACACCTGCTGAGCCTGGGCGAGAAAAGCCACACAGGGCAGGAGCTGCTGCTGTGCATCAAGGAGGAAATTGCACGCTGGCTGTCTCCTCTAAAACTCACACTGGGCAATGTTGTCTCTGATAAGAACATTGTGGCTGCACTGCGTCTAGGTCACCTGACACACGCTCCTTGCATGGCACATGTGATCAATCTGGTCATAACATGCTTCTTAAAGTCATATGTTGGTTTGAAGGGTGTGCTGGCCATGTCCAGGAGGGTTTGCGTTCGCTTTAGACGGTCGTATGCATTTAAGCACGCCCTCCTGGACTTGCAGCATCAAAACAATCTCCCAGAACACAGCCTTATTTGCGACGTTCCAATACGCTGGAATTCCACCCTGCACATGTTGGACCGTCTGTACGAACAGCGCAAAGCCGTGAATGATTTCCTGATGCAGCAGACGGGCAGTGTTTAGAGCCAGTGTAATATCGAGCTCAGGCACTGGCAGCTGGTTAGAGACGCATGTCGCGTTTTGAGGCCCTTTGAAGAGGCCACACGATTTGTGAGCCGTGACGCTAACGGAATGAACGATATTATGCCGCTGATATTCATTATGGAGCAAACGCTCACAGCGATGATTCAGCAAAGGATGGAGGAAGGATCACATCTGGCTATGGATGTTGAGGAGGAGGAGGAGGAGGATGAGGATGAGGAAATAGGACCTGAAGAGGAGCTGGATTTGGAGATGGAATCACAGGAAGGGATAGGGGACGAGGCAGCCGCACAACTTGACAGTGATGGTGGTGATGACGAGTCTGACGACGACCTTGATGATGGACAACCATGGCAGTATGGGTCGGAGATGGAACCAACCGGGCCCTCTGAAACGCTGGCCAGGATGGTGAGCTGCATGCTTCGTTACTTGCGCGCTGACTGTCGTATTGTTAGCATGAAGCAAAGAGATGAGTACTGGATAGCCACACTTTTAGACCCTCGGTATAAAGCCAGAATGGGGGAGTTGTTTGCGCCTTCCGAGAGGGAGGCAAAATTGGCTTATTATCGAGAGAAGCTATGCAGGCAGTTTGTCACGGCTTTCAAACGGCAAACACCTGCTGCAAACATGTCTGACCGGGGGGCCACTCTCCGCTTCTCACTGTCTCATCGTTCCACCGCCTCTGGCAGAGCTACCTCTGCAATAGGCGGCAGTCTCGGCAGCAGCGGCAGCAGCAGCAGCCAATTCAGTTTGGAAAATATGATGACAACATTTTTACATCCAATACCCCGACCTGACACACATCGTAGTCACCAAAGGGATGTTCACCATCACCAGGTGCAGCACCTAAACAACCAGGTTCACTCGTACCTCGACTGTGCCCTTTCTCCGTCAGAAATGCTGATCCCAGACCCCATGGACTTCTGGGTCAGCAGATTGGATCATTGGCAAGAACTGGCCCAGTTTGCCATGGGTGTACTGTCTTGTCCACCCTCCAGTGTAGCGTCAGAGAGGGTATTCAGCGCGGCAGGGGGATTCGTCACCCCTAAGCGAACAAGATTGTCCGCCAACAGCTTGGAAAATCTCACGTTTCTGAAAATGAATCAAGCGTGGATCGGTGAGGATATTAAAACCCCTGTGCCTGATGCCACTGATTAGATCTGACATTGCTGCTGCTGCTGCTGCTAACGCTGCCGCCTGCTACTGCCGCCTGCTACTACGGGATTCTGTCCTGTCCACTCTTTTTTTAATGTGCTGCTGCTACAACTACTACCACCCTTGCTGTCTGTGTTGGCTACCTCTACTACCACCAATACACCTCCACTGCCGCCCGTCTGCTACAAGCAGGCCCGAGGCCTGCCCCACCACAGGGCTTTGTCCTGTGACTGTCCTGTCCCTTTTTTTAATGTGCTGCTGCTACTACTACTACCACCCTTGCTGTCTGTGTTGGCTACCTCTACTACCACCAATACACCTCCACTGCCGTCTGCTACAAGCAGGCCTGCCCCACCACAGGGCTTTGTCCTGTGACTGTCGTCCAGTCTCTTTTTTTAATGTGCTGCTACTACTACTACCACTGTTGCTGTCTGTGTTGGCTACCTCTGCTACCACCAATACACCTCCACTGCCGCCCGTCTGCTACAAGCAGGCCTGAGGCTTGCCCCACCACAGGGCTTTGTCCTGTGACTGTCCAGTGTCTTTTAATGTGCTGCTACTACTCACCCTTGCGAATAAAAAGGGTCAATTTTTGGAGGGCTTGTCAAAAGCCATTGCTTGTTGCTTTTACATCCATGTATGGAAGAACCCTGGCAGGCATCTGCCAATAAAATGGGTCAATTTTTGGAGGGCTTGTCAAAAGCCATTGCTTGTTGCTTGTACATCCATGTATGGAAGAACCCCGGCAGGCATCTGCCAATAAAAAGGGTCAATTTTTGGAGGGCTTGTGAAAAGCCATTGCTTGTTGCCTTTACATCCATGTATGGAAGAACCCCGGCAGGCATCTGCCAATAAAAAGGGTCAATTTTTGGAGGGCTTGTCAAAAGCCATTGTTTGTTGCTTTTACATCCATGTATGGAAGAACCCCGGCAGGCATCTGCCAATAAAAAGGGTCAAGTTTTGGAGGGCTTGTCAAAAGCCATTGCTTGTTGCTTTTACATCCATGTATGGAAGAACCCCGGCAGGTATCTGCCACCATAAAGGGTACATTTTTGGAGGGCTTGTCAAAAGCCATTGTTTGTTGCTTTTACATCCATGTATGGATGAACCCCGGCAGGCATCTGCCAATAAAAAGGGTACATTTTTGGAGGGCTTGTCAAAAGCCATTGCTTGTTGCTTTTACATCCATGTATGGAAGAACCCCGGCAGGTATCTGCCACCATAAAGGGTAAATTTTTTGAGGGCTTGTCAAAAGCCATTGCTTCTTCTTTTACCACCTTATATGTATGAACCCTGGCAGGCATCAGCCGCCTAAAATGGTTAATTTTTGTACCATTTTTAACAATGCATTAAGCATACAACATGCACAAGTGCAGTGGTTTCTGTTAGTTATGACCGTGTCCCATCCGTTTTCCTATAGCCATACATGTTGGCGTAACTTTGACACTAACTTTGCCTTAAAGACAGCTCAAAAGTACTTGGATACACTCATGGGTGACCTAAGAGTGTTATACAGGGCTTCTAGGGCTTTTAAACAGTGTTATACACGATTTTTAGGGGCTTTCTTGTATTACAGGTTCGGTCAGAACTAGTTCGGTCCGAATCAAACTTTTTCACGAAATTCGGCGAACCTGCCGAACCAAACTTTTCATAAGTTCGCTCATCTCTAAGCGCGAGCATAAAAACATTTGTACATTTTACAAGCAATATGGTTCTATACACAACACCAGAACCAAGCTCACTACATACCGTATATTATATAGATTCATTACACACAGAGTGATCTATTTCCAGCATTTTTTTTTCTTTTAATGTTGATAATTATGGGAACAGTTAATGAAAACCCCAAATTTAGTCTCTCAGAAGAACATTAGAATATTAAATAGGTTCAATTTCAAAAACGATTTTTAATACCGAAATGTTGGCCTACTGAAAAGTATGTACAGTATCTGCCCTCAATACTTGGTCGGGGCTCCTTTTGCATGAATTACTGCATCAATGCGGCGTGACATGGAGGCGATCAGTCTGTAGCACTGCTGAGGTGTTATCAATGCGGCGTGGCATAGAGGCGATCAGCCTGTGGCACTGCTGAGGTGTTATCAATGCGGCATGGCATGGAAGCGATCAGCCTGTGGCACTGCTGAGGTGTTATCAATGCGGCGTGGCATGGAGGCGATCAGCCTGTGGCACTGCTGAGGTGTTATCAATGTGGCGTGGCATGGAGGCGATCAGCCTGTGGCACTGCTGAGGTGTTATCAATGTGGCGTGGCATGGAGGCGATCAGCCTGTGGCACTGCTGAGGTGTTATGGAAGCCCAGGTTGATTTAATAGTGGCCTGCAGCTCGTCTGCACTGTTGGCAGTGGCATAACTACCGCCGTAGCAGCCGTAACGGCTGCTACGGGGCCTGCAACATGAGGGGGCCCGTGTTGCCACAGGATAGGGGATACATGTGTGATCGCTGGCATTGATATGGAGTACGGGGGACTGAAAATCCCCTGAAGTTCTCCATCACAAACCTCGGACTTCCGGGGTCTGTGTCGGCAGCTCCATAGAAATGAATGGAGCGCTGGTTACTCTTGTGCGCATGCGTGACCAGCGCTCCTTTCATTTTTATTGAGCTGTGCAGACGCCGGAAGTCAGAGGTTAGTCATGGAGAACTTTGGGGGACTTTCGGTCCCCCATTCTCCTTTTCGCTGCCAGCGATCACACATGTATCCCCTATCCTGTGGATAGGGGATACATGTCTTTTGTAGGACACACTGTAGGTCACATTTTTTTGGGGGGTTGGGGACGCTGTATGGCATTCCCTACACGGGGGGCTGTATGGCATTCCCTACAGGAGGGGGGCTGTATGGCGTTCCCTACAGGAGGGGGCTGTATGGCGTTCCCTACAGGGGGGCTGTATGGCGTTCCCTACAGGGGGGGCTGTATGGAGTTCCCTACAGGGGGGGCTGTATGGCGTTCCCTACAGGGGGGCTGTATGGCGTTCCCTACAGGGGGGCCTGTATGGCGTTCCCTACAGGGGGGGCTGTATGGCGTTCCCTACAGGGGGGGCTGTATGGCGTTCCCTACAGGGGGAGGGCTGTATGGTGTTCCCTACAGGGGGGGCTGTATGGCATTCCCACTTATTTTACATTCATCGGCGGTGTTTCACCAAAAATTGGTCTAAACATGCGTAAAAACAGGCGTTGCTGATGAGGCTTCTGTGGGCCAAGCGCGCGTCACAGAACCTTGAATTTTTTTGAAAAGGTCAGAGTGTCAAGGGCTACATGTGTAATAAATATAAGGTCCTCTTTAACTAGTTCAGGACCAGGCTATTTTGCGCCTTCAGGACCAGACACCCTTTAGCCCTTTTTAGCACGTGTTTGTTAAATGGCTATAACTTTTTTATTTATTGGGCTAACGAAGTGATTTTTGCGACGTTTTTTCCATAGACAATTCAGGTTTCTTTTTTTATCATTTTTATACACACCTTTTTGGCTATTTTAGAATTTTTATTCATAAAGTTTGAAAATAATAGTAAAAAAATAAGTTTTTTTACGTTTCAGAATTTTTTTTTTGGTAATAACATAGTTTTACTCTAAAATAGACCTTTTATTTGTGATCGTCATTGTCTACCGTAAATCTTAATATATTACATGTCTATATAGGGTAATTGGGTCAGCGCTAGCGTTACAACAATGATTGGCGGGCGGGAATGTTTTTTTTTTGGGGTGGGTATTTTATGTGTATTTATTATTTAATTTTTTTTTGCACTTTACTTTACTATTTTTTTATTACTGTGGTCTGTCCCACAAAGGTCAAAAAAGACCTTTGGGGAACTTTATATATTTTTTTTCTTTCTTTTACACCATGTTTTTCCACTGTAACTGGGGCTGCACAGCAGGGAAATCAGTCCTCTCATAGTGATGATTGTCACTAATAGGGCTGTGCTGGGTCTAGTTAGACCCAGCAGCAGTCTGTCAGTAACGGCACACCACGATCATGTGAACAGTCACATGATCACCGGGAGGAATAGAGACAGCGCCGCTGCTGTCTCTATTCCTATACACAGCGTTCATTGAGCGCTGTGTAAAAAGACATCGGAGAAGACAGAAGCAGCGAAAGCTGCTTCTATCCTCTCCTCAGGGTCCCCGGCAGTCGCTGACAGCCGGAGACCTGACATTCAGCTGCCCGATCGCGCGGGCAGCAAGTTAAAACCCGAGCCGTAAAAAGTCTATGGCTCGGGTTTTAAGGACCCTGACCACTGGCCGTAAAAATACACCCAGCGGTCGGGAACCAGTTTAGTTAGTGGAGAGGTTAAAAGTACAGTAGATGTTTAAGATGTTAGACCATATACCTAATGACAGAGCCTATATGATGTCATGCAGATTTTGCTGCCAGTGCTGCCAGTACCAGTGCAGTGGAAACTCCCAGGATAAAGGTAACATGTAATTTATAACATGTAATTTAAAACTATGCCAGAATTGCAGTTGTTTGATTACCTTGCCTACCAAAAAATAGGACAAGTGATCAAAAAGTTGCATGTACCATAAAATGGTACCAATAAAAACTACAGCTCATCCCGCAAAAAAACAGCCCTCATATCACTATGTATATAAAAAAATAAAATTAGTTAAGGTTCCAATAAGCCAGGAAAGGAAAAATGTGCAGGTCCGAGGGGAACATTTCTTCTGTTTCAAGAGGCATTTTGTCAAGGCCCTAAAATTAGGGAACCAGGAAAGGTAGGGCCCAAACATATCTGCTGGAAGTGAGGGCGCCTGTATTATACCAGGACAACACTTCCCAGCAAAATTCCCCAAACTGCAAAGATGCCGTGTGTGGACCAAAAGGGGCATAAGAAAGGCCATTTATCAGTGCGACACCGGCCTGTGCAGAAAGGATTCTTCACAACGTAACACACATCTATGGATTATTTTATTGCATTTTTTAACCCATTATTATGCCATCTGACTATGCCCCTGATGTACTCTGCCCAGCTCACATATGCCCCCACATTATAAATTGAAATACCAGTAATACTCCAAACAAAACTACTACCAAGCAAAATCCAGGCTTCAAAGGCCAAATAGCGCTCCCTCCCCTCTGAACCCTACAGCGTGCCCAAACAGCAGTTTACTTCCAAATATATGGCATGACCATACCAGGGAAAACCCTATTAACAATTTTTGGGATGTGTGTCTCCAGTGGCACAAGCTGGGCACCACATATTGGCATATCTATGGAAAAAATACAATTTTCAGTCTGCAACATCGAGTGTACACTAATTTCTGCAAAACACCTGCGGGGTTAACATGCTCACTACATCCCTAGGTTAATACCTTGAAGGGTGTAGTTTCCAAAGGGGTCACTTCTGGGGGGTTTCCACTGTTTTGTTCCCACAGGGGCTTTGCAAATTCGACATAGCGCCCAGAAACCAATCCAGCAAAATCTACACTCCAAAAGCCAAATTGCGCTCCTTCCCTTCTGAGCCCTACTGTGTGAACAAACAGCAGTTTATAACCACATATGGGGTATTGCCGTACTCGGGAGAAATTGCTTTACAAATGTTGGGGCTCCTTTTTTCCTTTAGTTGTTGAGAAAATGAAACTAAAGCTACGTCTTATTGAAGGAAAGGGTTTGTTTTTATTTTCACTGCCCAATTCTAATAAATTTAATGAAACACCTGTGGGGTCAAAATGTTCACTACAGCACTTGATGAATTCCTCAAGGGGTGTACTTTCCTAAATGGCATCCCGTTTTGGACGTTTTACTGTTTTGGTCCCACAGGGGCTTTGCAAGCGCGACATGGCCTCCGCAAACCATTCCTGCTAAATTTGAGCTCCAAAAGCCAAATGGCGCTCTTTCCCTTCTAAGCCCTGCTGTGTGTCGAAACAGCCATTTATGACCACATGTGGGGTATTATTTTACTCAGGAGAAATTGCTTTACAAGTTTTGTGGAGCTTTTTCTCCTTTAGTCCTTGTGGAAATTAGAAATGAGAAATTTTCAAGACCTAATTCCTATAATTTCTGTAAAAAAAACCTGTGCGGTCAAAATGCTCACTATATCTCTAGATAATTTCCTCAATGGGTGTAGTTTCCAAAATGGGGTTACTTATGGGGGGTTTCCACTGTTTTGTCCCCTATGGGGCTTTGCAAATGTGACATGGCCTCCGCAAACCATTCGTGCTAAATTTGAGCTCCAAAAGCCAAATGGCGCTCCTTCCGTTCTAAGCCTTGCCGTGTCCAGACAGCCGTTTAAGACAACATGTAGGGTATTGTTTTACTCGGGAGAAATTGTTTTACAAATGTTGCAGCTAAACCAACATTTTCTTTAAAAAAAAAAAAAAAAATTTCATTTTCACTGCCTACTTCCAATAATTTCTGCACTTCCAATAATTTCTGCAATATACCTGTGGGGTCAAAATGCTCACTATGCCCCTAGATAATTTCCTTAGGTGTTTAGTTTCCCAAATGGGGTCACTTTTGGAGGATTTCCACTGTTTTGGCACCACAAGAGCCCTTCAAACCCGACCTAAAATATATTCTAATAAAAAGAAGACCTCAGAATCCACTAGATGCTCCTTTGCTACTGAGGCCGGTGCTTCAGTCCATTACCCACACTAGGGCCACACGTTTTTCATTTCCTAAAACTGCAGAATCAGGGCAATAAATATTGAGTTGTGTTTCTCTGGTAAATCTTTCTGTGTTTCCCAAAAAATGGATTAAAAACTAATTTCTGAAAAAAAAAATGAAATTTGTAAATTTCACCTTTACATTTCTTTAGTTCCTGTGAAGCTTCTAAAGGGTTAAGCAACTTTCTAAATGCTGTTTTGAATACTTTGAGGGGTGAAGTTTTTAAAATGGGGTGATTTAATGGGCATTTCTAATATATAAGGCCTTCAAAGCCACTTCACAACTGAACTGGCCCCTGTAAAAAACAACCTTTTGAAATTTTCTTGAAAATGTAAGAAATTGCTACTAAAGTTCTAAGCCTTGTAAAGTCCTAGAAAAATACAATGATGTTCAAAAAAATAATGCCAATCTGAAGTAGACATATGGGGATGTTAATTGGCAACAATTTTGTGTGGTGTAACTGCCTGTCTTACAGGCAGATTTAATTAAATTTAGAAAAATGCTAATTTTTACAATTTTTCTCAAAATTTTGGTGTTATTCACAATTAAATACTATATGTATCGAGCAAATTTTGCCAGTAACATAAATTCCAATGTGTCATGAGAAAACAAACTCAGAATCCCTTCGATAGGTAAAAGCATTCTGAAAATTAGTACATAGAGTGAAACATTTCAGATTTGAAAAATGAGGCTCTGTCAGGAAGGTCAACAGTGACCAAAGAGGGAAGGGGTTAAAGTTCACATTTATTTATGGTATATGGAATATTGTAGTTGTTTTATTTGATTATTTGAGTAGAAATAATTTTCTGCGACGCACTATGAAATACAGCGTCTCTCCTTATTATTAAACAGAGCGTCCTCCATTATTATTATTATTGTATTTACTGTGCTGTCCCTTATTATATACAATGTCCTCCATTCTTATTATATATAGTGACGAATGTCTGTATGTCTATAGGCGGTTTGGTGTGTGGTCTGTATTAAATTTTGGGTGTGCTGAATGGGATCATATGTACTTGTAATGACAGGGGGATAGGGAAACAGACAGTGAGCCCTAATCTACCCACCACTCAGTCGCTGCCTACTTGCAACGACCTGCCCTAGGCGACGGGGTACAACTGGGCGATGGTCCCTACGCTCAGTAGGTGCACGACAGACAAACAGACAAGGGGACACAAGCAAAGGGAAATGGGGCAGTTGCCCACGGCAACACCGTGAGCAACAAGAGAGGTGAACGAGCCGAGTCAAACCAGGAGTGTACGAGGTACCAAACGCAGAGCAGGAGAGTAGTCAGTAAGCCAGGGTCAGTATGAAGAAAGGTCAAATAGCTAGAAGCTGCAGCAAGGCCAGGAAACCACACGAGAAGAATCACAAGCAAAGGAGGAACAGGAAAGGCAGGTATAAATAGACAGAGGGCGGGAGCTAGCTCCGTCTGGCCAGGCTGCGATAGGCTCTCCCACTCCTAAGCCTGCCATCCTGAGTGGTGGAAGATGGAGTCAGTCTCAGAGACATAGAACCAGGTGCAGACTGATTACCCATGGGCGTAAACACAGAAGTTGTGCCTGGCAGATCCTTTACAGTACTATTTGCAATTCAAATCTCGTAGTTGTGGACCAGACCTATGTAAATAGGCGGGACGTAAAAACAAATTCTGCAACTGCTCTACTTTGACCCACCAATTACACATTTTTTTAAACCATTTCTTCCACACTTGCAGGTTGTTAAAGGATCAAGACCAATGCCCGGCCAATGTGCACCATGCTCTCTAAACCATCCATTGCATCCCAAGCTCTTGTGTTACACCAGCTTCTAGGGCCAGCCGTGTCCACGTGTATCCAGCTGGCACCCTGCTCAGGTAGCCGTTAATCACCCTGACCAATCTTCTTGACAATGGGACCACCACTGTCCAATAAATGAACAGCAAACAGAAGAAAATATGGTCCAGTTATCCACTTGACAATGTGAGGACTTTAATAGAGAAACATTCAATAAAATACTCGGCCTGGTGAAGTGATGATACAAGACCATTTGCGCACCTCCATCTCCTCCGAACAGTTCATTACATCCCAAGTCCAGGTCCTTGTGCTGCATGTGGACGCTTTATCTGTGGCGATACCTTAGCCCCTTCCACTTCTCCCCGCTTGAGTCCTGTAGGCACAAAAATATTCGGCAAGAATCCATTGTCACACATGCCTGCAGATCTTGCCTGAGTAATACAACTCACTCAACTCCTTGTTCATTGTATCGTTTACTGATGCCTCTTTTAGATGTGACAGATGTATTATTCTACTTACCAGCCTTCTTTACTAGAACCATCCCTTTTTATTGGCACCTGATCAAAAAAGGGGGTCCTGCTCCACCACTATTACACTGCAATACCCAAAAAAAACCTTTGACCCTAATAACCTTCTTTGACCCTCTTCCCCTTGAGAGGTACCCAACCTCTTTTGCTGCAACAGCCTCCCTAGACATCTAAAAAATAGACGAACCTTTCCTTCCTTATCTTTCCCAACACTTCCTGGCACAAGTGTGAGTAGATAGAGGTCAGCCAACATGTATAAGTGTCCTGGCCCCAAACTTTTACCTTGCTATCCTCTAAAGGATTGGCTTTTAGTTTTTTCGCCACCTCGCCTTTAACTTTTTCCTTCATTATTTTTCAACATTTTTTACAGCACCTACAACAGTTTGCCCGTTCGCCCCTTCTATCCTCATCAGATCACTCATACTCATCTGACAAATCAGAATCAGACTCAACCAGCTGCATTTGTCTTCTTCCTCCATTGCTTCACTTTCAGTCATATTGACATCTTGTCCTTCCGGTGGTCCCCATAGTGACTTCTCTGCTGCTCTTTATGTCCAGACGTGCTTCTCCTGTAATTACAAACATTGTGCCAGTACCCTGTGTTGTAAACATTTTGGCAACCCTTAAGGTGCCCCTCGCCCGTGTTCAGATTATGAGGCCCCCTGGGATCATTCTGCCCTCACCCACCCAGGAACCCTGTGCAAGGGCCCCGGCACTTGGCCCATCATCATGCGATGTTCCCTAAAATAATTTCTAGGCTGACACAATTGAGGATAGCTGCCTTGCTTCCACGATGCAAAGACACTTACTTTCAGCCACCTGTTAGGGATCTGCCAGGTACTACGTCTAGGTATACTCCTGGGATTAATCAATCCACACCTGAGGCCAGACCTGTTCGACTGACACCCTCTCCCACCAACCAGGGTGGCAGGCTCAGGAGTGGGAGAGCCTATCGCGGCCTGGTCAGTCGGAGTTAGCTCCGCCCCCTGTCCTTTATTACCTGCTGTGTTCTCCTCCTCAGTGCTTGTAATTCTTTTGGATTCCTGGCCCCACTGCTGCTTGCTCCAGCCTGCTTCTGCCGTGCTTCTGCCTTGCTGCTGTTCTGCTTAACCTGCTTTGCTTTGCCTCCGGCTTGCTTCCTCCTCCGTGCTCACTTGGGTATACTCCACCTTATCCTGGTCCTGACTACTCATTCACCGCTCCGTTTCCTCGCGGCGTCCCGTGGGCTACTGCCCCTTCCCTTGCGTGTTCCCTGTTTGTTTTCCCATGCACTTAGACAGAGTAGGGACCACCGCCCAGTTGTACCCCGTCGCCTATAGGCGGGTCGTTGCAAGTAGGCAGGGACAGGGCGGTGGGTAGATTAGGGCTCACTTTCCCTTCACCTCCTTCCTGCCATTACATAATTACAAGCCCCTTACCTAGTCTACCATTTCCCCTACGCTGACGCTATCATGGACCCCCTTGAGACCCTGACCCAGCAGATGCCGGGCCTCTCCCTACAGGTACAGGCCCTGGCCCAGAGGGTCAACCAGGGTGACGCTGCCGTAGTAGTTCCCCTCACCTCACCTCTAGAACCCGACCTCAAGTTACCTGACCGGTTCTCAGGGGACCGACCGTAAGACGTTTCTCTCCTTCCGGGAGAGTTGCAGACTGTATTTCCGCCTTAAACCCCACTCCTCAGGTTCCGAGAACCAGCGGGTGGGTATCATCATATCCCGACTCCAGGAAGGGCCCCAAGAGTGGGCCTTCTCCTTGGCTCCTGACGCCCCTGAACTTTCCTCTGTTGATCGCTTTTTCTCTGCCCTCGGACTCATTTACGACGAGACTGACAGGACTGCTTTAGCCGAGAGTCAGCTGGTGACCTTACGTCAGGGTAGGAGACCGGTTGAGGAGTACTGTTCTGATTTTAGAAAGTGGTGCGTAGCTTCTCGGTGGAACGATCCGGCCCTAAGGTGCCAGTTTAGGTTAGGATTATCTGACGCCCTGAAGGATCTGCTGGTTAGCTACCCCTCTTCTGACTCCCTTGACCAGGTTATGGCCCTAGCAGTACGACTTGACCGACGTCTCAGGGAACATCAGCTTGAACGCTTCAATGTGCTCCCCTCTGACTTTTCTGCGATCCCCCCCGAGGTCCCGTCTCCTCGCCCCTCCACGGAGGACTCGGAGGTACCTATGCAACTCGGGGCCTCCATGTCCCCTCGACAACGTAGGGAGTTTCGCAGAATGAAGGGTCTCTGCTTCTACTGTGGGGACGACAAGCATCTTCTGAACACCTGTCCCAGGTGCAAGAATAAAAAGCCGGAAAACTTCCGCGCCTAAGTGATCATCGGGGAGGTCACTTGGGCGCACAGGTATTTCCCGTTAATGTGAAACGCAATAAAATTTTGCTTCCCTTTCAGGTCTCGTTTGCTGGCCGGTCTGCCACTGGCAGTGCCTTCGTGGATTCTGGCTCATCTGCTAATATCATGTCTGTGGAATTTGCTATGTCTCTAAAAATGCCTTTTATTGATTTACCTTATCCTATCCCTGTAGTAGGTATCGACTCAACTCCCCTTGCTAATGGTTATTTTACTCAGCATACTCCTGTTTTTGAACTCCTGGTTGGCTCCATGCATTTGGAGCAGTGCTCTGTACTGGTGATGCAGGGATTATTGTCTGATCTGGTATTAGGTCTTCCCTGGTTGCAGTTGCATAATCCCACGTTTGATTGGAATACTGGGGATCTCACCAAATGGGGTAATGAATGTCTTATGTCATGTCTTTCTGTTAACTCTATTTCTCCCCGGGAGGAGGTAAACACGCTTCCTGAGTTTGTTCAGGACTTCGCCGATGTGTTTTCTAAGGAGGCCTCCGAGGTGTTGCCCCCCCATAGAGATTACGATTGCGCCATCGATTTGGTGCCTGGTGCCAAGCTTCCTAAGGGTAGGATATTTAATCTTTCATGTCCTGAACGTGAAGCTATGAGGGTGTATATCCAAGAATGCCTGGCCAAGGGTTTCATTCGCCCCTCGACTTCTCCTGTAGGTGCTGGCTTCTTCTTTGTGGGGAAGAAGGATGGTGGTCTTAGGCCGTGCATTGATTATCGTAACCTGAATAAGGTCACCGTAAGGAACCAGTACCCACTTCCTTTGATTCCGGATCTTTTTAATCAGGTTCAGGGAGCCCAATGCTTTTCTAAGTTCGATCTACGGGGGGGGGGCATATAACCTTATCCGCATCAAAGAGGGGGATGAGTGGAAAACTGCGTTCAACACACCCGAGGGTCATTTCGAATACCTGGTCATGCCCATTGGGTTGTGTAATGCCCCTGCTGTCTTCCAGAATTTTATTAATGAAATCCTGAGAGATTACCTGGGTAATTTTCTTGTTGTGTACCTTGATGACATACTGGTGTTTTCCAAGGACTGGTCCTCCCACGTGGAGCATGTCAGGAAGGTGCTCCAGGTCCTTCGGGAGAATAATCTGTTTGCTAAGACTGAAAAATGTGTCTTTGGGGTACAGGAGATACCATTTTTAGGGCAAATCCTCACTCCTCATGAATTCCGCATGGACCCTGCCAAGGTTCAGGCTGTGGCGGAATGGGTCCAACCTGCCTCCCTTAAGGCGTTACAGTGTTTTTTAGGGTTCGCCAACTATTACAGGAGATTTATTGCCAACTTCTCGGTCGTCGCTAAGCCTCTTACGGACCTTACTCGCAAGGGTGCTGATGTCCTCCATTGGCCCCCTGAGGCCGTCCAGGCCTTTGAGACCCTCAAGAAGTGCTTTATCTCGGCCCCCGTGCTGATTCAGCCCAACCAAGAGGAGCCATTTATTGTGGAGGTTGACGCATCCGAGGTGGGAGTGGGGGCCGTCTTGTCCCAGGGTACCAGCTCCCTCACCCATCTCCGCCCCTGTGCTTACTTCTCTAGGAAGTTTTCGCCCATGGAGAGTAACTATGATATTGGCAACCGCGAACTTCTAGCCATTAAATGGGCTTTTGAAGAGTGGCGGCACTTCCTGGAGGGGGCCAGACACCAGGTAACGGTCCTTACGGATCACAAGAATCTGGTTTTCCTAGAATCGGCCCGGAGGCTTAATCCTAGACAAGCTCGGTGGGCACTATTCTTTACCAGATTTAATTTCTTGGTTACCTATAGGGCTGGGTCCAATAATATTAAGGCTGATGCCCTGTCACGTAGTTTCATGGCCAATCCTCCTTCCGAGAAAAATCCTGCTTGTATTTTACCCCCTGGTATAATCATTTCTGCCACAGATTCTGATTTAGCTTCTGATATCGCGGCTGATGAGGGTGCAGCTCCCGGGAACGTCCCTGGGGACAAACTGTTTGTTCCCCTGCAATACCGGCTAAGGGTACTCAGGGAAAACCATGACTCCGCTCTATCTGGTCATCCTGGCATCTTGGGCACCAAACACCTCATTACCAGAAACTATTGGTGGCCTGGGTTGCCTAAAGACGTTAGGGCTTACGTCGCCGCTTGTGAGGTTTGCGCTAGGTCCAAAACCCCTAGGTCCCGACCTGCGGGCCTACTACGTTCCTTGCCCATTCCCCAGAGACCTTGGACCCATATCTCCATGGATTTTATCACCGATTTGCCTCCATCTCAGGGCAAGTCGGTGGTGTGGGTGGTAGTAGACCGCTTCAGCAAGATGTGCCACTTTGTGCCCCTTAAGAAGCTACCTAACGCCAAGACGTTAGCTTCTTTGTTTGTGAAACACATCCTGCGTCTCCATGGGGCCCCAGTCAATATCGTTTCTGACAGAGGGGTACAATTTGTTTCCTTATTTTGGAGAGCCTTTTGTAAAAAGTTGGAGATTGATCTGTCCTTCTCCTCCGCCTTCCATCCCGAAACTAATGGCCAAACGGAGAGGACTAACCAGTCCCTGGAACAATATTTAAGGTGTTTCATCTCTGACTGTCAATTCGATTGGGTCTCATTCCTTCCCCTTGCTGAATTTTCCCTGAATAACCGGGTAAGTAACTCGTCAGGGGTTTCCCCGTTTTTCTGTAATTTCGGGTTTAACCCAAGGTTCTCCTCCGTTTCCCCTGGTTGTTCTAATAATCCTGAGGTAGAGGATGTTCATCGGGAAATGTGCACTGTCTGGGCCCAGGTTCAGAAGAACCTAGAGGCGTCCCAGAGCGCACAAAAGATTCAGGCGGAGAGTAGACGTTCTGCTAACCCCCGGTTTGTCGTCAGGGATTTGGTCTGGTTGTCGTCCAGGAACTTGCGCCTTAAGGTCCCGTCCAGGAAGTTTGCTCCCCGATTTATTGGGCCTTATAAGATCATTGAAGTCCTCAACCCTGTATCCTTCCGTCTGGAGCTGCCCCCATCCTTTCGCATACATGACGTCTTCCATGCCTCCCTCCTTAAACGCTGCTCCCCGTCCTGGTCCCCCTCGAGGAAACCTCCTGTTCCCGTTCTCACCCCTGAGGGGGTGGAATTCGAGGTGGCCAAGATTATGGACAGTAGGATGGTCCAGGGCTCCCTCCAGTACCTGGTCCATTGGAGAGGGTACGGGCCGGAGGAGAGGACTTGGGTACCTGCCCGTGATGTTCACGCTGGGGTATTGATCAGGAGGTTCCACCTTCTCTTCCCTACTAAACCGGGTCCTCTTAGTAAGGGTCCGGTGGCCCCTCATAAAAGGGGGAGTACTGTTAGGGATCTGCCAGGTACTACGTCTAGGTATACTCCTGGGATTAATCAATCCACACCTGAGGCCAGACCTGTTCGACTGACACCCTCTCCCACCAACCAGGGTGGCAGGCTCAGGAGTGGGAGAGCCTATCGCGGCCTGGTCAGTCGGAGTTAGCTCCGCCCCCTGTCCTTTATTACCTGCTGTGTTCTCCTCCTCAGTGCTTGTAATTCTTTTGGATTCCTGGCCCCACTGCTGCTTGCTCCAGCCTGCTTCTGCCGTGCTTCTGCCTTGCTGCTGTTCTGCTTAACCTGCTTTGCTTTGCCTCCGGCTTGCTTCCTCCTCCGTGCTCACTTGGGTATACTCCACCTTATCCTGGTCCTGACTACTCATTCACCGCTCCGTTTCCTCGCGGCGTCCCGTGGGCTACTGCCCCTTCCCTTGCGTGTTCCCTGTTTGTTTTCCCGTGCACTTAGACAGAGTAGGGACCGCCGCCCAGTTGTACCCCGTCGCCTAGGGCGGGTCGTTGCAAGTAGGCAGGGACAGGGCGGTGAGTAGATTAGGGCTCACTTTCCCTTCACCTCCTTCCTGCCATTACACCACCACATCTAAACAGTCCATTAAACCCCAAGTACAGATCCTTGTGCTGCATGACTTGTGGGAGCTCTATAGGTGGCGATATCCTGGCCCCTTCCAGTGCTTTCCGCTTGAGTCCTGTAAATATAAAAAATTTTTGCCAGTACCCATTGTCACCTATGCCTGCAGACCATAAGTTGGTAAGGCAACTCACTCAAGTCCTTGTCTACTGCATCATATTGGTACGGCCACCTCCAGTTTCACACTAAAATAGTAGGCCTAAATTAGGCCTATCGAACTTCCAGTCTGTGGCACCGTGAGATCGAACGCATTAATGTGCCCGCTTCAAGGAACTGCAGCAACTGCCGACACTGTAGTTCCCACGCTATCACCCTGAAACCCTTGTAGATACTTTTACCAGGTCTTGACGTGTCGCAAATGTTCTTGGCAGGGCAGCCCTGCCTAAAATCCCCCTACACTACACCTATTCTCCTCATCCAATTACCTTACACCTACATTCAGGCCCAAACCGGGCCAAGTGGCCAGAATTTTAGACAAAGAAACCCCTAACTTTCACTATGCCTATTCCTACCAAAGTATCCAAAGTTCCACTCTACTACCCCTTTCTTGACATTTTGCCCAATCGTCACTCTTTCAGTGTAGAGAGCTACCGGTGGGTACTTTATATAGTAACTAAGGATGGATATATCTCATATAGATTAAATATTACTTCAGAGAGTCCCCCTGGCAGCAGACAGCCGATCACAACAATTTCTGGAACAAAAAATGTAAATTGTGCAGATATTATGAGGTGAGCTTAGTATGGGTCATCATATCAAGAAATATATGTTCAGCCTATTGACAACATTGGGGAATTTGTTCCCGCAGCCTCGCTTGTCATGTGTCTCTATAGGAACATTCTGGGTGACATCACATTATAGAATTTCTATAGGTTGTTATTTTCTATAATACTTACATATATACGGTGGATATTCTAGCATGTCGGCTGTCACTGGGGTCACATATTCACATGTTATGTCTGTAAAATACATAATGGCTTTACTGCATATACATAAAATAACGACATAACATATAATAATAAATTTACAGACAATTTGTTTTTCTATCACAGGGCGAGTCCAATACCCCCATCTGCCACATAAATAACACCGGCAGTATAACGGCACATGAGAATTGGATGGCGCTGGTATAGATTTTATATCAGGGCCCAGGAGCTTATAGTTATTCTCCTATATAATCTTATCCTTAATTGAAAACGTCTAATTTATTTATTGTGGAGGCTTTTGGATTTGAGTAGAGAGAGTAGAAACTGGGAAATTACGTTTCTAGATTTAGATACCAGAGAAAATATCCATTAAAGATTTTTTTCTGACAGTTTTAAAAGAGATGCAGGAAATAAAATCCACCGACCTTGGACTCTCCTACTGAACACGTCCGGCTGAATGTAGGACGTTATGTGATGGTGAGGTGGAGGGCTCTGCTTATTCTGTATCTGCCCTCCTGGGACGTGTGGTTGTCATCAGCTCTTATGAGGAATTAATACTAGGAGTAAGAAAGACAAAGTATTAGGACAAATCCCAATCAATGGAAACATTTTCATGTAGAACAGAGACCAGTCCCCAACATTGTATTTTATAGCTTTAGGTGTATTATATATTATCTCATTTTTATGCTTTACAATGTGTCTCTTATCAGTGAGTTATTATAATGAGCTTTATTCTTATTATATCACAACAGAAACTATTATGGGGTTTCTGAGGGGGTTCATACAAATATTTACACAGAGACACTTTATTAGGAGTCCTGCCACCCCTCCCCCTACAATGCTGCAGATAAACGCTGTGGACGTCAGGGTGACAGGCGGCATGGATAGGTCCGCTAACTGCCCCCCGCTTTTATTACTTGTAGTAATGATAACAGTAAGGTAAGCAGTGTCTCCCCGGACTGCTAGCAAAGTTTGGGGTACATGTCTGGGATACATGGCACAAGTGCCCAGCGCTGGGACACCAAGTAGTAGAGATGACTCCTGAACCCCGTACCTTTCCTTCATCACGACATTACAATATACAATATTATATAGTACAAGCCCTCAGCAGTTACATGACATGGAATCAGTGGCTATTACAAGATGTTTGCCCATTTGGCCTAGGTATTTAACCGGTCAGGGGGCTTCTCCCATATGACTTTCTAACATAAATCAGGGGCGGACGTACTATATGTGAGAACTGTGCAGTTACATTGGGGCGCAGCAGGTCAGGGGGCCCTCTGCCACCCCAAAAGTAACTAGTAGCGTCCTACTGTCTATTAATTTGCATGTAAGGGTTTGGGCTAATTAATTTCTTGAAGGCAATAATGTGTGGCAAGTGATCTTGGCAGGGTGACCATGCCTTATATCCCCCAACACTGCTCCACCCCTAATCCCCAATTAACTTTACTGTAACCCTAGTCGCCTCAACCAATTACCTTAAATCTATCTTCAGGCCAAGACCGCTCCCTATTGTTCCCTTACGTGTCCCCCCTAGACTACATGGCACCGCCAGTCATGTGGCCATCTTAATACTATACAAAGAAACCCATCACCTACACGATCCCTATCCCTATATATAGTAACTAAAGATGGATATACCTCATATAGGTTAAATATTACTTCAGAGAGTCCCCCTGGCAGCAGAACCCAAAGTTTTCTGGAACGAAAAGTTAAAATTGTGATGTGAGCTTAGTATGGGTCATCATATCAACACATATATGTTCAGCCTATTGACAACATTGGGGAATTTGTTCCCGCAGCCTCGCTTGTCATGTGTCTCTATAGGAACATTCTGGATGACATCACATTATAGAATTTCTATAGGTTTGTTATTTTCTATAATACTTACATATATACGGTGGATCTTCTAGCATGTCGGCTGTCACTGGTGCCACATATTCACATGTTTTGTATGTCTGTAATATATATAATGGCTTTAATGCATATACATAAAATAACCCCATATCTATAATGTATAATAATATATTTACTGTCACACATGTCATTATCTATCACAGGGCGAGTCAGACATTGAACATATTTTGTAACGTAGACCCAGGGAACATAACTATAGGAGTGAAGAGGTTGTAGTCACACACAGGCCCTGCTGTCCATGACTGGCATAAGGGGGTCACAATCTGAACAAATCCCCAATGCCACCATCACCTGGAGGAATCCTGATTTTACTTGTCACCCCCTTGACTGTCCTAGACCACCATACAATGAAAAAACAATTCCCCTTTACTGCCTTAAACCATCAGTGACTTTACACTGAACCCTTTCACAGCCCTAGACCCCCAGATAAATATAAAGAACTGTATAGAAACATGGCCCTGTGGGATGGGGTGGGTGGGGGAGACTACTTTACTTGTTGCCCAGGACCCCATATTACATAAAGCTATTGTGTCTGTGGGAGTGCAGATTATATATGGTCTATGATAGATGGCAGGACCGTGTATAGATTTGTCACCAAGGCCCCGGAGCTTATAGTTATGTCTCTATATAAAGCTAAACTTAAGGGAAACTATAGAGAACTGTGGAGTTTCTGATTCTCTTTTGTGGTGTTTCTGGACACATATAATGTGGATACATGTAATTAATATTCTGGGCATGCATCGGGGTATCTGACAATATATACGTTTGGGTGGCAGCTTAGTCTGGAGGCCATAGTTGGACCACACCGGGTTTCCAGGCTCTTGGTCTCTGTTCCTAATATATTACAGGTTTGTAGCTTGTCAGTAATAAGCGGTCACTACATTTTGTGTGGGACATTTTTTTCTATTCTTCCATCTACCACCCCCAGCATTGAAGGAATATTAGGAAGAACAACCTTGTTTTCTGAGGGACAATGTGAGAAAACTGAAATTGGGCTCTTGGTGAAAATATCCATTATTGCTATAAACGCTCCAGCCAGTAAATATGTGATATAACGTGTGTAGAGGTAAATAAATATTCGTCACTTATTCGTCCTACTTTATATGCTGGGCATTAGTTGGGCGCTCTCCTTATTTTTGGAGCCGCCCTCCTACACCTGGACCTGAGACCATCACAGAGCTCTTCATTGGGCTGTTACTCTTGTATTACTCCTGGAAATGTAAGAAGAAATTGACAACTGGGTGACGTTATTCCCTTTTCTCAATGGCCATGGTCTGATACTATACAATGAGTGCTGACAGTTTCATAATATTTAGGGACACGTCCTATAGACAAGAGATATTGTATCCCCCATATTCAAACATTCCCAGGCGGAATTATAGAGGAATGGCAAAATTCAGAGTGCTAAGAAGAGATGCTCCAGTATTATAATTTTATGGGAAATACAATTATTTACTGGTAATAAGAACAGACAAGTCCAGAACATATGACCAGTATTATATACATAGAAGAGATAATCCATCATCCCTGGGATTGGAGGTTAATTGTAATTAAATATTATAATATAAGATTACGCTTTATGGAAAATACAATTTGTCAGTTATAGATTTAGGCAGCAGTGGATTAGGTGTCACTATATAGCAGGTAATGGAGTTGGTCGTCTCCTCTTTGCGGCTGGGTGGTGACAACCTGTGCAGGACTCCGCTCTCCAGAGGAACTACATTGGCAGCAAAGCGGTGGAGAATTGTCCCAAAGGTCATGAGAAGGGAGTGGAGAAGTAAAAAAACATCACGCCCGTCTGTCCTCAGTAGCTACATTGGGCCCCATAATGGAGGGCCAAGTTTGATCTTTGCTATGAGGACCCCAGTCTTCTATGTCCAGCTCTATATCCAGGAGTAAGATTATGGGACTGTTTGGTGTACTTCTTGGTGTCAGTAGAATAAGAGTGTTCATGATTACTATGACTGCCGGCACGTGTCAGGGATCTATCTGCCTATGTGACATGGAGGAATGGCTTCCGTCATACACAACAGTGACGTCTGTTTTCTGACCAGATAATTTGGGACGTGAGTGAGTAATATGCAGGAAAGGTAAATTACAGGAAAGCGAGATCAATATCTGAGCGCTGTATTCTGGACACTGTCCCGGCAGCAGCAGTTCTGGAACTAATCAAGGGATCTGTTCAGACAAGATCTAAGAAAAAAATACAAAACCTCTGATCACAGGATAGATACAAGAATAGTTGTCGTTACCAGAAGTTACACTTATAAACTTATACATTACACGTATACACTATTTAACATTGACGTCTTCAGGTGACAGATGACCAACATATGTCATATATCAGAGGTGTCCGTCACCGCCATCCAGTAAGAAACGTGTACAGTATGTTAAAGGAGTTTTCCCATGAGCGACATATATGACGTAACCACAGGATATGTAATAAACGTCAGATAAATGCGGGTCCCACCTGTACAACAATCTCTAGAATGGGGCCCCCTAAACCCTGTTCTAGCATTTTGTGCTCACGCTGACTCCTGGCCACTTACAGATTACATGGTTGGGAGTTACGGAAACAGCATAGCTCGCTGTACTATGCTGTTTCTCTAACTCCCGTAGTAGTGAATGTCAGCTACGAAAGCAGCATAGCATGCGAGCTACGCTGTTTGGGTAACTACTATTCAGTTCTATGGGGCTTTTCCCCTTCATAGTAGGAAATCAGCCGGAACACAAAGAGGTAGAACAGGGTTTAGGGGGCCCCGTTCCAGAGGTGGTTCTCTCTTAGCTGCAATACCGAGCACAGCCACTACCAAATGCATGGAGCTTTCCTGGTAAACAATGAAGAGGACATGTGGCTGACCAGGGTGGTGCGGCCCCTTTACTCAGCTGATCATGGGGGTGGTAGGAGTCAGATCTCCACCGATCTGATATTTACTATTAATAATAAAGTTATGGAAAATCCCTTTAAACGGTAAATAAGACATGTTATACAAAGGACAGAACATACATAGAAATTATCGAGGATCTGACGTCTCTCCTGGCATGTCTGTTCTAGAAAATACTTGATAATTCACATTTCCATTCACACGTTACTGACTGCTGTAATTTTGAGGAAATAATAAATTGTAACTTTAATGGGGAAATATGTAACATTGAAATCTGAATGTAAAATCCACATGTTCAGTTTTCACTTGTGTTCATAGAAACATTTTACTGGAACTTTAGAAAAAAAAACAAAAACAACCCCGTCAATCACAGGAAAAAAAATCCTTCTCCAATCATATAGTTGTGGTGAGATGCTGGTTATAAATTGCTGCAGTAATGTCCAGTGTGAACCTGGTCTTATATGAGAATTCTAGAGCGGAGATATTTCATGTATCCAGTAACATGTATAATTAATCACACTGATATTATAGCTGATAAATAATAAAATGCTGCATCTTACCTGTCAATCACACAGTCAATCACAGTCCTGGTCCAGATGTTATTCCAGAAATTGTAGAAAAAGCCCAAAAATCGTGATCTGTAGGAAACACACTGATCACATATCAAGTGCAAAGTGAGTGTAATCCAGCTGCACATAGAACCTAGCGACTAGTTCTGTCTATGACATCATCAGTGACATCATAAGCGGCTGCAGTATCGGTTACATCATCGATTATCTCCTCCTGCCTGGATAGACTGTCTGTGTATACACTGGATATAGGCGTTACATGGGACTGCTGTTTTATAGACATGGAAGATACATGCCCACTTGGTCAAAAGCAAAAAAAACGCCCAGTTGGGCATTAAGAAAGTTATTAGCATAAATGTAAAATAGGTCATAACTTGGTCAAAATTGATCGTTTTTCTAAATAAAAAAAACACTGCTGTGATCTACATGACAGCGCTGATCACATGTAGGAGACCGGCCACGTAGAATGTGGTGACACTGCTGTGATCTACATGACAGTGCCAATCACATGTAGGAGACCGGCCACGTAGAATGTGGTAACACTGCTGTGATCTACATGACAGCGCCGATCACATGTAAGAGACTGGCCACGTAGAATGTGGTGACACTGCTGTGATCTACATGACAGCGACGATCACATGTAGAAGACTGGCCACAAAGAATGTGGTGACACTGCTGTGATCTACATGACAGCGCCGATCACATGTAGGAGTCAGGCCACGTAGAATGTGGTGACACTGCTGTGATCTACATGACAGCGCCGATCACATGTAGGAGACCGGCCACGTAGAATGTGGTGACACTGCTGTGATCTACATGACAGCGCCGACCACATGTAGGAAACCGGCCACGTAGAATGTGGTGACACTGCTGTGATCTACATGACAGCGCCAATCACATGTAGGAGACAGGCCACATAGAATGTGGTGACACTGCTGTGATCTACATGACAGCGCCGATCACATGTAGGAGACAGGCCACGTAGACTGTGGTGACACTGCTGTGATCTACATGACAGCGCCGATCACATGTAGGAGACCGGCCACATAGAATGTGGTGACACTGCTGTGATCAACATGACAGCGCCAATCACATGTAGGAGACCGGCCACGTATAATGTGGTGACACTGCTGTGATCTACATGACAGCGCCGATCACATGTAGGAGACAGGCCACGTAGAATGTGGTGACACTGCTGTGATCTACATGACAGCGCCGATCACATGTAGGAGACGGGCCACGTAGAATGTGGTGACACTGCTGTGATCTACATGACAGTGCCGATCACATGTAGGAGACAGGCCACGTAGAATGTGGTGACAGCCTCTTTAAGTCATTGAAAACCATTGAAAAAGTGAAAGTAAAGTTTCTTGCCGCTGTGTATTTAAGGCGTTAAAAGTCAAGTTAAAGATTCTACATCTGTGCATAGAAGGGGACACATTGCAGAGCAATTATATCATTATTGTCACTTCTATAAATTGGATCTAAGTGTAAAACTGTCACTTCTGTCTGTAAAGTGGTCGTCTCGTCATTACAACCTCATTGTGAAATAACGTTTTCTCTTTATTCCGGAGACGCTACAGACACTGACCAATAGGCGACGATCTTTATAGACTGTGCGCCATTTATAATATTTGTGTCTTCTTTTAAGCCCCCTCAGGCACTGGCCCCCCAGGGAGACTTTTACCTCTGTAACCCCTATTATTAACCCCTTCATGATTAGACACCGTTCAGCCATAACATTAACCCCTTAAGCCCCCATGACATAACTGTGCACCATGGATTGTCTTGCATAAGGCCGCCATGATGTACAGTCACATCACGGTGATTGTGCGGTCACAGGAGGTCATTTTATTTGAAGATGCCGCCTCCGATATTGGGAATTATTAGGGATACAAAATCTATTTGCTATTATTTAACATTGATCTATTTGTGCATTTATAACATTTGTAACAAGAATAATTTAGGTGTAAATTGGTCTTAAAGGAGTATTCCCAGCTTACATATAAAGGACGTGTTCACACGGCGCATCTTCAGGCGAATGTCAGAGCATAAAATGCTCGTGTTACGCTCCAAAATACACTTGAAATGCGCCTGCAAACCGCTTCCCATTAATATTAATAGGAAATACACCGCGCAGCTCATATGAGGTGTATTTTTTTGCTGCTGAATTATTAAACATGTAAAAATACGCTTTCTAAAAAAGAAGGGACATGTCCCTTTCGGAAGCATTTTAGAAGCTGATTTTTCCCTTTTCCCATGACACTTTAAAAAACTCTCCGAAAAAACGCCTCAAAATACGCTCAAAAATTTTTGGGAATATCAGCTGTAAAAAACGGGCGGATTCAGAGTCTCTTCTTTTAATGTCAGCCTCGTATTTTCAGCCTAAATGTCTGCGGTGTGAACCTGCCCTCACATGCACATTTCCTGCACACCTTACCCAGTCATCGCTACGCGCTTCACCCTAAATTTGTTTTGGGGAGCGGGGGGTTTTCCTTTCCCAAATCCCGGACACCCCTTTTTCGGCTGGATTCACACACAGCGCTTTGCTGCGTTTTTGTGCGTTTCGATGTGGTGTTTTTAGTGCAGTTTCTGTGGTGGTTTTTCTTGCTGTATTAAGTGCGGCAGATGTTACATTAAAGTCTGTAGTAAAATATCAAATGCATTACACAAAACTGTGTTCTGGTTTGTGTAGTTTTTGAGGCAATTTTGTGATCAGTGGCATTTTTTTTCCACACGCTCTGGGTATAGCGTTTTTTTCAGCCGTTTTTTCTATAGATTCTATATAGGACTTCAAAAATGCCAGAAAACAAAGCACGTACAAAATGACACCAAATAAACACGCCACTAAAGAAGCCCCTGAGGTACCAGTACAGTTGAAACCCGCAAGAAGTGACCCCATTTTAAAAACTATAACCCCTTAAGGCATTCATCTAGAGGTGAAGTGAGCATTTTGACCGGACACATACACCCCATAAACTGTAATGTGGGTTCTCCTGGGTACGGAAATACCCTACATGTGGCTGTTATCAGCTGCCTGGGCACACAGCAGGGCACAGAGGGGAAAGACGAGGGGGGATAAGCTGTGCGGAGAACATCAGGGTAAGTAAAATTGGGGTAAATTATAAACCAAGGGATGTAAGATAAATTTTAAAACACTTTCATACAGAGCTCTGGTTTTTCGGGACTTGCGTCACATTGATATAGGAGAGGTAACAGACTGAGAGCTACGTAATGGTAAGAGCAGAGTTCACAGCAGCACAGAATATTTCAGGAGAGGAGCGTGCAGATTCAGTGCTGCTGTGAACTCTGTTCTTATCATTACGTAGCTCAGTCTGTTACCTCTCCTCCACTCCTGTCCTCAATAACACCTTCACATGATTGGCAAATCACCACCCCGCACAAGATCCGCACGCTCATCTCCTGAAATACTCTGTGCTGCCTTAAACTCTGTGGACAGGTCAGGATCCTGTTTCTTTTAAATGCTGCACTGTAGCGCAGCCTTATATAGTGGATCGAGCGGGTTCCGCAGCAGCATTTAAAAGAAACAGGATCCTGACCTGTCCACAGAGTTTAAGGCAGCACAGAGTATTTCAGGAGATGAGCACGGCTGGGCACGGCCAGCCATGGGCAGCCGGTCGTTTTTCCAAGCTGTGCTCCCATTATAAAGTATAGGAGCACGGCCCGTAAAATAAAAAAATAGAACATGTTCTATCTTTTTAACGGCACGGGCACCTTCCCGTGAGAAAACGGGAAGGTACCCGTGGCTAACAGAAGTCTATGGGCCCGCTATTTCTGGTCATAATTACGACCCGTAATAACGGGTGTTTTTACGGTCGTGTGCATGATGCCCCGTAATGACGGGTGGCTACATGTGTGCACCCGTCATTACGGCAGCGTTGCTAGGCGACGTCAGTAAATAGTCACTGTCCAGGGTGCTGAAAGGGTTAAACGATCGGCAGTAACTGTTTCAGCTCCCTGGACATTGAATTCCGATCAGAATATAGAGTAACCTGTAAAAAAAAAAAAGACGTTCATACTTACCGAGAACATTCTGCTTCCTCCAGTCCGGTCTCCTGGCCGTTGCCTTGGTGACGCGTCCCTCTCGACATCCGGCCCGACATTCCTGGATGACGTTACAGCCCATGTGACTGCTGCAGCCAATCACAGGCTGCCGCGGCCTCTGCAGCCAATCACAGGCTGCCGCGTCAGAAAAGAAGGTCGGACTGGAGGAAGAAGAGGGACTCATCACCAAGACAACGACCGGGTACGTATGAAATGCTTTTTATTTTATTTTTAATCAGCAGCCTCTTTTCTCTATCAGTGATTGATAGAGACAAGTGGCTGCCGATTTGTATAATATTTTTGACCGGGTTCGGTCAAAACATGTTCGGCCGAACCCGGTGAAGTTCGGATTCGCTGCGAACCGAACTTTTCCTGATGTTCGGACCGAAACCGGGTTCGGTTGTCCCGGTTCGCTCATCTCTAGTCGGGAGGACGGCCGAAGTGGCCATTACTCCCGAGACATACTATTAGGTCATGGAGCGCGAACGCTATGGTTACCATGACCTAATAGTACGTCCAGGAGCGGGAAGGGGTTAAGCATTGTCCCAAAAAATCTTTAATTCTTTGTATATAAACTATTTTGGATTTCAAGAATTTGAAATAAACTTTTTTCGTAGATGATGAGCACATCCAGCTGTTTTTGCCCAAGGATGTCTGTTTGAGGATTTCGGACAAGGTAATTTTATAATGTCAAAATGAATAGACAATCAGCCAATTATAGACATGACTGACACGAAAGATCAAATTTGAATAAAAGGGTTCAGGTGGCATTAAGAGATATTCTACTTTACATCTGCATCCCTGGTAAGATAATAATATTAGATTCAGAACAATGAGGATAAACCTGTGACTTACGTGTTAGGATTATGGACTGACATTAATAAACATATAAATAGATTGAATCACCACATAAAGATAAGACATAAGAAGAGACCATTTCTCTATTTCCAAATTCTAACTTCTTGTCTTCTTCCACTAGTATCTCCTGGCCATGGTCCTCGTGTATTTCAAGAGAGCTGGATTGCGTACCGTGGAATATAGAGAGAATTTCTTTGCATCTCTGTGAGTATATTCACGTATCACATGTTTGAAGGAATATTCTTAAGTAGTTGTGGATCATGTGCTGTCAGGGTCACCATCAGGGCGGTACAGCTGGTACTGCAGTCAGGGGCCCGGCCACAATGCTGGAAAAAAGGGGTCTGCCCGCGTCTTAGTAACTGTAAACATTTCTATCAGGGCCCCAGCGTTAGTTACTTGGAGAAAGGAACGGATCCTTCCGTTCCTTTCTTGGAAGTAACTTCAATGCTGGGACATCGAGAGGACAGTAGGGGAAGCTGCTGTATGAGAAGCATGAAAGCAGCTCCGTGTGGAGAAAGCGGCCCACGAGACACATCCAACAGGACCCTGCAAGACTGGTGAGTGCCCCATCCTCCTTCACTCTCCCCCAGACCCCACTTGTAGGAAATAAAGTGTTTTATTTTTTCATTTACCTTGTGTTTTTTTACCACAATTTTCGTAATTGCGACAAAAATGGTGCAATTTTGCCACAAAATTAAAAATTGCGCAAATCTTCCTTATTTGTGCCACAAAAATTACATTAAAAAAAGTAATGGCACAAAACATGAAAAAAAAACCAGTGCTTTTAGGCTATATTCTCACAGTGCAGTCAAATCAAGTTTTTCCTGCGATTTTGCAAAATCGTTGATCGGGGCTCGTTTGCTTCTGTCACACGGAGTTATGGATGGAGACCAGTGGTCGTTACTTGGATCGCTCGTCCCCATACGTTATTATCATTTACACAGGGAGATGTGCTGCCGACAACGATAATATTTCACTTTTTTAAAAATGATACGACCAGCAGATGATCGTTCATCTTCTGTTCGCTGCCTGTGTACACAGGGCAATTATCCTTCTATGAATGCCCGGCTCCTATTTGTGGTGCTGATTGCGCACTGAAAATCCACTACAAATTACAATACAATTTATGTGAATGTGGTTTTCAAATCCCCATTCGCCTGCAGCAGAAAAAAATCTGCATGGGCTTTAGGGCATTCTGCTGATTGTTAAATCAGTCGCATGCCTATTATGTTGCAAAATTGCCACGCATTTCACCCTTTACAATGCAAAGGGTTAATTTGCTGCCAATCCTTAGCAAAATTTGAAAAGTTAAATTCACACGTAGGATTTAATTGCAGAAAATCTGCAGCGTAATACAGTAGCAGCAGAATGGATGAGATTTGAACAAATCTCCTCCACACGTACAAACGTGAGCACTCCGCTTTCCGTTGCCCACCCACGGTAATGGAGGGGGGGACCCAATCTCTTTGGCTGTATGGGGCCCTGAAATTCCTTGTGTGCTTTACATTAGCTTTATCCCTTATAGGTTACAAAACAATTATGGTCATGTTTTAGCAGTAAAATAAAAATATTTTAATATCCAAAAGTGAAAACATCCAACCTATAGATAACACTATGTAGCCTTCTGACATTGGGGGGTCATTCCAACATCCTTGGACGCCATCGCTATAATTTATAGTAACACGTTTCCTTTACATTGAGATATATAAGTATACAGTGCACTGCTCTTCCATGTCTCATTAATATATATATTTTTTTTAAAGATTTCTAGAGAGCCAGTTGCAGGAGGACGAGGACTTCAGAGTGGAGATCTACGTGTGGGCCTTAGGAAATGACTGGGAAGTGAAGACAGAAGAGCCGCATCACCAACGCAACCAGTTGCTCCGCCGGATGGACTTTAGAGCATGGGTGGCCCAGACCACATGTGATCTGGTCAGCAATAAAAAAACAGATCAAATGCCGTCTTTCATTAAGAGTCTGTGATGAGAAGCCAATTTTACCTCATTTACTATTCCATTTTAGATTATGGCACAAGAACCTTTCCATTGGGTATGGATGAGAAACAGGCAAAACCATCACAGCTGGGCCGTACGTGCGTCAAGGAGAAATGCCGGGATGTTTAACACCCGAGGCCCATGGAGGAGCGCGCTGTCCTGTGCCTGGTGTAGAAACATCATTTTACATCCGTGCATGTGAAGAGTGGAAGGAAACATCATTAGCCGGATAGACACACCAGTGGACCCGGAGACACCGATTGAGGTCCCTGACTAATAATAATGCTGGGAAGTAAAATGTTGGTGTTACAAAGAAGTAGGTAGGAAAAAATGATGAGAAAAGTTGTAAGTAAAGTGCAGTAATGGATCTTCTCATCCACATGTGGCTGAACGTTTTCTCTTGTACCTCTATTCCTACCCAGGAGGTTCTGCTGCCTGATCCACAAGAGAGATGAAGACCATGATGGACGACCAAACATGAGGAGCAGGTAATGTATAACACATGCGCGCACGAACACAACAACACATAATAAATAAATACATACACACTAATACTTACACACACACACACACACACACACAAACACAACTATACACAATCACACTCACTGACGCACTGTACATAGTAACACAGTCACTTCTTACATGTCTCCATTCCTTGTATGGGGGAATCCACAGATACACAAGTATACTGTACATGCGCACCTACCTTATATAGTGTTAGTGATGGGAGGTAACACACAATCACAAAACACACACAACAATAACATTCACATCGTTTCACACTCCTTACGTTGTTGGAGTCATTTCTTGTATGAAAGCGACATATGGTGGTCTGTGTGATGGGTTTGTGATAATGTCCTCCCTTCTGATCGCACTGGAGAATTTACTGACACTATATGTGGGGCGTCCGCTCATCATCGACATTCAGGAGAGGCGTCAGCAGAAGTCTAGAGGAAAGAAGACATTTACACATCAATGGAGAAATGCATTTATTGCTTGTAGGGTTCATGGGTGGGCTTTAGTTAAGGGGGAGTATGGAGCGAGGTCACGGGCTGAGCTCCATACACAGTTAAACGCAGCTGACACCTCGCTTAACACTTTAAATGCTGCAGTCAATCGCGACAGCTGCATTTAAAGTGTTAGGATCACGGGGCGCCCCCTCAAACACGCCATCGCGCACCCCCCACCCGCGGAGCGATCGACGGGTTAACAACAGTTTCTATGGCAGCCTGGGGCCCTAACAAAGGCCCCCAGGCCCGCCATCTTTGTACTCCAGTGAAGCTCTGCCTCCGTCAGAATCACGATATACTGCAATACATTAGTATTGCTGTATAGCCTGCAAGCAATCCAACGATCGCTGCTTCAAGTCTCCTAGGGGAAGTATTAAAAAAAGTAAAAAAAACAGTTAAATAAAGTTTTTTGTTATATTCCAAAAAAAAAATAAGTATTAAAAGTAAAAAAAAAAACTTTTCACATGTTTTCCCTAAATCAATGTTAAAAAAAGTTAACATGACTGGTATCGCCGCATCCGTAAAAGTCTGAACTATCACAATATAGCTGTGTTTAACCCCCTCGGGGAATGCTGTAAAAAACACTATATATATAAAACACGCAAATTGCTGGTTTTTGGTCACCTTAGCGCTCCAAAAAATTAAATAAAAAGTGATCAAAAAGTCACATATACCCCAAAATTGTATCAGTGAAAACTACAGCTCGCTCTGCAAAACGTAAGCCTTCACATCGCTAAATTAAAGGAAAAATAAAAAAAAGTTATGGCTCTCAGGACATGGCGACAAAAGAGTTTTTTCATTTAGCAAATAGTTTTATTTTTTATAAGTGGGAAAACATAAAACAAAACATATAAATTTGTTATCGCTGTAATCGTATCAACCTGTTGAATAAGGTGAATATGTAGTTTTTACCGCGTGATTGATGCCGTAAATACAAAACTCCCAAAAAATGGCATACTCGCTGTTTTTTGCCCATTTCAGACCACAAATATTTTTTTTTTTACAGATTGCCAGTACATTATGCGGTAGAATAAATGGTGCCATGAAAAACTACAACTTGTCCCGCAAAAACAAGCCCTCGTATCGCTATATAGACGGAAACATACTAAAATTATAGCTAACATACAGCGGACACCCACTGCTAATGACGTCGGCTCAGCTACTAATCTTGCCGATGGTACCGGAAGTCTTTTAGGCCCCGCCGCCAGGAGGCGATGTATTTTCATTCTCCCGACAATCCGGTAAAGTTAATGTGGGAGTAAGTGACAGCACAGTGTGATCTCGCGAGATCATGCTGTGCTGTGATACAGATGAACATGAATGAAGAGATGTGTACGATGCTTTTAAAAAAACAAAACTGGTGTTATCTACAATACAGCGACTTTCAGATTAGGTAGGAGATAGGGCACTATAAACTGGTGACAGAGCCTCTTTAAGGTTAATATCAAAGCTTCTCACCTAGTATTTATTAGATGAGAATACCACTTTACAAGATGCGGATTGGTTGGTTGCACTGGAGTCTCCCTTACTAGTATCACCTGCTGTTAACAATAAGAAATGATTGCTATCTCACACCAATGCTACTGCTTAGAAGGGGTTGTAGTCCATCTCCCAATTGACATAGATGGATGGCAGTCAACGCCGACTTCTGGCACCTTATATGGCAAAGCCCCAATATTTCACCCTTTTGGCAGGTAATTGTATCCTTACTGACTGATATTTCCCAGAAGCCAGTTCCTATGACTGCAGATGTTTGTCTTCCTGAAGCCTGGTCCTACTACAAATGATCACTTTCACAGGAGGCCCTCCTCTTGGCCTGGAAATCCATTGCTATGTGGTGGATGGCAAGGTGATCACTCTCTGTTAGGCAGTGGCAAAATATGATTCATACAATAATCCCATATGAGCGCTTGGTATACAAGAATAGATGGTATCCCCAAAAATGTCCCATCCTCTGGGATACAAGCTATTCCTCCACATACACTTTACTATGAGAAGTGACTGAGGACTTCAATGTCTGCCTATCCGATGGAACTCTGAAATGTGATGAGGAAATCGCATTCCCTTGCTTTTTCTTTAATCTCTACCATGTGCATGTAGTTTATATTGCTATTATGACCCACATGATGTCCTACTATTGTAGGAAACAGGGAGAGAAAATGTTTCATGTACACAATTTATTGTAATACTTACAAAGTAATTCATACAATCTGTAGTGACATTTCTGCTGTAATGTATCTTTATTATTGGCTACTGAATTTTCAATAAATAGAGTTTTAAAAAACTTTTGTTAATTTATCCAATTATTATTTTTTTTATGTAAAAATAGAGGGATGATGTAAAAAAAACAGCTGTATTTCCTAAAAGTTGAATGCAATATTTTTTGCTAAACCCCTAGTAAATAATCAGTGGGTAAAGTAGTTGATGGCAGATATGTGTCATTGAGGCTTCTTGTCTAAGCAATGGAAGTGACTGGCGTTTGGGTCTAGGCTTTAGGGATGACTGAAGCTCATGTGACAGAACAATCAAATTGCAAATGCAGGTGTGACGTCCTCGAATACAGTGACAGCCGCCATATCCCCAAATTTAGCCACAACTTTAGTGTTTCCAAAAAAAGTGAAAGCCACAGTGTCCCCAAATATAGCAAAAAAAACACAGAATGACAGCAGTATAATGCGGAAACTAATATATACGCAAACATGGAATATAGGGATTTATTTACATTGCATTACTGCTATATCTGCCATACTTATAATTGTGAGATCTGTAGCGCTGATTTTAATCCATTTGCGTGAGCCCAACTTCCACTAGAAAGCGACTTCATACAGGGGGTCCCTACACTAAACATTATACCTATACAATTATAAAATTGCCTTGTTATTGGGCTTAGGCCTACAAACTTAATTCAGGGCTGGGAGGAATGCAAAAATAGTGACAGCCACAGCATCCACAAATACAGCGCCAGCTCCAGTGTCTCCCGGTATAGTGATACCACATAGTTAGGTCTCATGCACATCCTTCACCATTTTCACATCCGTTTAAAACGAAGCCGTGTGTCCTCTGTGACACCCGCGTGGTTTCCGTTGTCACTCCGCGTCCATTCTGTTGTTCCATTTTAAACGGATGCTGTGCTACCGTTTGTCTTCCATTTTAAACAGTCTGTTAACCCCTTAGTGCCCACCAAAACGCCTTTTTTACGGCCGTCACTAGGGCCTTAGGCTAGGCCGCCACCTTTTCACGGTGGCCCAGTCTAAGTCCTGCACGGGTGTGCCATGCAGGCTGGAGCCAGGGCTCGGCTGTCTGATGACAGCCGGGCTCCTGCTCCAAAGCCCACGATCGAAGTTTACTTAGATCGTGGCCGTTTACCCGTTAAATGACGCGATCAATAGTGATAGCGGAATTTAACTTATTTACAGAGGGAGGGAGCTCACACTCTCACCCGTTGGTGGCCCGCAAATGCAATCACGGGCCTCCGATGGGCTGTCATGGCAGCCGAGGGCCTGATAAAAGCCCCCAGGTCTGCCCTGGGCATATGCCTATTAGGACGCGCTGGAGGCACGTCCTAATTGATTGCCTGTAAGAGTTACACTGACAGGCAATAATGCTCTGGTATACTAAGTATACTAAAGTATTACAGCAGCGATCTGAAGATCGCACAGTAAAGTCCCCTAGTGGGACTAAAATAAGAAGTAAGTAATGTGAGATAAAAACCATTAATAAAAATTACAGTAAAACTTCATACAGGGGTGAAAAGGCTAGCAGTAATCCCCCATTATTACCCCATATCCACCGCCACTAGGGGTACCGAGAAGGGCTGGCAATGATCCAGAACCCGACCATCTGAAATGATGGTTGGCCACCGGGGCGGCCACAGGCTGGTATCACTAGGCCGGGAAAGTTCAAAAACCACGGGCCTTCCCACCCTGGTAATGCTAGCTTGCTGCTGCTATGTTGTATCTGGCTCATTATGAAAAATGGGTGGGGGGGGCCCATGTTGTTTTTTTTAATTGTTTAAAGAAAAAAAAAAAAAAAGTAGGTGGGGTCCCCCCCCACGTTTCTCATAGCCAGTAAGATACAACATAGCAGAAGCCGGCTAGAATTACTAGGGTGGGAAGGGCCACTGCTTTTGGACTTTCCAAGTCTAATAATAGCAGCCTGCGGCTAACCCAGTAGCCGACCATCACTTCAGATGGTCGGGTTCTGGATCGTACCTGGCTCTTCCCTGTACCCCTAGTGGCGGTGGGTAATAATGGGAGGGTTACTGCTAGCCTTTTCACCAGCTCACTGCAGATGGTTGGGTACTGGAGCATACCCGTCTCTTCCCTGTACCACTGGTGGTGATGGGTACCAATGCAATAATGGGGGCTTACTGCTGGTCTTTTCAACGACTAAAACAAAGCCCTGCCTTAGTAAAGGATGCTGTCTATCAGACAGCGGCCATTATTAAGGCAGTAGTAATAATTTTAAAAAAAGCCTCAATACATTAAAAATAGTTTATTAAAATAAAACCCGCTGCACAACACCTCATTATTTTATAGAAAATAAAAACACCATCATCGAAGTTGTCCTTAAATCCAAATTCCTACAACCAAAACCTGTAAAAAAAACACAAAAAATAAACACAAAAAAACAAACATTAGTAACACTAGTAATTAAAAAAGCAAGACAATTATTATACTTACCTTCCTGGGTTCGTTAACTCTGCAGTGACAGATCTAAGCTGTCATTGGTTAATTTACATCACGTGGTCCCAGATTATCTTTGAGTCTTTGGCCTACTTTTAAATGTAAACGTCCCAAGAAGTGTCCTGCACTTATTTTTCGCAGCCGTTTTTATACACGTAAAAAAACGCTACGAAAACGCTCCATCGGAACAGAACGCAGTTTTCCAATTGAAATCAATGGGCAGAAGTTTGGAGGCGTTCTGCTTCCGATTGTTCGGCCATTTTTCAGGCGTTTATGGCCCAAAAAACGGCCGAAAATAGGCCGTGTGAACATACCCTAAGGCTATTCTATGGTCTTCACCAGAGGGCTTTAAATATCTTTCTCATATGATTATACCATGTCAAATCTGTTTTCAGATGGATCTGTGAAAAAAAACTGTGAAATCGATACTGCACTTATTTTATATTCATCGGTAGATTTTCACGAAAACCCGGTCATTTAAAAAATCCACATCCAAATAGCTCTTGCATGCATGCCTAACACCTCTTCCTAAGCTCTGTTATGGGATACACTCAAAGAAGTGTTACAAACCCTCACAGGAGTCTAGGTGGGGGATTGACTCATATTTTGGGGTCACTACGGCAACATGTCAAGAAATGCACTCTGGGTGCTATATGTGTCATGGGGCTTTAAATAGCTTTCTTGTGTGATAATACGTTGTCAAATCTGTTTTCAGATGGATCTGTTAAAAAACACTGTGCACTGATACTGCACTTATTTTACATTCATCGGCGGTTTTTCACCAAAAACCGGTCTAAATGTGCGTAAAAACAGGCGTTGCTGACGAGGCTTCTGCGGGGCCAAGCACGCATCACAGAACCTTTAATTTTTTTAGGATAGGTCAGAGTGTCAAGGGCTACATGTGTAATAAATATAAGGGATATTGAACGGTTAGTTTTGGAGATGTTCATTTTGTAAAAAAATAAAAAAATAAATAAATAAATAAATAAGGGAATTCCACCATATGATAAGAGACTCCATGGCCTACTGAGAACCTTGTCCTTTACTTGTGTTTGTTTCTACAAAAACAGCCTGGTGCAGTACTGATATATGGTCTGTGTGCCCTGGACTGCACCCAGGGACCAAGCACAGGAGATGTAATGGGTTCTCGGCTGTTCACCCATCTCCCAATGTGAAGAATACCCTTGGCAGAGATTAGACATTGCCATTTTTATGTAGGGGCTCTTCAGGAATATAGACATATATGACTATTCACAAGAAATGTTTATCTGTTATGTAACACATGTTGTGTATTATGTTGTGGTTTCTTACTATATATTTTTCATGTCTGGATGCCATGGTGTCGAGGACGACACATATTTAAGAGGGGAGACATGTGGTACCCCACAAAGTGGAGTCTTCAGAAAGAAGGAATACACTGTATTTTGTTTATGTGATTTGTTTCACTACTGTAATCTGTGTAAAGTGATTGCAGGCAGTGCTCAAAGGGTTACTTTCTTTACAAGGTTTGTTAATAATTAAACTTGCTCAGGGTAGAATTCTCTTGAAACATAAGTCTTTTGGAGAAGAACCAGCCAATCACAGATCTCCTAACTAATGAGCCTGTGAGGGAGGAGTTAGATAGCAGAATGAGAAAGGAAAAAGCATGCTGAGCTAGTCTCCGCAGAGGGAGACATCTAACTCCTAAAGAACCCTGTGTACAGAGACATATTGTCCAGGGAGTAAAGAAATCCAACAGACAGAGAGAAATGAAGAGTTACAGCTGAACTTCTAAGAAGCAAGGCCTGTTCGCTGTACACTAATCTGAGAAAAGAAGAAAGGAACCTTATGAGCCTGCCTGTACTCCATGCTACATCCAGCCTGCCTGTACTCCATGCTACATCCAGCCTGCCTGTACTTCATGCTACATCCAGCCTGCCTGTACTCCATGCTACATCCAGCCCGCCTGTACTCCATGCTACTTCCAGCCTGCCTGTACTCCATGCTACATCCAGCCTGCCTGTACTCCATGCTACATCCAGCCTGCCTGTACTCCATGCTACATCCAGCCTGCCTGTACTCCATGCTACATCCAGCCTTCCAGTACTCCATGCTACATCCAGCCTGCCTGTACAATACTTTCACTGCAAGTTCATCTAAGTAAAGTAATTTGGATTTTCTAAGTTACCCCCCTGTTTCTCTGGATTCATTTACTGGGGAGGGAATATATCAGCTTCAGTGCATCCACCCCTGCACCTCTCCATATCTGTGGACTTTGTTATATTCTGCCCTGGGTTATCATCAAAGCCCTGCATCCACACAGGAGCTCATCCCCAGGTTACATAAATATATATATATATATATATATATATATATATACATATATATATATCTGGCGTCACAACAAATCTATTCAAGTTCTATTTCCCTTTGACCTCCTTACCCTGCACCAGACTGGAGAGCAGTATCTGAGGTGGGCACCGTGGAGGGATAGTTACACCCACCAGCCCATCACCGTGACAAGTGTCGGCTTATCCTCACTCCTTACTCCCAGTTCTGGGATACTGCATTTGAAAAATGTTCAATAGGCTTGTAAAGGAGCCCAGGGGTCAGGTATAGGCTGTGGGATGCTTCATAGTGGTGTGCAAGAACCCTGAAAATTTTTAGGTGGCTATGCAATGCCCAGTAGTACTGTGGAAGAACCCCGAGGTTAGGGCTAAGCTTTGGTATGCTTGACAATGTTGTGGCTGAGCTTGGAGGCCTACTGCAGGCTGTAGAATATTCTATAGTGTAATGGAGGAGGCCTGGGGTTATCAATAGACTGGGGGATGTTATGGGGGAGCTCTGGAAGCTTATTGATGTTTGTAAAATGTTCAATAGCCTTGTAAAGGTGCCCAGGGGTCAGATATAGGATGTGGGATGCTTCATATTGGTGTGCAAGAACCCTAAAGGAACCCAGACGTTAGGGATGATTATTTGTAACTATTTTCATGAAAAGGGCAGGTTTTTTCGGCCTGCTGCGCGGGCTACGTTTGTTTGGGTGCCCTTATATTTTAGGGTGTAGGTAAGTGTCAAAGGCTACGAGTATATAAAATGTTATGGCTATTGGACGATTAGTTTCTCAGATATTGTTTCTTTATTAGATATTGTTTCTTTATTGTAAACAAGCCTAAAATACAGCCGTCGTGATGATGTTTTCTGGGAAAACCGCGCAACGCAGGTTCATGAGTTGTGGTAGACATACTCAGGACATGGTGATGCATGAACGTTCCAGGGCTCGAAACTTCACAATAAACAGTTAAGGAAATATTTTGCTAAAACCGCTCAAATTTAGCTAGAAATTAAGGAACTGCGCCATGTTTCGGGGAAAGAGGGTGTTCCCCATTTACAGCAAATGACCGAGTCAGGTATCTTATTATTTGTCTGTGTAAGTCGAACGAATGGACGCCTAGGTCGATTCCATCAGACACACGGTTAGTTGCTTATTGTGAAATGCTCTGGGACAGCATTGTGGAAAATGATTATTTATACCCATTTTAGTAAAAAAAGGCATCATTCCAATAGAACAGATTGATATTAATACACCAGATAGATTTGTCAGACTCAAACAACGAGAGAACTTTTGGATTTTTAAAATGGCCTGTTTATATCCTGGGGGGCTGAATGAGCTTTCTGAAACTGCTCTTGATTAATATATATATTTTTTTATTTTCCAGATTATTATATTCTCTTTTTTTATTCCGACTGATGTTCCAATTTCTTAATATACTGTTTTATACCTTGTGGTATATACATTGTGGAAGAAAAAAAATACAGCAAAAAAAACGTAAAAAATATAATAAAAATAAGTAACGTACTAAAAAAAAAAAGTTGGTTTCATTTGCGACACATTCACTTTAACCTACGGACTATAATCCTGGATATGCTCAAAAACTGTCACTGTGTGGTACCCAACACCCCCTGCTACTGCCCAGCTTGTTTCTCGAAAATCAAAACTAGGAAAGATGCATTTGGGTTGGCTAACCTGGTCTGAAGCTTACCTTAAGAGGAGACTCCGCCATGCCTTGCTTAGTACAGAATTCGGGGCATACACCTACCTAATGCTTTACAGCCTCATGGTGCCCTTTCTTCCTTATATGGGTGTTTTAATCTGCGGCCCGCTATCATTGCTAGCTCTGATTTCCTAAACCGTCTTTTCTCTGGCGGTCACCCCAAAATCTGAATATGCCCCCCAAGTTCCATGTGAAGGCTCAGAACACTGCTGAGAGTGTGCCACATCAGAAATACATCAGTAATGCATCAGTGTTTTATTTTTAAATACACAGTGTGTGTACAGTGCCACCTGGGCCATCACTTCACCTTTGGTGATGCACAAAACTGGGTCTAGCATCTTTGGTGATCCCAAAAGACAAACCTGGCATCACCATAGATGTCAAAAGAGGAACCTGGCACAGTCAAAGATGTAAAGTCAACCTCTAAAATTGGCTCAAAAATCCTTCTCTGGCTTTATTGATCAAAACAATTACAATAATATATTTTAAGAAGGGAGTAGACTTGATTTCAGCCAATTGTTTACAGTGGGCCGTTTGGTTCTGATTCAGCCAATAGCATCCAATGAAAATATGTATATAAAAGATTTTTCTGTTTTTCTCTGCCCTAAATAAGGGCAGTTCTGCTAGCTGACACTGGTCGGCATTGACGACCTGCCAACCAGACACGTCTCTCCTTCGGGATTGGAGCCAAGCTAAGTAATTAATTTTTTCACTGGAGCTTTTTATACTTTTTCTTATTTGTCACTTTATGCTTTGTCTTCTTTATGAAGTTGTAAAGGATATGCCAGACACAGCTTCTGTGTCGACGCCCGTGGTTAGTCAGTCTGCACCTGCTCCTAAGTCTGATCGAGTGACCCCTCCTTCTACCAATCAGGCTGGGAGGCTGAGGAGTGGGAGAGCCTATCACACCCTGGCCAGACAGAGCTAGCTCCCGCCCTCTGTCTATTTATATCTTCACTTCCTGCTTCTCCTTTGCTTGTGATTCTGTCTGTTTCCTGGCTCTGCTGCTGCTGCTGCTTGTACTTTTGTCCTCTGCTCCATATAGACCCTGGCTTACTGACTACTCTCCTGCTCTGCGTTTGGTACCTCGTACACTCCTGGTTTGACTCGGCTTGTTCACTACTTGTTCACTACTCTCCTGCTCTGTGTTTGGTACCTCGTACACTCCTGGTTTGACTCGGCTCGTTCACTACTCTTGTTGCTCACGGTGTTGCCGTGGGCAACTGCCCCGTTCCCCTAGCTTCTGTGAACCCATGTCTGTTTGTCTGTCGTGCACATAGTGAGCGTAGGGACTGTCGCCCAGTTGTACCCCATCGCCTAGGACGGGCTGTTGCAAGTAGGCAGGGACTGAGTGGCGGGTAGATTAGGGCTCACCTGTCTGTCTCCCTACCCCGGCATTACAGTAGTTACCTAATCTTCTTTTCCTGCGATTCATTACTCATTTCTCTTACAACTGACTTATTTTTGAGCATTAATCTGTTTATTAGGAACGTAAAACCTGTGCATGTTACACTTGGAGTCAAAGTTGTCGTCCTATAAGGAACAAATATGCCTTTCTTTAAAGAGACACTCTAGATTTTTTTTATTTTGTGGCCCCCTATTGTAAAGTACACCCAGTAAAAGGTAGGACTGGTCATCCTCTTACTGGGTGCTTTGCTGCAGAAATATCCCAGCTGCAATTATGTTACATGACCGCACTATGACCTGCCAAGTCCTACAACGTCCACTGTGTGGACCCGAAGTCTCTTTCACCATGCATTCCTATGAGATTCACATTTAGCGTCTCATAGGAATGCATGGTGAAAGAGACTTCCGCTCCACATAGCAGATGCTGTAGGAATCGTCCGGTCACAGTGCGGTTACGTGACATAATTGCACCTGGGATATTACTGCAAAAATGCGCCCCATAAGAGAATAAACTGCCCTACCTTTACCTGGTGTAAATTACAAACAGGGGCCAAAATAAAAATTAAAAACACTGGAGTGTCTCTTACTGTCTATGGCACTGATGGAATCCAAACCTGGGGGGGGGGGGGGGGGATACTGAGATTGGTGATAGCAGATTTTATATTATTAGTTGTGGTCGTATTGTTCATATTGTTTGAGGTTTATAATCATGTGTTTGTAAATATCCCAGAGTATGCCTACCACAACTCATGAACCTGCGTTGTGCGGTTCGCCCAGAAAAACCTTGTCACAACGGCTGTATTTTAGGCTAATTTACAATAAGGAAACAGTATCTAATAAAGAAACAATATCTTTTCTTCAAAAGCCATAACATTTTATATACTCGTAGCCTTTGACACTCTTACCTACACCCTAAAAAATCAGGGCAGCCAAACAAACGTAAAATTGTTGAGCAAACAAATCTCTGTGCTCAATAATTTATCGCTGTCAACCCCGGTAGTTTTTATGCCAGGCCATACAGGTGCGATGATCCCTTACACCCAGGTCTCTGAATGTAACGTGTGAGGATCGTAGTCATATCTGATATATGATCATAACCTCATGAGTAGAGAAGGTATAAGGTGTATGAGGAGTATAAGGTGTTGGGATCGTGGGCATACCTGATATATGATCATATCCTCATGAGTAGAGAAGGTATAAGGTGTATGAGGAGTGTAAGGTGTTGGGATCGTAGTCATACCTGATATATGATCATAATCCCATTAGTAGAGAAGGTATAAGGTGTATGAGGAGTATAAGGTGTGAGGATGGCGGACATACCTGATATATGATCATAACCTCATGAGTAGAGAAGGTATAAGGTGTATGAGGAGTATAAGTTGTGAGGATCGTAGTCATACCTGATATATGATCATATCCTCCTGAGTAGAGAAGGTATAAGGTGTATGAGGAGTATAAGGTGTGGAGATCGTAGTCATACCTGATATATGATCATAACCTCATGAGTAGAGAAGGTATAAGGTGTATGAGGAGTATAAGGTGTGGGGATAGTAGTCATACCTGATATATGATCATATCCTCATGAGTAGAGAAGGTATAAGGTGTATGAGGAGTATAAGGTGTGGGGATAGTAGTCATACCTGATATATGATCATAACCTCATGAGTAGAGAAGGTATAAGGTGTATGAGGAGTATAAGGTGTGGGGATCGTAGTCATACCTGATATATGATCATAACCTCATGAGTAGGGAAGGTATAAGGTGTATGAGGAGTGTAACGTGTGAGGTTCGTAGTCATACCTGATATATGATCATATCCTCATGAGTAGAGAAGGTATAAGGTGTATGGGGAGTGTAAGGTGTGGGGATCGTACACATACCTGATATATGATCATAACCCCATGAGTAGAGAAGGTATAAGGTGTATGAGGAGTATAAGGTGTGAGGATCGTAGACATACCTGATATACACCTTATATCTTCTCTACTCATGAGGATATGATCATATATCAGGTATGTCTACGATCCTCACACCTTATACTCCTCATACACCTTATACCTTCTCTACTCATGAGGATATGATCATATGAGGAGTATAAGGTGTGAGGATCGTGGACATACGTGATATATGATCATATCCTCATGACTAGAGAAGGTATAAGATGTATGAGGTTTATAAGGTGTGGGGATCATGGACATACCTGATATATGATCATATCCTCCTGAGTAGAGAAGGTATAAGATGTATGAGGAGTATAAAGTGTGAGGATCGTAGTCATACCTGATATATGATCATATCCTCATGAGTAGAGAAGGTATAAGGTGCATGGGGAGTGTAAGGTGTGGGGATCGTAGACATACCTGATATATGATCATATCCTCATGAGTAGAGAAGGTATAAGATGTATGAGGAGTATAAGTTGTGAGGATCGTAGTCATACCTGATATATGGTCATAACCTCATGACTAGAGAAGTTATAAGATGTATGAGGAGTATAAGGTGTGAGGATCGTAGTCATACCTGATATATGGTCATAACCTCATGAGTAGAGAAGGTATAAGATGTATGAGGAGTATAAGGTGTGAGGATCGTAGTCATACCTGATATATGATCATATCCTCATAAGTCGAGAAGGTATGAGGTGTATGAGTGTAACCATGGACAATGGACGCTACAGTATCCCCCCTCTTACACCCCCTCTTGTTGGGGCCAGAGCGAGAGAGGAATTTCTTAATAAGCGCAGGGGCACTGAGGTTCTCTTCTGGCTCCCAGGACTTCTCCTCAGAACCAAACCCTCTCCAGTCCACCAAATAGAAAGTCCTTCCTTATACCCTCTTGCAGTCCAGGATCTCCCTCACCTCGAATATATCAGAAGGACCGCTGGGAGCAACTTTTGGAACTAGAGGTCTTGCTATAGCGGTTCAAGACCACTGGCTTGAGGAGGGACACATGAAAGGAGTTGGGGATTCTGAGGGTAGGAGGCAGCCGCAGCTTATTGGAGACAGGGTTTATATGTTGCAGAATCTCGAAAGGACCAAGGAACCTGGGAGCAAACTTGTATGAGGGTACCTTCAAGCGAATGTTCCGAGAGGACAGTCAGACTTTAGTCCCCGGAAGATACTGAGGCGGCTCTCTTCTCCTAGTATCTGCTTTTCACTTCATGCGATCGACTGCGAGTAAAATAGAGGACCGGGTCTGTTGCCAGATTTGCAAAAAGTCCCCATAAGCATATTCAGCAGCGGGTACTTGAGATGTGGTCGACACAGGGAGAGGGACTCTAGGATGTTGACTGTACACAATGTGAAATGGAGTGGAAGTGGTGGACTCACTTGTGTGGTTGTTGTATGAGAACTCGGCTCATGGAAGAAGCTGTACCCAGTTATCGTGCTGTGAAGAGATGAAGTGGCGGAGATAATTCTCCATGATCTGGTTGATCCTCTCAACTTGCCTATTGGACTGGGGGTGATACGCTGAGGAAAAGTCCAATCTAACATCCAGGAGTTTACAGAGGGCTCTTCAGAACTTTGAAGTAAACTGAACCCCCCCGTCGGACACAATGCGTAGAGGCAGGCCATGCAAGCGAAAGATGTGTAGAATGAAGAGACTCGCCAGTCGAGAAGCAGAAGATAGGCCGGTCAGCGGGATAAAATGTGCCATCTTAGAGAACGGGTCCACCACAACCCAAACAGTGTTGCATCCTGCTGAGGGGGGAAGGTCTGTGACAAAGTCCATCGCAATGTGCTGCCAGGGGGCATTGGGCACAGGCAGAGGTTGAAGCAGGCCGGCAGACTTGGAGTGAGTAACTTTGTTAGAGGCACAAACCGTGCAAGAAGAGACAAAGTCCAGAACATCTTTAGGTAGCGTGGGTCACCAGAAGTGACGAGCAATTAGGTCTCGTGTCTTATGGACACCAGCGTACCCAGCAAGTTTAGAACTGTGTCCCCAGCGGATAATTTTTCTCCTGTCGGCCAACCGAACAAAAGTCCTCCCAGGAGAGATGTCTCTAGCCAGCAGAGGATTAGCAGTGACAATGCAGGATGGGTCTATGATAGTCTTAAGGGACTCCACCGTGTCTTCCGTCGCAAATGATCTGGACAGGGCAACGGCCCTCACATTCTTGTCCGCGGGACGGTAGTGGAACACAAACTGAAAACGGGTAAAGAACAGCGACCACCTGGTCCGACGGGGATTCATTAGTTGTGCAGACCGAAGGTACGTAAGGTTCTTGTGGTCAGTGAAGATCAGGATGAGGTGAGCAGCGCCCTCTAGAAGATGTATCCACTCCTCCAGAGCCAATTTGATGGCCAGCAGCTCCCAATCTCCAATAGAGTAATTGCGCTCAGCAGAAGAAAAGTTTTGAGTAGTAGCCACATACTACTGCTTTTCCTTTGGAGCTCCTCTGGAACAGAAGTGCACCTGCACCAACAGAGGAGGCGTCCACTTCCAGTGAGAACTGCCGGGATACATCAGGATCATGGTGGATCAAAGCTGAAGTGAAGGCTTTCTTGAGGCTAATAAATGCGGACTCTGCCTCTGGAGTCCACACCTTGGCGTTCACACCCTTCTTGGTAAGGGTAGAGATTGGAGCCGTCAGAGAAGAGAAGTTAGGAATAAACTGCCGTTAAGAAATTGGCGAATCCCAGGAACCGCTGTATGGCCCTTAAGCCTTGAGGACGTGGCCACTCAAGGACAGCTTTCACTTTCTCAGGATCCATCTTGAGGCCTTGATCCGAGATGATGTAGCCCAGGAAGGGCAGAGAACTCTTCTCAAAGACGCACTTATCCAGCTTGGCATATAAATGATTCTCCCTTAATCGTAGTAGAACCTGACGGACATGCCTCTGATGAGTCATCGGATCTGGGGAGAAAATCAAAATATCATCGAGATAAACAACACAAACATAGAGGAGATCTCGGAAGATATCATTAACGAACTCCTGAAATACTGCGGGAGCGTTACACAGTCCGAAGGGCATCGCTAGGTATTCGTAGTGCCTGTCCCGGGTGTTAAAAGCCGTCTTCCATTCATCACCCTGGCGAATCCGGACTAGATTATAAACCCCCCGCAGGTCTAGCTTGGAAAATGGCCACAGGGAAGAGAGGCATTATGAACCAGTTCAATGGGGCAGTCATAAGTCCGATGTGGAGGCAGCGTCTCAGCATCCCTTTTGCTGAAAACATCTGCATACTGAGCATACTGGGGAGGCAGACCCGCCAATGACTGAGGCAGAGGAGGCTTGACAGGATGGGTCTGCAACAGACAACGACCATGACACTTGGAGCCCTATTGGAGAACCTCTCCAGAATTCCAGTCCAGGACTGGGGCATGTAGTCGAAGCCAAGGCAGGCCCAGTAGAACAGGATTGATGGCCTTGGGCAAAACAAGGAAAGAAATTAGTTCAGAATGAAGCACTCCAACCTGGAGCTTCAACGGCTTGGTTTTAGAAACCAATGGATTAGGCAGAGGCAGTCCATTAACTGAGGCAACAGCCAAAGACGTGTCTAGGGGGACTGTGGGCAACTGAAGATGATCCACAAGCTCTTTCTGGATGAAGTTTGCAGCAGAACCAGAGTAAACATAGGCAAAAACTTGATGCTTCCTCTTGCCGGATACTAGGGTCACAGGAATAGTCAACTTGGAACAGAAGGCTTTATTAGGTACCGTTCCATCTAGGGTTGTCTCTCCAATCAGTTCTAGGCAATGGGGTCTCGCAATGGGGGCGCACAATATGGCCTCTGAGGCCGCAATACAGAGAAAGCCCAGAAGTGCGCCTGTGTTGTCTCTCCTGGGTAGACAATTTGACATAGTTACTCTGCATCGGATCCTCTGGTTGGACGACTGAGGAGGGTTGCTGAAAAGTAGAATCCAGCCTAGGAAGTTCTCTCTCCCTGAGAACCTCTTGGGAGCGCTCCCGGATCCTCATGTCAACCCGGGAGGCGAGTAGGACAAGATCGTCCAGGGTAGATGGCAGATCGCAAGCAGCCAGCTCATCCTTGATCCCTGAAGACAGTCCCTGCGAGAAAGTGGTCACCAAAGCCTCGTTGTTCCAGGTCAATTCAGCAGCCAGGATACGGAACTGAATGGCATACTCGCCCATGGAGAGGTCTCCCTGATGTAGGGTCAGCAAGGATGCAGCAGCTGAAGAAACTCTCTCAGGTTCCTCAAAGATCGAGCGGAAGGTCTGTAAGAAGCACTGAAAGTCACGGGTCTCTGGTTCCTGATGTTCCCACAGAGGATTAGACCATACCAGGGCTTTCCCAGTAAGAAGAGAGATGATTAAGCAATCCTGACGTAATCCGAAGAGAAGGACCTGGCATGTAGTCTGAAGTGGATCAAGCGCTGATTCAAAAATCTCCTGCAGGACCTCGGATCTCCGTCATAGCATGGAGGTAGCGGCAAGAAACACAGGGGATTGGTAGACAGGAAGTGTAGCAGGAGGAACCGCAGGAATTGGTTCAGTGACGACTATGGTTAGAGCAAGCAGTCGAGGGGTTATGGCGATCACCGACAGGAGGAGCTGGTCTTATCGTGACAGGAGATCCTCCATCTCAGCCAGCATGGATTGTGTCGTCAAAGTCTCAGGTTGACCAGCGGGGTCCATGGCCTGATCGTACTGTCACGAAGCGGGTTAGTGGACCCACTAGGCCGTAGCGCCGTAGCAGGGAGGCAGCTGGCCAAACAACAGGAAACGCCAGCAATACAATGTCCCGCACAAGGGTACCTGGATAGTCCAGACGGTGGCCACAGCTCTGGCAATGATGGAGACAGTTGCAGTAGATAACGCCAAACGTGGCGCGATTCCTCCGGACGTGGCAGATGTCACAGGACATGGCGATTTCCTCCGGACGTGGCAGATGACACAGGACGTGGCGGATTCCTCAGAATATGGCAGACTTGATACTAAAGGCACAGCACAGGAATCAGGAACAGGGAACAAGGCACGGGTAACAACTGGAACGGGAAAAACAAAGGGACCATTTGCAAGACAGACTGAGAAAACTAACAACACTCTGGCAAGTATCAGAAGGCCTGGGGCCTTCTTATGGACCAGGAAATTGAGGCACTTGATGATGATGAGCAGTAAGAGCAGTCACACTATGGAACCTCTACTGTAAAAGCAGTCACACTATGAAACCTCTACTGTAATAGCAGTCACCCTATGGAACCTTTACTGTAAGAACAGTCACACTATGGAACCTCTATTGTAAGAGCAGTCACACTATGGAACCTCTACTGTAAGAACAGTCACACTATGGAACCTCTACTGTAAGATCAGTCACACTATGGAAACCCCAACTGTAAGAACAGTCACACTATGGAATCTCTACTGTAAGAACAGTCACACTATGGAGCCTCTACTGTAAGAGCAGTAACACTATGTAACCTCTACTGTAAGAGCAGTCACACTTTGAATCATCTACTGTAAGAGCAGTCACACTATGGAACTTCTACTGTAAGAACAGTCACACTATGGAACCTCTACTGTAAGAGCAGTCACACTATGGAACCTCTACTGTAAGAGCAGTCACACTACGGAGCCTCTACTGTAAGAGCAGTCACACTATGGAGCCTCTTCTGTAAGAGCAGTCACACTATGGATCATCTACTGTAAGAACAGTCACACTATGGAACTTCTACTGTAAGAACAGTCACACTATGGAACCTCTACTGTAAGATCAGTCACACTATGGAGCCTCTACTGTAAGAGCAGTCACACTATGGAACCTCTACTGTAAGAGCAGTCACACTATGGACCCTCTACTGTAAGAGCAGTCACACTATGGAATATCTACTGTAAGAGCAGTCACACTATGGAACCTGTACTGTAAGAGCAGTCACACTATGGAATATCTACTGTAAAATCAGTCACACTATTGAGCCTCTACTGTAAGAGCAGTCAAACTATGGAAGCTCTACTGTAAGATCAGTCACACTATTTAGCCTCTACTGTAAGAGCAGTCACACTATGGAATATCTACTGTAAGATCAGTCACACTATGGAACCTCTCCCGTAAGAACAGCCAAACTATGGAACCTCTACTGTAAGATCAGTTACACTATTTAGCCTCTACTGTAAGAGCAGTCACACTATGGAACCTCTACTGTAAGAGCAGTCACATTATGGAACATCTACTGTAAGAGCAGTCACACTATGGAACCTCTACTGTAAGAACAGTCACACTATGGAACCTCTTCTGTAAGAGCAGTCAAACTATGGAACCTCTACTGTAAGAGCAGTCGCACTATGGGGTCTCTACTGTAAGAGCAGTCACACTATGGAACCTCTACTGTAAGATCAGTCACACTATGGAACCTCTTCTGTAAGAGCAGTCAAACTATGGAAGCTCTACTGTAAGATCAGTCACACTATTTAGCCTCTACTGTAAGAGCAGTCACACTATGGAATATCTACTGTAAGATCAGTCACACTATGGAACCTCTCCCGTAAGAACAGCCAAACTATGGAACCTCTACTGTAAGATCAGTTACACTATTTAGCCTCTACTGTAAGAGCAGTCACACTATGGAACCTCTACTGTAAGAGCAGTCACATTATGGAACATCTACTGTAAGAGCAGTCACACTATGGAACCTCTACTGTAAGAACAGTCACACTATGGAACCTCTTCTGTAAGAGCAGTCAAACTATGGAACCTCTACTGTAAGAGCAGTCACACTATGGGGTCTCTACTGTAAGAGCAGTCACACTATGGAACCTCTACTGTAAGATCAGTCACACTATGGAACCTCTTCTGTAAGAGCAGTCAAACTATGGAACCTCTACTGTAAGAGCAGTCACACTATGGAACCTCTACTGTAAGATCAGTCACACTATTGAACCTCTACTGTAAGAGCAGTCACACTATGGAACCTCTACTGTAAAAGCAGGCACACTATGGAACCTCTACTGTAAGAGCAGTCACACTATGGAACCTCTACTGTAAGAGCAGTCACACTATGGAGCCTCTACTGTAAGAGCAGTCACGCTATGGAACCTCTACTGTAAGAACAGTCACACTATGGAACCTCTTCTGTAAGAGCAGTCAAACTATGGAACATCTACTGTAAGAGCAGTCACACTATGGAACCTCTACTGTAAGAGCAGTCACACTATGGAGCCTCTACTGTAAGAGCAGTCACGCTATGGAACCTCTACTGTAAGAACAGTCACACTATGGAACCTCTTCTGTAAGAGCAGTCAAACTATGGAACATCTACTGTAAGAGCAGTCACACTATGGAGTCTCTACTGTAAGAGAAGTCACACTAAGGAGCCTCTACTGTAAGAGCAGTCACACTATGGAGCCTCTACTGTAAGAGCAGTCACGCTATGGAACCTCTACTGTAAGAACAGTCACACTATGGAACCTCTTCTGTAAGAGCAGTCAAACTATGGAACATCTACTGTAAGAGCAGTCACACTATGGGGTCTCTACTGTAAGAGCAGTCACACTATGGAACCTCTACTGTAAGAGCAGTCACACTATGGAGCCTCTACTGTAAGAGCAGTCACGCTATGGAACCTCTACTGTAAGAACAGTCACACTATGGAACCTCTTCTGTAAGAGCAGTCAAACTATGGAACATCTACTGTAAGAGCAGTCACACTATGGAGTCTCTACTGTAAGAGCAGTCACACTAAGGAGCCTCTACTGTAAGAGCAGTCACACTATGGAGCCTCTACTGTAAGAGAAGTCACGCTATGGAACCTCTACTGTAAGAACAGTCACACTATGGAACCTCTTCTGTAAGAGCAGTCAAACTATGGAACATCTACTGTAAGAGCAGTCACACTATGGGGTCTCTACTGTAAGAGCAGTCACACTATGGAACCTCTACTGTAAGATCAGTCACACTATGGAACCTCTTCTGTAAGAGCAGTCAAACTATGGAACCTCTACTGTAAGAGCAGTCACACTATGGGGTCTCTACTGTAAGAGCAGTCACACTATGGAACCTCTACTGTAAGATCAGTCACACGATGGAACCTCTACTATAAGATCAGTCACACTATGGAACCTCTACTGTAAGAGCAGTCACACTATGGAGCCTCTACTGTAAGAGCAGTCACGCTATAGAGCCTCTACTGTAAAAGCAGGCACACTATGGAACCTCTACTGTAAGAGCAGTCACACTATGGAACCTCTAGTGTAAGAGCAGTCACACTATGGAGCCTCTACTGTAAGAGCAGTCACGCTATGGAAACTCTACTGTAAGAACAGTCACACTATGGAACCTCTTCTGTAAGAGCAGTCAAACTATGGAACCTCTACTGTAAGAGCAGTCACACTATGGAGTCTCTACTGTAAGAGCAGTCACACTATGGAACCTCTACTGTAAGATCAGTCAATCTATGGACCATCTGCTGTAAAAGCAGGCACACTATGGAACCTCTACTGTAAGAGCAGTTACACTATGGAGCCTCTACTGTAAGAGTAGTCACTCTATGGAGCTTATACTGTAAGATCAGTCACACAATGGAACCTCTACTATAAGATCAGTCACACTATGGAACCTCTACTGTAAGAGCAGTCACACTATGGAGCCTCTACTGTAAGAGCAGTCACACTATGGAACTCTCTACTGTTTGCAATCTTTTTTTTATTGGTAAATATATATGAAAAAGGAGTACAACATAATATGCGAAAATTGGCTTTGCAGAGCCTTTACCAATTATCAGAAGAAATGAGCAATAATAACAGTATAACATAACATAAGGGGGGGTGGGCAGAGGGGTAGGGGGAAGGTAAGGAAAAGTTAAGTAGTCAGGGTGGGACAATAAAGTGGTCCAGATAAGTAAACAAAATGATAATAAAAGCAATGTGTGACAATAATGTTTGTACGTTGCTATTACACCTCTTGTATACCGTGATAACCAAACAATGGTCAGCAACAAACTACATCATGGAAGTTACGAGCATAGCAACATACACCATACTATGCAAAACAATAAATCAAAATAACGTTTAGAGGCTAGAAAAATCAGGGAAGTCAAGCCAGGGAGACCAGGTGGACAAGTATTTCCCACGCGTCCTAGATTCCCAATGTGCTAGTTCCTCAAATCGCTGAATTTCAAACATCTTATCTAACCATTGCGTAAAAGTTGGAGGGGAGGTGTCCTTCCATAACAAGGGAATCAGCAATTTTGCTGCAGTTATCATATGGTGGGTAAATTGTTTTTCTTTGGCATAAATCCAGTTATAAGTTTCCATAATAATATTAATTCCGGAGTTAGTTTGATATCAAGAGAGCAAATTGTGTTTACAGTTTTTTTCTATGTGAAGCCAGTATGGTTGAATAAGGGGGCAGTGCCACCAGATATGTGACAGTGAACCAATAGCTCCTCTACACCTCCAACATTGATCTGCGATTGAGCTATTTATAGTGTGAAGCACAAGCGGTGTTTTATACCACCGAGTTATTCATTTAAAGGAGTTCCCTTGAGTTCTCGTACACCTAGAAAAACCATGCGTTTTTGCCAGCATGAAACGTGTTTCAGGCTCAGTGAATTGCACCCCCAACTCCTCCTCTCACTTCCCAATATAACGTGGTTTGTATTCCGTTTGCATCATTAAAGCATGTTGATATAGCTGGGATAGTTTAGAGGTAGTGTATGGATCTAAAGCCAACAGATCTTCCAACCAAGTATTAGTGCGAGGCACTACAAGGGATGTTCTTAGTTTTTGGCATTCCGTAAGAACGTGATGTGTCAATAAAAATTTCCCGGTGGAACATTGGCTTTTTCAATAAGATTCATTATTTCAGTATTTCCTGAAATCCTTTGAACATCAGATATGGTTAGAGTGTTTGATATATCATAAGGAACTGGGAAGGAGGAGTCAGAGTTACGCTGAAGACATGGAAGCAAACTCAAAGGCATTAGGGAGGGTGGGGAGGATAGCAATTTAGAAAACTTGTTTACTTTCTGCCACACCGAAATGGTGCCCTTAAGAAGAGACTCATTGCAAAGCTTGCTTGAAGAAGCGGGACGTAAAACCCAGAAGGCCTGCCTTTCCTCAACCGACATAAGAGAGCGTTCCGTAGAGGCATAAATGTTCCCCGAGTCACAATGTGCTAAAATGGTCCATCTACGTAAATGGTTAGCCCTATAATTGGACAGTAAGTCAAAGAGGTCGAAGCCTCCCAAACGGGAGTTTATAATAAGATATTTATAAGAAAGTCTGGGACGCTTGTTGTTCCAAATAAATGACGAGAATTTTTTTTTTTAACTAATAGAAAAAAGGACCTAGGAACCAAGATAGGTACAGCTTGGAGAACATATAGTAATATGGGGACAATATAGGTTTTAAGTAGATTCCTCCTACCCATCCATGACATAAAGGGAATATGTAAAGATTGCAGGTAAGTTTTATTGTCAGCTAGTAAGTTTAGATAATTGAGCTTATAGAGTAGGGAGGGGTCTTTGGGGATGTGAATGCCTAGGTATTTAATAGACGTATCCGGCCACAAATAAGGAGAGCTGCTTTTTAATTGAGATATAGTAGACTGTGGGACCAAAATATTAAGGGCTTCTGACTTGCTGAAGTTAATTTTAAAGTTAGAGATCTTCCAGAATTCAGAAAAAATATGAGTGATCTGCAGGAAAGACCTCTCAGAATTAGTGGTGAGTATCAGCAGATCATCTGCAAATGCTGCTGTTTTGTGTGTAAATGTACCTATTGATAAGCCATGAATAATGGGGTCCTGACGGATCTTCTGTATCAGCGTCTCCATGACCAACACAAATAACGTTGGCGATAGAGGACAGCCTTGTCTCGTACCATTAGAAATGGCAAAATAATCCGACAGTACCCCATTGACTCTCACTTTTGCACTAGGGCCACTATAGAGGGAAAGAATCGCTTGAATAAAAGAAGAAGGTATACCAAATTTCTCAAGGGAAGCAATCATATAGGGCTAATCCACTCTATCAAATGCCTTTTCTGTATCTGTACTAAGAAGAACCAAGGGTATTCGAGATTTTAAGGCATATTTCACCAATCTCAAAACTCTTGAGGAATTTTCTGATCCTTGTCTTCCCTTGACAAATCCGGTCTGTTCAGGCCCAATAATGCTAGACAACAGGGGGCTGAGACGGGCTACTAGAGCTTTGGCCCACCATTTTATGTCAGTATTAAGTAGAGAAATGGGTCTGTAGCTTCCACATTGTGAAGCATCCTTACCCTCTTTAAAAATAAGAGTGACAGACTTCCGGTTCCGGCGCTGGGATGTGAGGACGGCGTGAGGTGAGCTCCTGAGACCCGATCCCCCGAACCTCCGCCGCCACACACACCCGCAAACTAAAACTACCTCGGCAGTTAGCTGGAGGCACGGTGAGAGGGCACAGATAGTGCATGGAGCGGTACCTCCTCAGGAGCGGCAGCCGCGAGAACACCCGTCCGTCCGGACACACGAGGCTGGGAGAGGAGATATCCAAGATGGCGACTTTGCAGCATGTCTCCCCGCCGGGCAGCAGGCCACAGAGTCCAGAGCCTCCTGTAGAGAGAATATCACAGCCGGAGGTGGCAGAATTGCCACTGGATTATAGGAGACTGGCGATAGAAGTTGCCACACATCTAGCCCCCGACATCAAAGATTCGCTGGTGGCCACGGTAACAACAACATTGCAGAAACTGCAAAATGAGGTTACGTCACATGGTACACGGCTAGACGAATTGGAGCAACGAGTCGGCCTTATGGAAGATGAATCAGCGGGGGCTCACACACACATTCAAGGCTTATTGCAAGACAACTCCAGGCTCAGAGATCGCCTGGAGGACTTGGAGAATCGCTCCAGGAGGAACAACCTCAGAATTGTCGGCCTACCTGAGCACATTAAACCCCAACACCTACAGGGGATATGCGAAACGGAGCTTCCTGAAGCCCTGGGCCTGAACAGGTCTTGCAGAGTGGAGAGGGCGCATCGGGTCGGCCCACCGGGCGCAGTAAAGGCCACCACAGGAGAACCGCACACCAGGCCACGTCAAGTGATTATGCGATACCTGGACTACAATGACAAAGAGGAACTCTTGCGCACATTCAGGAATCGAAATACACCATTACAGCTTCGAGGAGCTAAAATAATTTTATTTGCCGACTACTCCGCAGATGTCACGCGGAGACGAAGATCATTTGGAGGAGTATGCACTACATTATACAAGAGCAAAGTTAAATTCCAGCTGCAATACCCGGCAACATTGAGGATTACAAGACCAGATGGCTCTGTCAAGGTTTTTCACACTCCGGAGGAGGCGACGCTCTTCGTGGACAAGATGGTGAGACATGAGAATTCCGACGCAACAATAGCGAACACCCGGCAGAGTTCAACGACAAAGAAAAAGACCTCGCCGGACCCAGCATTAGCACGGGACAGTTCTTGGGCTTCAATTGCTCGGGTTCCATCACCCAAGCAACAACGCACAGAGTCCTCCAAAACCTTGCAAAGATCCCGCATGGATAGGATGATGGAGGCGTTACCGGACTGATGAGTATAACTTGCAATAGGGAGTGTATATGCATATCCCATGTCACACACAAATGTGGTTTTACTGTGGGGCGCGAAGGTTAGATATATTAGAGGCGTTATATAACTATATCTAAATGGCAGGATATTGTACATTAACGACACCCTGGCAAAGGGAATGGTCCAGAAACACCCGAGGGCCATTAAAATCACAAAATAAGGAGGGGGGGGAGGGGGAAGGGCCTTCACCCAGAAAAAAGTGAAGTCAGGCATACCAATATGACGCGAGACACACAAGAGAGAGTGTGGATATCGCTGGTCGGGTATTATGTTGATACTGGTTATACTACTGTTTTTTTACTGTTTGCACATGAGAATGTTATGGGTTTGGGAGCAACATGGAGCGGAGACCTCCGAGCAGCCACCATAAGACTGGGGCGCACATGCCCGGAAATAGATATTCAAAACAACTCAAATTTGATCCATATAGAGAAATCTAGAATATGCAAGTGACCTCATGGAATGTTAAGGGGCTCCGTTCCCCGAATAAACGGATGATGGTTCTTCGTCACCTAAAAAAATTACACACTGACATCGCTCTCCTACAGGAGACCCATCTGGAGGAGAGCGACTTCCACCGCATGAAAAAAATGTGGGTGGGTGCAGTTTACGGCTCTTCAGCTTGTGGCCGTAAAGCAGGTGTACTCATTTTGATCAATAGAAATATGGTACACGAGGTACTACACACAGATTCCGACTCGGCAGGTCATTTGCTCCATGTGGTTCTTGACACTCCATGTGGGGTCCTAAGCATATACAACATTTACGGACCCAATGATGATAATGTTAAATTTTATAATGATTTGGAAAGGGCGTTACTAACAGACGATATCCCGCATAAATTGGTGGGGGGGGATTTCAATGCTGTCCTAGACCACAGAGAGTATAGGAGGTCACACAAAATTCAAGAGTTGGGATCCATCTCTGCGGGGACCCCCAGAAAGCACGATAGGGTCTTGGGACCTTTATTAGAGAGCACTCATCTAATAGACGCATGGCGGGAGGGCAACCCGGACGCAAGGGAATTCACGCACTATTCGCACTCTCAACAGTCATGGTCAAGGATAGATTACATTTTCGTATCGGCACCCTTGAGGCAGCGAATAGGAGTTTCCACTGTAGGGGACTTGGTGATCTCGGATCATGCACCTATAATGATATCCCTTCAAGAGGTCTACCCGAGAGGGACAGATTTTATTTGGCGCTTTCCGGCGCATCTAGCGCTAGATGATACATTCAAAAGGCAGTTGCAGGGGTGGTGGTTGGAATACGCATCCGAGAATGACGGGCACAAAGATAATCCCTCCCTCTTCTGGGACACAGCGAAGGCAGTATTGAGGGGTAGGATTCTCGCTTACTCTGTAAGCAAAAAAAGGGAAATAGCAAGACAATTTAAAGCAGCAAGCAGTACGGTGAGGTCAGCATACACAACATACCTCTCCCAATCAACGGAGGGCAATAGACAAGCCTGGATACAGGCCAAACACAACTTTGATGAGTGGACCTCTCAGAAAGAAATGACCCGAAATCACGAGTTTGAGGCAACAATACACAGATTTGGAAATAAGGCGGGAAGATTGCTAGCAAATGTAGCCAGGGGACAACGCCCGGCACAACACATAGCCAAACTTAGGGACCACACGGGACAAATCATGGGTGATCCGGCACATATAAATTCCATACTGGCCAGATTCTACGAGGAGCTGTACTCCGATGAGTCTGTCTCACCGTTAGAGGCTACACTCCTGGACAGCACCACCCTTCCTGCCATCTCGGAAGATCAACTGCAAATACTGAATGCGCAGGTTACTAGGGAGGAGGTAGATAGGGCCATCAGAAACCTGAAAAACTCCAAAGCCCCAGGCCCAGACGGCTTCTCAGGAGAATTTTACAAAGCCATGAGAGAACAGGTGACCGAAACCCTGGTTTCGCTCTTTAATAATGCCCTGGGCAGTGAAGGGTTGCCACCATCGGCAAACACGTCCTATATCAAACTGCTGTTGAAACCAGGAAAGGATCCCCTGCTACCAGGGTCTTACCGACCCATATCCCTAATAAATGTCGATGCAAAACTTCTCTCTAAAATCATAGCAAATAGACTGGCGGATATAATGCCAGACCTCATAGCTCCTGAGCAGGTGGGGTTCATTAAGGGGAGATCGGCGGTCACCAATATTAGAACGGTATTGGCGGTGCTAGACAGAGTGCAGCACAGTCCAGGACATGGGGAACGCCCAGCACTGCTTTTGTTGGATGCTGAAAAAGCATTTGACAACGTTAGATGGAAGTGGCTAGATGCGGTTTTGGACAGAGTAGGGATTACTGGGGCTTTTCGAAACCTACTGCGACACATTTATAAATCCCCTAGTGCTAGGATCTGCACCACAGGGTTTTTATCTCAGCCGTTCCGCTTATATAAAGGCACAAGACAAGGCTGCCCGCTGTCTCCATTGCTGTTTAAACTGGCTTTGGAGCCATTGGCAAGATATTTGAAATCTTCAGAGGTGTTCAGAGGCATCTCGGTGGGGGAGATGGAGGTCAAGGAAACACTGTTCGCAGATGACATACTCTTATTCCTAGCAAACCCCTCACGGGATGTTCCACGGGTATTTCAGACGCTACGTGACTGGGGAATATTCAGGATATAAAATTAACTATTCGAAGTGCCAACTGCTAGATCTGGGACCGAAGGAGGGTAGACATGGACGACTATTAGATGCTCTAGATGTGGAGATAGTGCGGTCACAGATTACGTATCTGGGTATCAAGGTGGGGCGGGCACCTAGCTCCCTATATGATCTAAACTACCCCCCTTTGATACGGGACATACAGGCGGATCTTCTGAGGTGGCACGGATTGCCCCTTTCACTCTTGGGAAGGTGTGCCTTGGTCAAGATGTCGGGATTTGCAAAACTACTATACCCCTTACAAACCATTCCATTACTTATCAAGCACGGGGATATTAACACATTAAATTCGTCCTTCACTAAATTCATATGGGGGGGAAGAAAACCGAGAATAGCACTGGCAAAACTTATGCTACGAAAAGAAGAGGGGGGCATTAACTTCCCTAACATACGGGGATACAACCTGGCATGCTTGAGCAGGCACTTGCTGGACTGGCAACAGGGTACCGGATGCCACTCCAACATTAACCTAGAAAGGCAGCTAGCAAAACCATGGGATCTAATGGCTCTGGCACATACAGCCTTTGCGTCCCTTCCCACTAACATTAAGAGTTCGGCCCTACTACGGGACACCATTATCACATGGAAAGTATTGCGTAAGCATTAAGGTCTTCCATATCGCATTTCAAAACACATGCCTATATGGAAGCATCCAGATTTGTTGGCGGGAAGGCATAGTCAGCTACTCCAGAGATGGAGAGAGAGAGGGATAGCGACTCTAGGAGACATGTTCCAGGAACAGGAAGGGAGATGGCTGACCCTACAGGAAATACAGACAAAGTACAATTTCGAACATCCCCAACATCTACAATATTATCAAATATTATCTTCATGCAAAGCGAAACTGGCGGACATATCCGACGAGATCCACCCCAACCTGTTTGACTCATGGTTCCTAGGCACACACCACAGGTCCATATCGCAACTGTATAACACCCTAAAGCCAGTACTATTAAAGGTGACACCAGCTCAGGCATTTATGAAATGGGAAAAGCTATTTGGCTTGCCTAATATTGCCAAACATGTGGAAATGGGGTTGGTGGATCTCAGAAAACACATAACAAACGAGAAATGGAGAGAAACCCTCTTAAAAATCCTCCATCATGCCATATATGCGTTCACACTGCCCCCTTCCATAAATAAACCAGATAGAAAGACTTCATGCCCGAGGTGTGGATCACCTTGCACAGACATGTACCATGGGTTTTGGGCATGCACCAAAATACAGCCATTCTGGAAAGAAATGGCATCTTTAATGCAACAAATAAGCAGATTTAAGGGGCTCCTAGGGCCAATGGAAGTTTTTTTACATGTCCAGCATGGTGGAGGGTCAGATGACACAGAAGTAACCCACTTGCCCCCCATTACACATGCGGCATTGATGGTGGCAAAACGATGCATACTCCAGAAATGGTTGGTACCAGATATCCCGCAATCAAGTGAGGTTGTACAGGGGATGAAAAACCTATTCTATTTAGATAGAATGGATGTTATGAAACACAAGGATGCACAAGGGGGGAAATTTTTTGGGAAATGGAAACTGTTCATAACAGAGCATTTCTCGGGGGAGGAGGTATGCAAAATGATCGATCCATTCACGGGATCGCCTTGGTACCTGATAGAGGATCTCAAGGGCACCTTAGGAGTGTTGAGAACACGTAGAACATAATATCTGTAACTTTGAAATGATATTTAGGCTAACTCGGTTAGGAATGTAGCTTCATGTGGCTCCAGTTTAGGTTATTCATGTTTATACTTATATTAGAAAAGTTTTATATGCATTGTTTCTCAGGGATATTCATTGTTAACGCTGTACACCAAATGTTATGGAAATTCTTGTAATGACCCTCAGTAACTGTCATATAATGATGTAAACAACTATGAGCTTAGTGTCAATGTGGGAATGTGATTTTCATACCATCAGCAAGAGGTGATTTTATTCCTGTAACAGTTTATTGCATATTATGTTATGTGAAAAATCTTCAGAAAATCAATAAAAATATGTTTAAAAAAAAATAAAAAAAATAAGAGTGATATGTGCCTCTAGAGCTTGATCAGGAAGTTTTGCGCCTGCTAAAAGTGAATTACAAAGGGAGGTGAATGGTGCTATTAGTAAGTCTTTAAATTGTTTATAATCATTTATAGTGTAACCATCTGGGCCTGGACTTTTACCTGAGGGGATGGAGTGAAGGACTTGTAGAAGTTCTGAAGGGGAAAAGGGGGCAAGCAGGTCTTGGGCATCGGTGTCAGATATGCGCGGAATATCTATGGAATCTAAGAAGGAGTGGATAGCTTTTTTGGTGGAGGCAGGAGAGGGAACGGGGATGTTAGAGTCTGCAAGATTGTAGAGATTCAAGTAGAATTTCTGAAAGGCATTAGCGATTGAGTTTGTATCTGTGACAAAATTGCCCGGGGATTGTGCAATACGGCGAATAAATGCCTTATCTTGATGAGTTTTAAGGAGAGCGGACATAGTCTTGTTGCCCTTGTCTCCATGAGTGTCAAATTTAAAGCGTGAAATTTGAAGCAGTTTGGCCGATTTAACGTTAAGAAGATCCTTAACTTTATTACGCAAAGAGTATAATTCGTCTTTAGTAGATTCTGCTTGGGTACGTTTATGAAGGTTTTCTAGTGAGGAGATTTGAGAGAAAAGAGCATTTAAAAGTGCCGATCTCTGTTTTTTAACGTATGTACATAGAGAAATAAACTCTCCCCGTAAAACCGATTTATGGGCCTCCCAGGTGATAGCAGGTGAGACATCTGGTGTAATATTAGTGTCAAAGTAGTTCTGTATGTGCATCCGTATAGAAGATTGATGAGAAGGATCTGCAAGCAGGGTGTCGTTGATCCTCCAGCACCATTGGCCTTTAGGAACGTCTGCTAGTGTTAGGTTAATATGGGTAGGTGCATGATCCGAGAGTAGAATATTTCCTATGTCTGAATGGAGTAAAAATGGGACATGAGATTGAGATATAAAGATATAATCTAACCTGTGGTAAGTATGGTGCATGTGAGAAAAATAGGTATAATCCCTATCAGATGGATGCAACAGTCTCCAAGCATCTGACAGGTTTAAGGCGTTAAAAACTCTACGAAGTTTGGCAGTATGTCTATATGAAGTGGAAGATTTCCCAGTAGTATCTAATAATGGATCTAAAAGAACATTGAGGTCAACTCCAACCACCAAAACACCTTCAGCAAATTGTTTAAACAGCTGTAAGGTCTGAACTATCCACGTAGTCTGCTTTAAATTAGGAGCATATAGATTTGCAATTGTATAAAGAGTATTGCCTAGGAGGCATTTGATAAATAAATAGCGACCTTCTGGGTCAACCACATCAGCTATCTATTTGAAAGGTACACTCTTGTGAAAAAGTATACTCACTCCTCTACGTGAAGATGAATAGGTGCTATGTTAAACGTTCGGAAAAACATTCTTCCGTAAATTTGGAATTTTGTTGTGTCTAATATGTGTCTCTTGTAATAGAGCGATTTTTGCTTTATCTGTAAGAATTTGATGTAAAATTTGGTTTCTTTTCCGTGGAGAGTTCAGACCTCTGACATTAAATGAAGTAATCTTTAGGTCCGACATAAATTTAGATTAGATGAAGGAGCAAATCGACATACATAACCACAAGTAAAATGGAGAAGACCACCTATTATCTGTAAGAAGGGGAGATCGGTAGGAAAGGAGGGGAGGAAAGGCATGGGGAGGGAAGGGTATAAACATAGAAACAAAAAGGTTGCTAGCAACCATAAGGACAGCAATAGCTCGTAGGGACGATAAGTCATATAAGTATGGAAGCATGTCCTTATCCACAGGAGGAAATCTTGAGGTACAGAAAAATCCTGTAGGACCGAATACACATTAGACATATACCAACAAGTAATCCTTACACTGAAAAACATACCAGAACATATGGTAAAAAAGGTTACACATCAAAGGTATATATAAACTCAGATCACAGTATGAGAAAAAACATTATCTCCTCACAAATATAAAATGGTAATCTAGGAAGAGACATTGTGGGAGATCTGTATGTTACTCACAACGCTTCTTCCACAGACCTAGTGGAGAAGCAGGTAGGTCAGGGAACCATCAGGTAACTTCCGAGAAGACAGTCAGGTGTCCAACTGTCTAGCACGAGTATGAGCCTTCTTGGCTTTAGGTGAAGTGGTTTTTGAGGTTTGATTCAAAAACGAAGGACCAGGTAAAGGAGGTAAGTCCATCACAGTAGACGGAAGCCACGACGGGATGTCCATAGGTGGAATGTTCAACTTCTCCCAAGCAGCTACAAGATCCGCAGGTTTTTTAATGATGATTTGGTGGCCGTCTTTAGATATAGCAATACCAAACGGAAAGAGCCATCTAAATTGCAATTTTTTTCTCCCGCAAGACATCCAGTAAGGGTTTAAGCACTCTTCTTTTTGCTAAAGTTGAAGTAGCAATATCTTGAAAAATTTGAAATGTAGAAGCTTCATAGGTCAAAGCATTCCTATTTCTCGCAGCTCTCAATATGGCAGCAGTGTCTGTATAACTAAGCAAATTGCATACTATATCCCTTGGAGGATCGTTGGGGCGAGGCTTGGCCCGCAATGCCCTGTGGATACGCTCGATCGTAATGGATTTGGCCGCATCTGGGCCTATGAGGTCCAGTTATCTGTTTATTGTGAAGTTCCGAGCCCTGGAACGTTCATGCATTGCCATGTCCTGAGTATGTCTACCACAACTCATGAACCTGCGTTGTGCGGTTCGCCCAGAAAAACCTCGTCACGACGGCTATATTTTAGGCTCATTTACAATAGATTCCAAAAAATCAGTGTAAATAGTAAACGTTAATTAATAAATGTATAGTCCTGCCTAGAAAAACGTTAAAAGTAGTTTTATTCGTATAGTATTAAAAATAGGGCACTAAATGCCAAAAGTATTGTGTAGGCGTAGGCACACAGATCCACGGTCCCTGATAAATGTCAGGAAACAGGTGATATTGAAAAACCTTTCAATCGATATGACACAAGACAGGGGTAGCAGTAATACTCCTCAACCACTTGCCATAGCGATGCAAAGGTAAACAAGCCTCCTTGAAATGTCCTGTATGCACATAGAAACAGACGTGCCACACTCTGGACATGCACAGGGGACCTACACAAATATAGATGTGGTCTGGTTACCACAGTAAAGCAACGTCCCAATGCGTTTCTGCGTTTCTGCAGCACTGTAACTACAGGGCAGCATCCTCAGGGGTTAAATTCGCTTATTATTAATGAACTGCCGAACAGCACATTTTCTGCTGTTTGTTTTGTATTCTCCGGCGTGCACTGAGACACTGATAACTGGTCATCAGTTATCAGTGTCTCAGTGCAGGCCGGAGAATACAAAACAAACAGCAGAAAATGTGCTGTTCGGCAGTTCATTAATAATAAGCAAATTTAACCCATGAGGACGCTGCCCTGTAGTTACAGGGCTGCAGAAACGCGTTGGGGCGTTGCTTTACTGTGGTAACCAGACCACATCTATATTTGCTTAGGTCCCCTGTGCATGTCCAGAGTTTGGCACGTCTGTTTCTATGTGCATACAGACATTTCAAGGAGGCTTGTTTACCTTTGCATCGCTATGGCAAGGGGTTGAGGAGTACTACTGCTACCCGTGTCTTGTGTCATATCGATTGAAAGGTTTTTCAATATCACCTGTTTCCTGACATTTATCAGGGACCGTGGATCTGTGTGCCTATGCCTACACTCAGTACTTTTGGCATTTAGTGCCCTATTTTTAATACTTTACGAATAAAACTACTTTTAGCGTTTTTCTAGGCAGGACTATTCATCTACAATAAAGAAACAATATCTAATAAAGAAACAATATCTGAGAAACCAATCGTCCAAAAGCCGTAACATTTTATATACTCGTAGCCTTTGACACTCTTACCTACACCCTAAAAAATCAGGGCACCCAAACAAACGTAAAATTGTTGAGCGAACAAATCTCTGTGCTCAATAATTTATTGCTGTCAACCCCAGTAGTTTTTTTTTTTTCAAATATATTTTTTATTCAAAGTCAGAACAGTTACAGTTATAATATACATGTCACACATACAATAATTTGTACATCATATAACAATGTGTTCTAACTCCAAAATATTTTTTTTCATTTTACTTGTCATCATCAAGTTACAAGGCAATGAATAAAGCAAAACAAAGCCAAACATCCCCTTCCCTCCCCCCCATTCTCCTCCATCTCGGTGAGCAGTTTCTTAACTAGCCAGTAGCATGCCTAGCGTGCCCTGGATACTCTATGAACTATACCATGATGTGTGTTGAAATGTGCGCATGAACACCCCTATGTCCATTGTGGAATAATGTTTTTCGATAAATATACGCCAAGTTTTAAAAAATTGTTCTGTAGACCTTTCTTTATGTCTTTCTAGGTCCGTTTTATCATATCCCAATAAAGTTTTAAGAGTAGTCACAACCTCCGCAATTTCCGGGACCGATGCCTGTAACCAGTGACGCAAGATGCACTTCTTGATGGCCAATAATGCCATATGGATTCCTTTCCGGGCTATTAGTGGTGGTCTCCCCCATCTGGATCCAAGGGGATATAGTGAAACAGCACTGCCTGTGGACTTGCATGCACCTCTTCCCCCCAGGTGTCTTTAATAAATTGTAGAGCAAGGTTCCAAAATGCCCAAATTTGTGGGCATAACCACATCCCATAAAGTAGATTAGCTTTGTGTAGGTCACATTTAGGACAACTACGCAGATAGTGTGCTGGAGCGTCCCTATAGGATAAATTAAAGGCATATGTCGCCCTGTGCATAAGCCGGAAGAGCATCTCACGCCACTGTTCATTTACCATGACCTTCCTCACCCTCTCCCACCCTTCCCGAATTTTGCTGGAGAGTTCTGGATCCTCCAGCTCCACTTCCCAGGTCCGAAAGCAGGAGGTGCTAAAAGAGTCAAGGTGGACATTCCGAAGCTTACCATATAAACTTGCAAGGCTTCTACTCCTATCGCCCTGCGGCACCATCCCATCAAATGCTCCCCGCATCTCCACTACATCAATATTGCGGACTTTGGTTTTACATAACTCTGTTACTTAAGCATATTGCAGATACTGATTATCCCTCAAATTATACTTGCTAGAGAACTCCTGCCACGTAAACCATCTTCCCTCTTCAACATTCATGAGTTGGCCCAGGACATTGATCCCCTCAGATCTCCACTGCGAAAATAATTTATTCTGGCTCCCCTGTGGGAACATGGGGTTATCCCATAATGGCCAGAATTTAGAATGCCCATACGGAAGGCCAAAAAGCTTCCGCACCACCTTCCAGGCGCCTATTGTATCCCATAGCAGCAGACTTGACTTAACATTAATAGGCAGCTGAGCATAGGGCAGGTGTAACAGTGCCATCAACTAATCCGATCCAGCCAAAGCCTGTTCCAGCTGGACATTGGAGTACAGATTAGTGTTATGCAGCCAATCACCTACGTGTCTACAGATGGCCGCTAAATTGTAATATCGAATAAGTGGTAACTGTATGCCACCATCAACTTTGGGCAGTGCAAATTTTTTATATGCAATCCTAGGTCTTTTCTTCTGCCACAAGAATTGTAGAAATGCTGTCTGTAATTTTTGACTATCTAGGTGCTTGATCAATATGGGTATGGTTTGCATTGGATATAGCAAACGAGCAAAGCTTATCATTTTTAAAAGAGAAGCTCTCCCGAACAATGACAACGGCAGTGACGCCCATCGATTTAGTTCCTTAAGAATTTTTTCAAACAAGGTGAATAATTTATTTTATAGAGGGAAGAGGGAAATTTGCCTATTTTAATCCCCAGGTATGTGATATAAGATCTGGCTATTTCCACCGTACCCTGCAAGGGTGGTCTTGCCCCTGATTCCTTCAAGTAGAGTAATTGACTCTTTTGCGCATTGACTTTATAGCCTGAGAATGATCCAAAGTACCGTAGCTTCTCCAGCACCCCCCCCCCCCCCCAAATGATCCCCAGGCGATCTCAGAAATAGCAAGAGATCATCAGCAAAGCATGTCAGCTTAATCTCCTGACTACCAACCATTATCCCTTCAAAATCACTGGGGGACAAAAGATGTCTCGCCAGTGGTTCCAAAGCCAAATCGAACAGCAATGGAGACAGAGGGCAGCCCTGTCTTGTTCCCTTCTGTAAATGGATCGGTGCTGAAAGAAAACCTGTGGTGAACACCCTAGCTAGAGGTTCTGAATATAACGCTTCCAGGTAATTCCTAAACAAGCCCTGTATCCCAAATCTGTCTAGAACTAACCCCAGCCAATCCCAGTGTACATTATCAAAGGCCTTTTCGGCGTCTAATGTTAAAAGTGCTGGCGACTCGTATCCCTCCATGTTAGTAGTCTTTATTGCGTCTTGTACCGCCAGAACCGTGCGTATATTTTTGACCGCCGATCTCCCTTTAACAAAACCCACCTGGTGTGACCCAATCAGATCCTGGAGAAACAGGGCCAACCTGTCGGCCAATATCTTCGAAAATATTTTAACATCCTGATTTATCAAAGAGATTGGGCGATAGGAGCCCGGGTTAGTCGGATCTTTCCCTTCCTTGTACAATACCTTGATATAAGCTACATTGCCCGATTTCAGGAATTCCTTACTTAAAAGCATATGATTATACACCGGCAATAAAATGGGTGTAACCTCCTCCCTCATAATCTTGTAAAAGTCACTAGAAAACCCGTCTGGTCCTGGCGCTTTATTATTTGTCAATGATTTAATGGTTGACATTATCTCTTCTTCCGTGATCAAAGCATTTAACAATTCTCTATCAGAGTCTGAGAGAGATGGTATCGTTAAAGAGTCCAGAAACTCCCTCCCCTCAGTCCTCCCCGATGTATCCTGTGTATATAGCGCAGTGTAGTAATCTCCCAGTATATCATTGACGACCTTTGGATCTTTCTGTATTTCCCCGTTCCCATATTCAACCCCCCTATGTGAGTCGGGCGAAATTGCCCTTTTGCCATTTTGGCCAACAGGGTTCCTGTTTTATTACCATACCTAAAGAAATGCGCAGCTGTTTGCTCTCTCTGGAATCTTTCCTTTCGATCTAGCCACATTTCAAACTCTGCCTTAGCAGTAAGCCATTCATCCCTAAGGAAGGAAGGATGGTAGGATCCAGCGCTGGGTGGCGTTTAAAATGGAAAGAATTTCCAAGTTTAATGTTATCGATTAAAAGGAAGTCCAGTTCTGTGATGTCCCAGGTGTGTGGGTAGTGAAGGGATGGTGTCCTCTAGGCCTACGCGTTTCGGACGACTGCCGCGTCCTTAAACTTGGCTGTCTTAAATACATCCCTAAGCGCTAATGTGGAGTTTACCGAGTACGCTGTATATTTCATGCGAAGATTTCTACTAGACTCGTTATAAAGCTTGTTGGTTTTTCGTTTAAGCGACACCACAAAATAAATGATCCTCCCCCTCTGCACTGCCTTGGCTGTGTCCCAAAACAAGTGGCTGTCCTCCCTATGGGCTTGATTTTCCTGGCTATATTCTAATAACCAGCCCTTCAAACATGCCTGTAAGGATTTATCAGTTGCCAAGTAAGAAGGAAATTTCCACAGGATATCCGATCCCCTTTTAAATGTATCCGCCAAGATCAGAGAAACCGGTGAATGGTCTGAAATCACCAAGTCCTCTATTCGAGCACTAAGGATCCCAGGGAGAAGCCACAAAGTAGCCAATACGCAACCATGCGGTATGCGCATGGGAAAAGTGAGTGAATTCTCTACCTAATGGGAATTGTGTTCTCCATACATCTACCATGCCTGTGGAGGCCAGTCATGTGGCCAAGACTTTATCGTGCGTTCTTGCAACCAGTACCCTACCATCTCCCCTTCGCCTGTCCTCCGTTGTGCATAAAACTGAGTTAAGGTCCCCTCCCAAAAGAATCTGAGGTTCTTTATCGGCTAAAAGTTTACCTTCCAGAAATTGAAAAAAGACCCGATTGTTGTCATTCGGTGCATATATACAGTACAAGCTCATTCTCCCCATTGCGCCATCTAAGATCACATGTAAATATCTGCCCCCTCCATCCTGCTCAGAAGTAACCACAGAACAATAAATTTTTTTGTGTATGAGGAGTAAGACGCCTGCCTTGCCATTGACTGCTGGAGAACCCACTACAGTGCCCACCCATAGCTTGCGCATTCTCTGGAAATCACGTTCCAGCAGATGGTTTTCCTGCAAAATTGCTATATCCGCTTTCAACTTTTTCAGGTGGCGAAGGACCATCATGCGCTTATGTGGGGACTGCAGTCCCTTCACATTCCATGTTATTACTTTAGGCATCTCACAGCAATAGCAAAGCAAACCTCATCCACCGAGACAGTTTTCCCCCCTCCTCCCCCCTCCCTAAACATAAAACAAGATTGAAACCCCAACAACAGATCATTACTCGTTTCAGACTTCTCTTTTTTCGCACATTTTAGCGTGGAATCTCTGCACATTCCACCACTAGAAACCCCTTGGTATACCATGAACCCCCTGTATATCAGGAAAGTATCGACAAAACCGTACACTCCCACCCGACTCCATGCAGAAATTCCCTCAAGCCTCACTTCAGCTGCGCAATCCCCTACCAATAATATTAGTAAGCATCATCTCCGATGCATCGATAGGTATAACAATTGTGCCTCAAACATTGTGAAACTTAAAATAACATGAGTCTCCTTCCATCACCATCTGGACATCTCCCATCAGTCCGGAGAAGAAGAGGTAAGACCCCTCCTGGTACTCCTGTTTCTGGAACATCCCCTGCGAGGCAATCCATCTCTGTACGTCTGGCGATCCCCATTGTTGTCTTGGGACAAGCTTTCCACAAATTTAGCCGCCTCCCCTGGAGATGAAAACGATTCCACACCACCACCGGGCTCGAAGATCTTAAGAATGGCGGGAAACATCAAAGAGAACCGAATGCATTTCTGGACCAGTAGAGAGCACACCGTGCTGAAGGCACGCCGCTTGCGTGTAACCTCTGCCAAGTAATCTCCGAACATTAAGATTCTGTTGCCTCGCACTCTCACTTGTGCCGAGGACCTTCGATAGGCCTGTAGCACGTTTGTTTTATCCACATAGTCCAGGTACTTCACAATAACTGGTCGCGGTCTTGCTGGAGCGCCATCTTGGATAACACTTCGTATTGGTCCCACTCTATGAGCTCTCTCCGCTCTCAGCGGGGCAGGCAAGCCCAGCGCCTGAGGCAATTCCACAGCACACAACTTTAGCAGCTGGCCTGCTGGTATAGATTCTGGGAGCCCAATGATGCGTAAATTACTCCTTCTCGAGCGATTCTCCAGGTCATCAACTTTATCTACCAGCTGGAGATTGGAAGCAATTACCTTCTTCACCTCCTCCTGTGTTCCCGCTAACTCATCCTCCAATAAACTGAGACATTGCTCCAAATCAGTGACTCGTTCCGCCTGAGCTGAGGTCTCCGACTGTATTTGATGTAATAATTTCGACACCGTCGCCTCCAAAGAAGCTGTAATATCTGGGGCTATAAGTTTAGCTACTTCTATGGCCAAAGCTCGACATGAAATGTCCATATTGTGAAGCATAGTATCAGGCTCACCTTCTTCCGTTGCTGGCTGGGCCAGAGGAGGTAGTGATGCCGAGCGCGAGCTCGTGCTCCTCGTGTTCCTGGCCGGCTCAGGCGCCATTTTCCCCAGCGGCAGCATGTCGTCAGTCTGCAGGGCCTGTGAGTTTAATCCTGGGGTCCCGGTTTTCACCAGGAATCTCTCCATACGCCGGAGAGAAGCCTGTACGTCGGGTTGTCGGCCAATGGCCTCAAGTCGGGTATCAAAGCCTCGGGACCCCAGTTTTTTGAGTCGGGTTAACGGAGCTCTCTTTACTCGCGTCTAATCATGTGCGCGCCGGAACCGGAAGTCAACCCCAGTAGTTTTTATGCCAGGCCATACAGGTGCGATGATGCCTTCCACCCAGGTCTCTGAATGTCCCATAGGCCCAACCAGCATAGGAGAGGTTGGTCAGAACGGGCCAACCGATGGAGCTTCCCACCCATTTGTAAATCTCTATATTTATTTTTTCGTTTTTTTGAGTCAACTTTAGACGGTGCAAAAGTAAAGGCCTGGCTTGGTTTTAACATCATCTGACAGGTTGATCTTTTCGCATCTACAGCGATGTTGGCTTCATCTTTTTGCATTACCAGAGATGCAAGAACCTGTTTTGTGGATCACCACAGATGCGTTGATGGCCCAGATGGCACTTTACACACACTGTGTGGTTAAAAATAAAAACACTGATGCATTACTGATGTGGCACACTCACAGCAGTGTTCTGAGCCTTCACATGGAATTTGGGGGGTATACTCACATTTTGGGGTGACGCCCCAAAATGTCAAAATTGCACTCTGGGTGCTATGTAAGCACAGTGAGGGGGTAGGGAAAGTACATTGATGTTTTATGGTTACAGGATGAAAGTTCTGAAGCACTGAAACCAGCAGTTTTATTATTAACTACCAGTTTCACTCATGATACGTTCATGAGTTCAGATACATAGAGACCTGATGCATTCTCTCGCCGGACACTATGGTCACTGGTATGGACAGTTTAGACAGAAGTTCTTTCTTACCCAATATTGCCTCTCCTAGCAACCCTAGGCTTTGGGATTTTTGGGGACACAAGCGCACAAGATGGCCACCAAGGCCGCAATATAGACAGAGTCCCGAAGTGCGTCTGCATTGTCTCTCCTGGGTGGATAGCTTACACTGGTCCATCATCACAGACTCCTTAGGAGGATTGACATCTGAGGACAGCAGGGGTTGCTGCAAAGTAGGGACCAGACTAGGAAGGCCTCCCTCCCGACGGACCTCTTGGAGGCATTCTCGGATCCGCATATCAATCCGGGCGGACAGAAGGATGAGGTCATCCAGGGTAGATGGCAGGTCTCGAGTGTCAAGTTCTTCCTTAATGAGGCTCTGTCACCAGATTATAAGTGCCCTATCTCCTACATAATCTGATCGGCGCTGTAAAGTAGATAACAGCAGTGGTTTTTTTTATTTTGAAAAACTATCAATTTTGAGCAAGTTATGAGCAATTTTAGATTTAGTTTCTTAAAGACCAACTGGGCGTGTTTTTACTTTTGACCAAGTGGGTGTTGTAAAGAAGTGTATGAGACTAACCAATCAGTGATCAATCAGCTTCATACACTTCTCATTGTTCCAGCCCAGCTTCTTTCACTGCATAATCACAATGAGAAGTGTATGAGGCTCAATGATTGGTCAGCCTCATACACTTCTTTACAACACCCACTTGGTCAAAAGTAAAAACACGCCCAGTTGGTCTTTAAGAAACTAAATCTAAAATTGCTCATAACTTGCTCAAAATTTATCGTTTTTCAAAATAAAAACACTGCTGTTATCTACATTACAGCGCAGATCAGATTATGTAGGAGATAGGGCACTTATAATCTGGTGACAGAGCCTCTTTAATTTTAGGAGACATTCCATGCCAGAATGCAGCCACCAGGGCCTCATTGTTCCATAGCAGTTCTCCCGCCAGGGTGCGGAAGTGGATGGCGTACCCGCTCACAGAGGTGTCTCCTTGGCATAGGTTAATCAAGGAAGCCGCTGCAGATGAGACTCGTCCAGGCTCCTCAAACACTGTTGCAAAATGACCGGAGGAATTTCTGGAAGTCACGGGTGTCTGGTCCATGTCTCAGATAGGGTTCGCCCATGCAAGAGTCTTGCCAGTGAGGAGAGAGATGATGAAAGCGACCCTGGCGCCGTCAGATGACCTAGTCGACACTGCCAGGAGGTGTAGTAGGAGGAACGGCTGCTCGTGCCTCCTGCCGACGTGCGAGAATGTTCAAAGCCTGGAGGATTTGGTCCTGTCGAGACCGGAGCTCTAGCATATCCGCCCACATTTCTTGTGATGTCGTCATGGTCCTGGATCAAACAGCAGCGTCCATGGCCTGAGCTTACTGTCACTTAGGGTTCGTGGACCCACTAAGCCGTACCGCCTTGGCGGTATGGCAGCTGGCCAACAGGGCGCAGGTCAGAGTCTATAGTTTATATAGGATACCTGTGGCAGCTCGGACAGTAGCAAGGCAGGCTTGGCAGGAACTAGACAGCAGGGAGACGTCAGATGTGGAGAACCAGAACCGGCATGGTATACAGCACAGCATGGCTACAGCTAAGCATGGCACTAGATCAGGATACAGGTTACAGGATACAGGAAAAGGAAACACAGGGAGAAGGAAACACTAGGGGACCATTTACAAGACAAACTTGGAATACAACAACATAGCTCAAGCGTGGGAGGATGGGGCTGGGAGCTTCTTATAGCCCAGGATGCTCTGGAGCAATTAGCTCAATCACAAACATGCATGCGCTCTGGCCTCTCAAGTCCGGACTGAGCTCGTGAGCTAACCCTGGTGGTCACTGTGGAACAGGATGGCCGTATGTGCAGACACCTCTTGACAGAAGGGCGTCGACTGGATGTAAGGAGTTTGTGGTCAGCGACCACGGACGTTACAATAGGATTGGATACAGTGGCTCGGCAGACAGTAACACACAGGAAAGAATTGGATATAGGGCCAAGCTCTTTGACATTGCGGCTCCAGCGCTGGACCCAGGAAAGGTAAGAATAATAACTGTTTTGCTTTTTTATGTTACTAATTATTTTTGTTTGTTTGTGTTTTTTTTACAAGTTCGGTTGTTGGACTACTTCAGATTCGAGGACTACTTCAAAAACTTTTTTTTTTTATTCTCAATAAAAAGGTTAATGGGGGTTGTGTGTGGGTTTTTATTTCAATAAAATATTTTTCCTTTCATAGAAACCAATGAAAAAAGCAGCTACTGCAAATTTCACTGCGGACTGTCCGCAACGGAATTCAACAGCAATTCCGCCAGGTCTGAACATGCCCTTAAGAAACCTCCAAAAAGCTGTTTTTGAATACTTTAACCCCTTGAAGTCTAAGCCATTTTCTGATTTTTCATTTTTGTTTTTCACTCCACGCCTTCCATGAGCCACAACTTTTTTATTTTTTCATTAATGGAGGGGTATGAAGTCTTATTTCTTTGCAGGAGGAGTTGTAGTTTTTATTGGCACCATTTAAAGTACTATATAATGTACTGGGAAACTGGAACAATTTTGATGTGGGGTGGAATTGGAAAAATCTGCAATTCCTACATTTTCGTTTGGGTTTCGTTTTTACGTCTTTCTCTATGCGGTAAAAACAACAAATAACTTTATTCTGCTGGACAATACGATCACGGTAATACCAAATTTATATAGTTTTTTTAAAGTTTTCCTCATTTTACAAAGAAAAAACAATTTGTTAAAAAAACATAATAGGTGCTGCCATATAGTGAAAGCCATAACGTCTTTATTTATTTTTTGACGATTGAACGGAGTGAGGGCTTATTTTTTGCGGCACGTGCTGTGGTTTTTATTGGTAGAATTTTTTGGTACATACGACTTTTTGATCAGTTTTTATTAAAAATATTTTTTACTGCTAAATTGACCAAAAAATAGCAAAATTTGTTGTTTTATTATTTTTTTATTTTTACGGTGTTCACCGTGCGAGATAAGTAATACTATATTGTAGTAGTTAAATTCCAAAAAATCAGTGTATATAGTAAACGTTAATTAATAAATGTATAGTCCTTCCTAGAAAAACATTAAAAGTGGTTTTATTTGTATAGTACTAAAAATAGGGCACTAAATGCCAAAAGTACTGAGTGGAGGCGTAGGCACACAGATCCACGGTCCCTGATAAATGTCAGGAAACAGGTGATATTGAAAAACCTTTCAATCGATATGACACAAGACAGGGGTAGCAGTAATACTCCTCAACCACTTGCCATAGCGATGCAAAGGTAAACAAGCCTCCTTGAAATGTCCTGTATGCACATAGAAACAGACGTGCCACACTCTGGACATGCACAGGGGACCTACACAAATATAGATGTGGTCTGGTTACCACAGTAAAGCAACGTCCCAACGCGTTTCTGCAGCCCTTTAACTACAGGGCAGCATCCTCAGGGGTTAAATTCGCTTATTATTAATGAACTGCCGAACAGCACATTTTCTGCTGTTTGTTTTGTTTTCTCCGGCCTGCACTGAGACACTGATAGATGGTCTGAGCCGGAGAATACAAAACAGTTACAGGGCTGCAGAAACGCGTTGGGACGTTGCTTTACTGTGGTAACCAGACCACATCTACATTTGCTTAGGTCCCCTGTGCATGTCCAGAGTGTGGCACGTCTGTTTCTTTGTGCATACAGGACATTTCAAGGAGGCTTGTTTACCTTTGCATCGCTATGGCAAGTGATTGAGGAGTACTACTGCTACCCCTGTCTTGTGTCATATCGATTGAAAGGTTTTTCAATATCACCTGTTTCCTGACATTTATCAGGGACCGTGGATCTGTGTGCCTACGCCTACACTCAGTACTTTTGGCATTTAGTGCCATATTTTTTATACTATACCAATAAAACTATATTGTAGTAGTTCTGACTTTTATGGACAAAACTATATCAATTCTTTTTTTTTATATTTATATATATATATATATATATATATATATGTATATATATATATATATATATATATATATATATTACCTCAGAACAAAATGGGAAAAGTTTTTTTTTCTTTACTTTTAATTTATTTTTATTTTTTTCACTACTGAAAACTTAATTTATCTTTTTGTTTTACACTGTTTATTAGTACCCCTAGGGGACTTGAACCAGCCATTTTCAGATTGCTGGTTCAATACACTGCAATACTAATGTATTGCAATATATTGTCATTGTTGCAGGCATCTGTTAAGCCCTGCCAGAAGCAACGTTTAAGGGTATGTTCACACGCACTGTTTTCAGACTTGATTCGGAAGTTTTACGCCTCCAATTACGCCTGAAAAAACTGCTCCATTACGCCTACAAACATCTGGCCATTGCTTTCAATGGGTTTTACGATGTTCTGTTGCCCTGTAGTGTTATTTTACGCATCGCTGTCAAAAGACGGCGCGTAAAAAGAAGCCAGCGAAAATGAAGTGCATGTCACTTCTCGGAACGTTTTTGGAGCCGTTTTTCATATGACTCCATTAAAAACAAGCTCCAATAACGTCCATACAATATGGCGTGAAAAACGCGAGTAGTTACAAAAACGTCTGAAAATCAGGAGCTGTTTTCGCCTGAAAACAGCTCCATAATTTCAGACATATTTTTTTAAGCTGTGTGAACATACCCTAACAGAGGCAGAGTGAAGGCAGTTCTTGGGGCAGTCATTAGGCCCCCAGTCTGCCATGACAACACATTGGCTCCCAGCGATTGCGTCGTGGAAAGGACGATAGGCTGTCGGAGAGTTTCGCCCCCTCTTTATAACAGCTTGTATGCCGCGGTCGCTATTAATATTTTTATTTCACTGGTCATTAGTGCAGGGTGTCATCTGTAATACACAGCCGACACCCGCAATGTAAGAAGCAGGCTTAGCGCGTGAGCCCCCCCCCGCACCATGACATACCAGAACGTCATGGTGTGCTAATGGTTTAAAAGCTGCTGTTTTTAATGTGGAGTAATTTACATGTGGTTTCTAACATATAGAAACCTTAAAGACGCTTCAGAGTTGAATTGGTCCCTAAAAAAGGTTTTGGAAATGATCTTGAAAATGGAAATATGACTGCTAGACTTGTACATCTCCTGACATCCTAAAAAATAAAAATATATAAAAAAAAATGATGCCAGTAAAAGAAGACGCATGGGAAATGGTAATTGGCAACTATTTTATGTTGTATAACTGTCTTACAACCAGAGAAAATCTAACTTCGAAAAATTATAATTTTTCTACATTTTTGATAAATCTTTGTGACTCACAAATAAATATTAAATGTATTGACCAAAATTTACCCCTATCATAAAGTATAACGTGTCACAAGAAAACGGAAAATTGTTCACTAAGAATTGCTAGGATAAGTAAAAGCATTCCAAAGGTATAAACTCATAAAGTGACATAAATATGGCTCTGTCAGGAAGATGAATACTGGCTGCGACAGCAAGAGGTTAAGAGAAAATTACAACAGATTGCACATATTTCTGAATATTTTGCTGTACGGCTTTCTTAATGTCTTTATTTCTCAGACTGTATATAATGGGATTGAACAGAGGAGTAAATACAGTGTACAGCAGGGATAGGATTTTATTCATGTCCGATGATTGTCCACTTGTTGGAAGAACATAAACACTGAAGAGAGTCAAGAAATAGATAAAGACCACAATGAGGTGGGAGCTACAGGTGGAGAAGGCTTTCTGTCTACTGATATTAGATGAGATCCGTAAGATAGCACGGACAATGTTAACATAACAGATAACAATAAGTGTGACGGGAATAATCGATAACGGAATACTTAGAAGATACACTTGTAGTTTTAAAGGAAATGTATCAGAACAGGAAATTTCCCGTAAGGGAAGAAAATCACAGAACAAATGGTCGATGATATTATGTCCACAGAACTTTAGCCTTAATATTGTTAGGGTGTCACTGAATGCACAGGAAAAACCAACCAACCAGGAGATAGCGACCAATCTGACACAATAACCGCTTGTCATGATAGAGGTGTAACGGAGGGGGTTACAGATGGCCACATATCTGTCATAAGACATCACTGTGAGGAGGAGACATTCAAACATTTCAAAGGAGGCAAAAAATAAAAACTGAGTCATGCAGCCGATATAAGTGATGGTCCCCCCATTATTAAGGAGAATGTGCAGCATATTAGGGACAATATTCAATGGCAGTAAAATATCATTGATGGACAGTAGTGAGATGAAGAAATACATTGGAGTGTGGAGGTTCTTGCTGGTGGACACCAGGGTGATGATCAGGAGATTCCCACATATCGTAAGGCAAAATAATACAAAAAGCAAACATAAGAGGGAAATTCTTAGCTGTGGGCCACCCTGAAAACCCAAGAGGACAAATTCTACAACATCAGTCACATTGTTCTCCTGCATTTAGAAAAAAAATGTAGAAAACAAAGTAATATTATATCTCAAGAAACCAAAATGAATCACTTCTAATATAATATTGTACAGGAACTGGATTCTGCAAATTTCATATTCTCAGAGTCATAGCTGTATGGTGTATAAGATTTTCCAACAAATTGGATTCCTCTATTTTTGTTTAAAGAGGTTGTATAAAATGAGAAAAATATGACTGTTCCCTTTCTTAAACAGCGCCTCTCTTGTGTATGGACTGTGTCTGGCATTTCAGCTCACTACTAATTACTTGAATGGTGCTGTGCTGCAATACCAGATACAGCCCATATGCAAGAGTGGCGCTGTCTTCCTAATCTTTCTAATATCGCTTAGCATTATTTTGTAATAGGCGTCTGTGCTAAGATAAATTAATCAATGGGTACAAATGTTAGTGTAGGTATAAAGAAAATGTTGGTAAGCTGTATAACATTTTTGTTATGATTTGATTTAAAAAATAAATTCTAATGGAGGTCATTTCCTGTATTACTTAAGACAATTTATTTAAACTGACCAAACATTTGGGAGGAGATATAACATTAGTGTGGGGGGAAACTATACAATACCGAGTGAAGAGAGAAATGCCAGCATGGGTGTAAAGAATTTGACTGGTAAGGGGGCCAGGATTCCTTAATTGGGGGGACAATTGTTTTTTGTTTCTTTTAAAAAGGCAAAGTTTAAAGTAAGAGTGCATACAGTAAAGAAAAGAAGCCAGAAATGTGGATGTTATTCATCTAATATTGTTAGTACCCAAAAAAAAAAAAAAAAAAAAAAAGCTATTTTAACCCTATCCCACCCTGGATCGTAGTTTGTCGCAGCCAACAGGGTTGTTTACGTGAAGCAATGTTCTATAATGACACAGTGAGGGGGCCACATCACTTAAGGGTGTCAGATGTATTGTACAGCTGACACCAATGGACAGCCGATATCCCACTCTAGCAGCCGGGCTCGAAGATAACGCTGATCCTGGCCAATAAATCACTTAGATGCCAGACCGCAGTAAGTAAAGAGTTTGACATTCCATTAGAGCTGATTGTGAGGTGCCAATAGGTTACCATGGCAGCTCGGGACCTAAGACAGGCCTCCAGGTCTGCCACTGGTATCAGTGTAAGGGTATGTTCACACGGCTTATTTACGAACGTAATTCGGGCGTTTTACGCCTCGAATTAAGTCCGAAAATGCGCCTCGATAGCGTTGGCAAACATTTTGCCCATTCATTAGAATGGGTCTTACGATGTTCTGTGCACACGCTCATTTTTTTTATGCCCCGCTGTCAAAAGGCGGGGCGTAAAAAATACACCCGCGTCAAAGAAGTGCCTGTCACTTATTCAGACGTAAATGGAGCCGTTTTCGATGGACTCCATGGAAAACCAGTTCCATTTAATGTCCGTAATGGACGCAGCAAAAAGCACCTCAACATGCCATTACGGCTGAAATTACGGTGCTGTTTTCTCCTGAAAACAGCCCCATAATTTCAGCCGTTACGGACGCTGCCGTGTGAACATACCCTTATACTGACAGGGACTAATGATTTTGAATACTAATTATTCCAGAGCATTATACAACTGATTAAATAATTTCAGAATCAGCTCTACTGGTGGCACTAAGAAAAAACTTAAATAAAGTGTAAAAACAAACGTGTCCAGAATAACAAAGAAATACAACTTTTTGTATATTAAAAAAAATTTATTTTGTAAAAATATTAAACAAAAAAATATTTCCAATCTTCCTATTCTACCGATCACAAGGACATTATTCACCCTCTGGAATACACCACCATAGGAGCCATTTTTTTTTTCTACAGGCATTACCATATATTTGGATCAATTTTCTCTTGAGTTCTACTTTAAAAGAAAAATCATCCATTGAAATCTTATCTTTTGCCAGGACAGCAGAATGGCAGGCAACATTTTTGTCCAGTGCACATGTAGTTTTTGGGGCAGTTTTTTTAGTTTTTAGCCAAAGCCAGAAGTAGAGGGAGGACTTTTAGTTTCCTTTTTTTTAGGATCCTTTCTGTGTCGGCTAAATAGAGACTGCTTTATAACTGCAATTGTGAATCCAGCCTCGTATACTGTAGTGATGAGATGCCTCAAAATGTACAGTAAGTGATTGATGAATATAAATCTCCAAGTTCACATGAAATATAAGTTTCTGCTTGTGCACACACCCTAAGGCCAGTTTTATGTGAGATAAGTATTGGTGCATTTCTTTAAGAGTATTAATGCTGTAAATCTCGGTCAAGCCTGAATTTACGGCCATTATACTGTTATTAGAAACTGGCGTTAGGGTTGGGATTTCCCTAACATCGACCTGGACAGGTCATTATTCTACTTGTCTTCAAAACAGAAGACAGATATAATAAATAAAAGTTAGTCAAAAGATGTGTTGTCCAAGGACTTTTAACACTATTTACCCTGTAAAAATTTGATAAGTTACAGTAATCATAAATATTCCTTAAAATGAGCATTTACTCAACAGAACTTACGTCAGGTCCATGTCCATGTTCTGAAACAAACATTTCCTTATAGATAAAACAAAATTAGATGCAGTTATAATAAATATTAAGAGGGAAGATCCCAGGATGTATCTGGGGACTGTTCAAGGTCAAAGGCTTTCCAGTTTAATGAAGTTGTGTGATATAATATATAGTGATCAGACACATGGTCATAGTAATAATATATGAAGCATAAAGTGATGACTACCTGAATATATACACAGAATGAACACAGGTGACGTGTAGATCAACTCTATGGAGATGGTTTTTCGTTGTCTCCTGAGCTTCTGTTGAGTGAAGAAAATAAAAATAACATTATTCATCATTAACCTTTACTTCACTTTCTTGATTCGCAGATCAATTAATTTCATCCTTATGGAAATAAAGTTTAACATCAAGAGGAAAACATTCAAAAAGTAAAACACTGATTAGAAAAGGAAACTTTTAAAGTAAAAAGTTTAAGAAATGTTGTATTGAAAACTTCACACGTACACTACCTGTAATGACGGGGTAGGGAGACAGATAGGTGAGCCCTAATCTACCCGCCACTCAGTCCCTGCTTACTTGCAACGGCCCGTCCTCGGCGACGGCGTACAACTGGGCGACGGTCCCTACTCTCACTATGTGCACGACAGACAGACAAGGGTACAAAGAAGCTAAGGGAAAAGGGGCAGATGCCCACAGCAACACCGTGTGCTACAAGAGTAGTGAACGAGCCGAGTCAAACCAGGAGTGTACGAGGTACCAAACGCAGAGCAAGAGAGTAGTCAGTAAAGCCAGGGTCACTATGAAGCAGAGGACAAATAGTACAAGTAGAAGCAGCAGAGCCAGGAAACAAGCAGAATCACAGGCAAAGGAGAAGCAGGAAATGAAGGTATAAATAGACAGAGGGCGGGAGCTAGCTCCGTCTGGCCAGGCTGTGATAGGCTCTCCCACTCCTCAGCCTCCCAGCCTGAGTGGTAGTAGAAGGAGTAACTCTATCAAACTTAGGAGCAGGTGCAGACTGAGTAAACACGGGCGTCGACACAGAAGCTGTGTCTGGCAGATCCTTTACAGTACCCCCCCTTTTATGAGGGGCCACTGGACCCTTTAAAGGTGGACCTGGCTTATTGGGGAACTGAAGATGGAACCTCCTGAGCAATACCCCAGCGTGAACAACCCGGGCGGGTACCCAAGTCTTCTCCTAAGGCCCGTATCCTCTCCAATGGAACAGGTACTAGAGGGAGCCTTGGACCATCCTGCTGTCCACAATCTTGGCCACCTCTAATTCTACCCCTTCAGGGGTGAGAACAGGGACAGGAGGTTTCCTCGAGGGAGCCAAGGACGGGGAGCAGCGTTTCAGGAGGGAGGCATGAAACACGTCGTGTATTCGAAAAGACGGGGGTAACTCCAGTCGAAAGGAGACAGGGTTAAGGACTTCAATGACCTTGTACGGCCCTATAAACCGGGGAGCTAATTTTTTGGACGGGACTTTAAGGCGCAAATTTTTAGAAGACAGCCACACCAGATCCCCGACCACAAACAAGGGGTTAACAGAACGTCTTCTATCTGCCTGACTCTTTTGTATGCTCTGGGACACCTCTAGGTTCTTCTGAACCTGGGCCCAGACTGTGCACAGTTCCCGATGAACGACATCTACCTCGGGATTGTTGGAGCCACCAGGTGAAACGGAAGAGAACCGTGGATTAAACCCAAAATTACAGAAAAAGGGGGAGACCCCTGACGATTTACTGACCCGGTTATTAATGGAAAATTCAGCGAGGGAAATGAAGGAGACCCAATCATATTGACAGTCAGAGATGAAACACCTTAAATATTGTTCTAGAGACTGAATAGTCCGCTCAGTCTGGCCATTAGTTTCAGGATGGAAGGCCGAGGAGAAGGACAGATCAATCTCCAACTTCTTACAGAAGGCTCTCCAAAACAATGAAACATATTGTACCCCTCAGTCAGAAACAATATTGACAGGAACCCCATGGAGACGCAGGATGTGTTTGACAAACAAGGTAGCTAACGTCTTAGCATTGGGTAGTTTCTTGAGGGGCACAAAGTGGCACATTTTACAGAAACGGTCTACTACGACCCACACCACCGACTTGCCTTGAAATGGAGGCAGATCGGTGATAAAATCCATGGAGATATGGGTCCAAGGTCTCTGGGGAATGGGCAAAGAACATAGTAAGCCCGCTGGTCGGGACCTGGGAGTGTTGGACCTAGCACAAATTTCACAAGGCCTTAACGTCTTTAAGCAACCCAGGCCACCAATAGTTTCTGGCAATGAGGTGCTTGGTACCCAGGATGCCTGGATGGCCAGATAGTGCAGAGTCATGATTCTCCCTGAGTACCCTTAGCCGGAATTTCAGGGGAACAAACAGCTTGTTCTCAGGAAGGTTCCCGGGAGCTGAACCTTGATCAGCCGCAATTTCGGAGACTAGGTCAGAATCAACAGAGGAAATGATTATACCTGGGGGCAAAACACAAGCAGGATCTTCCTCCAAAGGAGGGCTAGCCATGAAGCTACGCGACAGTGCATCCGCGTTAATATTTTTAGACCCAGCCCTATAGGTGACCAAAAAGTTGAATCTAGTAAAAAATAACGACCATCGAGCTTGTCTCGGGTTTAGCCTCCGGGCAGATTCTAGGAAAATCAGATTCTTGTGGTCAGTAAGGACCGTTACCTGGTGCCTAGCCCCCTCCAGGAAGTGGCGCCACTCTTCAAATGCCCATTTAATGACTAAGAGTTCGCGGTTGCCAATGTCATAGTTACTCTCAGTGGGTGAGTACTTCCTGGAGAAGTAGGCACAGGGACGGAGATGGATGAGGGACCTGGTACCCTGGGACAAGACAGCACCCACTCCCACCTTGGAGGCGTCAACCTCCACGATGAACGGCTCTATTTGGTTAGGCTGAATCAGCACTGGGGCTGAGATAAAGCACTTCTTAAGGACCTCAAAAGCCTGGACGGCCTCAGGAGGCCAGTGGAGAAGATCAGCACCTTTGCGAGTGAGATCCGTAAGAGGCTTAGCGATGACCGAGAAGTTAGCAATAAATCTCCTGTAATAATTAGCAAACCCCAGGAAGCACTGTAACGCCTTCAGGGAGGCAGGTTGGACCAATTCAGCCACAGCCTGAACCTTAGCAGGGTCCATGCGGAATTCATGAGGAGTAAGGATATGACCCAAAAATGGTATCTCTTGCACCCCAAACACACATTTTTCGGTTTTAGCAAACAGTTTGTTTTCCCGAAGGGCCTCGAGCACCTTCCTGACATGCTCAATGTGGGAGGACCAGTCCTTGGAAAACACCAGTATGTCATCAAGGTACACTACAAGAAATACCCCCAGGTAGTCTCTTAAAATCTCATTTATGAAATTCTGGAAGACCGCGGGAGCATTACACAACCCAAAGGGCATGACAAGGTATTTGAAATGACCTTCGGGCTTGTTAAACGCAGTCTTCCACTCATCCCCCTCTTTGATGCGGATAAGGTTATAAGCCCCCGTAGATCAAACTTAGAGAACCATTGAGCCCCCTGAACCTGATTGAAGAGATCAGGAATCAACGGAAGGGGATACTGGTTCCTTACAGTGACCTTATTCAAGTTTCGGTAATCGATGCACGGCCTAAGACCACCATCCTTCTTCCCTACGAAGAAGAAGCCAGCACCTACCGGAGAAGTAGAGGGGCGAATGTAACCCTTGGCCAGGCATTCCTGGATATACTCTCTCATGGCTTCACGTTCGGGACAAGAGAGATTAAATATCCTACCCTTAGGGAGCTTAGCCCCTGCTATCAAATCGATTGCGCAATCGTACTGTAAAGGATCTGCCAGACACAACTTCTGTGTCGACGCCCATAGGTAATCAGTCTGCACCTGCTTCTATGTCTGTGAGACTGACTCCATCTTCCACCACCCAGGATGGCAGGCTTAGGAGTGGGAGAGCCTATCACAGCCTGGCCAGACGGAGCTAGCTCCCGCCCTCTGTCTATTTATACCTGCCTTTCCTGTTCCTCCTTTGCTTGTGATTCTTCTCTGCTGGTTTCCTGGCCCTGCTGCAGCTTCTTGAACTTCTGATTCTCTGCTTGTGATTGACCATGGCTTTACTGACCCCTCTTCTGCTCTGCGTTTTTGTACATCGCTCATCTCCTGGTTTGACTCGGCTCGTTAACTTCGCTTGTTGCTCACGGTGTTCCCGTGGGCAACTTCCCCATTTCCCTGGCTTCTTTGTACCCTTGTCTGTTTGTCTGTCGTGCACCTATTGAGAGTAAGGACCGTCGCCCAGTTGTACCACGTCGCCTAGGGCGGGTCGTTGCAAGTAGGCAGGGACTGAGTGGCGGGTAGATTAGGGCTCACCTGTCTGTCTCCCTACCCCGACATTACACGTACTCTCTATGAGGAGGTAACACTTCGGAGGCTTTTTTAGAAAAAACATCAGCGAAGTCCTGAATAAACTCAGGTAGAGTGTTCACCTCCTCAGAGAGAGAAATAGAATTAACAGAAAAAACATGACGTCATGCATTCATTACCCCATTTGGTAAGATCCCCAGTGTTCCAGTTAAACAAGGGATTATGCATCTGCAACCAGGGTAGGCCTAAAACCAAATTGGACGATAATCCCTGCATCACCAGTACAGAGCACTGCTCCAAATGCATTGAGCCAACAAGGAGTGCAAAAACAGGGGTATGCTGCATAAAATAACCATTAGCAAGAGGAGTGGAGTCGATACCCACTACCGGGACAGGTTTAGGCAATTCAATCAATGGCATAGCTAGAGACATAGCAAATTCCACAGACATAATACTAGCAGAAGACCCTGAATCCACGAAGGCATTGCCGGTAGCAGGCCTACCTCCAAAAGAGACCTGAAAGGGAAGAAAGATCTTATTAGGTATTATGTATACGGGAAATACCTGTGCGCCCAAGCAAACTCCCCGATGGTCACTTAGGCGCGGAAGTTTTCCGGCTGCTTATTCTTACACCTAGGACAGTTGTTCACTTGATGCTTGTCATCCCCACAGTAGAAGCAGAGACCATTCTTCCTGCGGAACTCTCTACGTTGTTGGGGAGACACGGAGACCCCGAGTTGCATAGGTTCATCCGAGTTTTCCGTGGAAGAGCGAAGCAACGGCACCTCGGGAGCCATCATGGGGGAGCCAGAGGAGAAGGCACAAAAACGTTCAAGTTGTCGTTCCCTGAGACGTCGGTCAAGACGTACCACTAAAGCCATTACCTGATCTAGAGAGTCAGAAGAGGGATACCTAACTAACCGGTCCTTCAGGGCCTTCGACAGACCCAATCTAAACTGGCACCTCAAGGCAGGGTCATTCCGCCGGGAAGCTACACACCACTTCCTAAAGTTCGAACAGTACTCCTCAACGGGTCTCTTACCCTGACGTAAGGTCAACAGCTGACTCTTGGCAAAGGCAGTCTTGTCAGTCTCGTCATATATGAGCCCGAGAGCAGAAAAAAAAAAGGTCAACAGAGGAAAGCTAAGGGGCGTCGGGAGCCAAGGAGAAGGCCCATTCTTGGGGCCTGTCCTGGAGCCGGGACATAATTATAGCCACTTGCTGGCTCTCAGAACCTGAGGAGTGGGGCTTTAGACAGAAATAGAGCCTACAACTCTCCCGAAAGGAGATAAAAGTCTTCCGATCCCCTGAGAACCGGTCAGGCAACTTGAGGTGGGGTTCAAGAGGTGAGGTGGGGGGCACTACCAGGGTAGCATCATGCAGGTTGCCCCTCTGAGTCAGGGCTTGGACCTGTAGGGAGAGGCCCTTCATTTGCTGAGTCATAGTCTCAAGGGGGTCCATAGTGTGTCAAGGACCAGGGTAGAAAAGGTTTATGGGCCTGTGATTATGTAATGACGGGGTAGGGAGACAGACAGGTGGGCCCAAATCTACCCGCCACTCAGTCCCTATCTACTTGCAACGGCCCGTCCTAGGCGACGCCGTACAACTGGGCGACGGTCCCTACTTTCACTATGTGCACGACAGACAGACAAGGGTACAAAGCAGCTAAGGGAGCTAACAGACTTAGGAGCAGGTGCATACTGAGTAACCACGGGCGTCAACACAGAAGCTGTGTCTGGCAGATTCTTTACTCTACCGTTCAAAAGTTTAGGGTCACTTAGAAATTTCCTTATTTTTGAAAGAAAAGCCGTTTTTTTCAATGAAGATAACATTAAATTAATCAGAAATACACTCTATACATTGTTAATGTGGTAAATGACTATTCTATCTGCAAACATCTGGTTTTTAATGCAATATCTACATAGGTGTATAGAGGCCCATTTTCAGCAACCATCACTCCAGTGTTCTAATGGTACATTGTGTTTGCTAACTGTGTTAGAAGGCTAATGGATGATTAGAAAACACTTGAAAACCCTTGTGCAATTATGTTAGCACCGCTGTAAACAGTTTTTCTGTTTAGAGGAGCTATAAAACTGACCTTCCTTTGAGCTAGTTGAGAATCTGGAGCATTACATTTGTGGGTACGATTAAACTCTCAAAATAGCTAGAAAAAGAGAGCTTTCATGTGAAACTCGACAGTCTATTCTTGTTCTTAGAAATGAAGGCTATTCCATGCGAGAAATTGCCAAGAAACTGAAGATTTCCTAAAATGGTGTGTACTACTCCCTTCAGAGGACAGCACACACAGGCTCAAACCTGAGTAGAAAGAGGAGTAGGAGGCCCCGCTGCACAACTGAGCAACAAGACAAGTACATTAGAGTCTCTAGTTTGAGAAATAGACGCCTCACAGGTCCTCAACTGACAGCTTCATTAAATAATACCCACAAAACGCCAGTGTCAGCGTCTACAGTGAAGAGGCAACTCCAGGATGCTGGCCTTCAGGGCAGAGTGGCAAAGAAAAAGGGCAAAAGCACACAGACATTGGACAGAGAAAGATTGGAAAAAAGTGTTATGGACAGACGAATCGAAGTTTGAGGTGTTTGGATCACACAGAAGAACATTTGTGAGACGCAGAACAACTGAAAATATGCTGGAAGAGTGCCTGACGCCATCTGTCAAGCATGGCGGAGGTAATGTGATGATCTGGGCTTGCTTTGGTGCTGGTAAAGTGGGAGATTTGTACACGGTAAAAGGGATTTTGAATAAGGAAGGCTATCACTCCATTTTGCAACGCCATGCCATACCCTGTGGACAGCGCTTGATTGGAGCCAATTTCATCCTACAACAGGACAATGACCCAAAGCACACCTCCAAATTATGCAAGAACTATTTAGGGAAGAAGCAGGCAGCTGGTATTCTATCTGTAATGGAGTGGCCAGCGCAGTCACCAGATCTCAACCCCATAGAGCTGTTGTGGGAGCAGCTTGACCGTATGGCACGCAAGAAGTGCCCATCAAGCCAATCCAACTTGTGGGAGAGCCTTCTGCAAGCATGGGGTGAAATTTCTCCCGATTACCTCAGCAAATTAACAGCTAGAATGCCAAAGGTCTGCAATGCTGTAATTGCTGCAAATGGAGCATTCTTTGACGAAAGCAAAGTTTGAAGGAGAAAATTATTATTTCAAATAACAATCATTATTTCTAACCTTGTTTACTGTATTTTCTAGTCATTTTGCAACTCATTTGATAAATATAAGTGTGAGTTTTCATGGAAAACACAAAATTGTGTGGGTGACCCTAAACTTTTGAACGGTAGTGTAGATTAATACCATGAATAATTCATAATAAGAAAATATAAAAAAAATTAATCACAGGCCTCATGACTCTGCTATAGTACGGCTCTATAGACCCAGCAAGTTGTACAGAACAATGTTATGACACCAATAGCATTCTATGGGGCCTTAGGGTACTATTACACGGACCGACATGTGCCTTGATCAGCGCTCATTTACAAGGAGACAGCTTGTTGATTGGCTTTTGTTTGCTCTTTTCACATGGAGCAATGATTGGATACAAATAGGGGTGAACGCTCGTCACTCCGATCACTCGTCCCCAAACATTTTTATCATGTCGGCAGAGCAGCTCTCTGATTACACGGGGAGATGTTATGCCGACAACAATGATTTTTAATTCTGCATAAAAGAGCAGATCAGCCGATGAATGAGTGTTTGCTTGTTCATCGGCTGATATTTGCCCTGTATAATATTATACAGGGCGATGATCGGGAAGGAGCGTTCATATGAACGCTTGTTAGTCTAAACATTGTCCCGTGTATTAGGGCCTTTACTTTATCTCCTTATGCCCCTGATTTTGTGCAGACGTTTTATTCTGTTGTATTCCTGTTAAAAAAAAAAAAATCCCATATCCCATCAGATGCCATATTATGAAGTATTGTTGAAAAGTCCTGGATATTCTCATGCTTTCTGGTAAATCCAACATAAAGGAGACTGTATTCATTTGTCTTAAAATCTTAAAAGGATCAATAAATCTAGGCCCCAACTTGCCACATGATTGTTCTATACTGATGTTTTTGGTGGACAACCACACCCTATCTTCCCCTTTGAATTTATGTGGCCTGTGGTTACGATCAAACTTGTGTTTAGCACAAAGGGCAGCGGAGCCCAAAGCCCAATGGCCCTTACTCCACACTGACTTAAACTGTCAAAACCCACACTGCCGGCAAATGAAGATGACTTGGGGTGAAGACCATAATTACAGAAAAACTGAGGGACATTAGTGGATTCATTACACAATTGTTATAAGCAGAAGCTGGACCCAATCATCATGTAGTTATTAAACATAATACCGGAGATAAAGCTCGAATGTCTGGTTTACTCTCTCAGTCTAAACATTGGTCTGTGGATGATGGACAGTGGAGAAACCCAAATCAATACCTAAATTTGCACAAAAGGTGAACCCCTGTCAGACACAATAATTTCAGGAATACCATGAAGTCTCACCACTTGTTGAACAGAATGAGTAGCCAGCTTATCAACAGAAGGCAAGCCAGACAAGGGTATAAAATGGGCCAATTTAATGAACCTGTCTACAACAGCCTAAATGGTATCTGGCCAACTCATCATTAAAGTCCATGGATATGTGTGTCCATGGTTTCCTGGGAGTGGGTAAGATTTTACCTGACCAAAAGGTAATGCCCTAGATGTCTTATTGCAAGTACAGATGTCACATTCCCAACAAACCTTTTGTAATGTCCGTGGCTGCGGGCCGTCAGCTCCAACCTCCCCCTGATAGCCGCAGACACGAGTCGGCAAGCGCGTCCACTCACCTCAGCCGGATCCCGTGGGTGCGCACGCACACTTGTGCCCGATCTTAAAGAGGGCAGCGCGCACCGGACATTCTGATGACCCCTGACCCCTGAGTACCCTGGACTATACACCGCGTTCCAAATTATTATGCAAATGTTATTTTTTGCTGATTTTCCTAAATAGTCGATGCAAATGACAGTCAGTATAATCTTCAAGCCATCAACCGTTGGAGTATAATCCAAATTTTATTGAGCAAATCTCCTAATGATAACAGATTTTTTTTAGAAGTAAAAAACTCAAAATGCACTGTTTCAAATTATTATGCACAACAGAGATCAAAACATTTTAAAGGTTGTAAAGAGAACTAAAATTATAATTTGTTGAATTTGCAGCATCAGGAGGTTATATTTACAGAAATCAAAAGCCCTTTCAATAAAAAAAAACTTAACAGGCCAAGTTACATGTTAACATAGGACCCCTTCTTTGATATCACCTTCACAATTCTTGCATCCATAGAATTTGTGAGTATTTGGACAGTTTCTGCTTGAATATCTTTGCAGGATGTCAGAATAGCCACCCAGAGCTTCTGTTTTGATGTGAACTGCCTCCCACCGTCATAGATATTTTGTTGAGGATGCTCCAAAGGTTCCCAATAGGGTTGAGGTCAGGGGAACATGGGGGCCACACCATGAGTTTCTCTCCTTTTATGCCCATAGCAGCCAATGACACAGAGGTATTCTTTGCAGCATGAGATGGTGCATTGTCATGCATGAAGATAATTTTGTTACGGAAGGAACGGTTCTTCTTTTTGTACCACGGAAGAAAGTGGTCAGTCATAAACTCTACGTACTTTGCAGAGGTCATTTTCACACCGTCAGGGATCCTAAAGGGGCTTACCAGCTCTCTCCCCATGATTCCAGCCCAAAACATGACTCCGCCACCTCCTTGCTGATGTTGCAGCCTTGTTGGGACATGGTGGCCATTCACCAACCATCCACTACTCCATCCATCTGGACCATCCAGGGTTGCACGGCACTCATCAGTAAACAACACGGTTTGAAAATTAGTCTTCATGTATTTCTGAGTCCACTGCAACCATTTCTGCTTGTGAGCATTGTTTAGGGGTGGCCGAATAATAGCTTTATGCACACTTGCAAACCTCTGGAGAATCCTACACCTTGAGGTTCGCAGGACACCAGGGGCACCAGCGGCTTCAAATACCTGTTTGCTGCTTTGCAATGGCATTTTAGCAGCTGCTCTCCTAATTCTATTAATTTGTCTGGTAGAAACCTTCCTCATTATGCCTTTATCTGAACAAACCCGTCTGTGCTCTGAATCAGCCACAAATCTTTTCACAGTACGATGATCACGCTTACGTTTTCTTGAAATATCCAATATTTTCATACCTTGTCCAAGGTATTGCACTATTTCACGCTTTTCGGCAGCAGAGAAATCCTTTTTCTTTCCCATATTGCTTGAAACCTGTGACCTGCTTAATAATGTGGAACGTCCTTCTTAAGTAGTTTTCCTTTGATTGGGCACACCTGGCAAACTAAATATCACAGGTGTCTGAGATTGATTACAATGATCCAAAGAGCCCTAAGACACAATACCATCCGTGAGTTGAATTGAAAAACTAATAAGTAAATGTTTATGAAACTTAAATCCAATGTGCATAATAAATTGGAACATAGTGTAAGAGGGGTCCAGCCCCCTGCTTCTATGCCTGAGCGTTGTTGTTGTTCCCTATAGTTTGTCTATGTGATGGCCTCCTAGTGTGTTCCAGTTCCTGTACATGTTCCAGTTCCTGTTCCTGTTCCTTGCATTTCCATACCACCCTGTCTAGCACTGTGTTGTGCCAAAGTCGTGTTTTGCTGTTCCACGTCTGACCTGCTTCACCTCACCTGACGTCTACCTGCTGCCTAGTCCTAGCCGAGCTTGCCTTGCTACTGTCTGAGCTGCCACAGGTACCCTATATGAACTATAGACATTGTCCTGCACCCTGTTGGCCAGCTGCCTTACCGCCAAGGCGGTACGGCCCAGTGGGTCCACAGACCCTTCGTGACAGTTTGCTCAGGCCATGGACCCCGCTGATCGATTCAAGACTATGACGACGTCACAGGAGATGCGAGCGGATATGTTGGACCTCCGGTCTCAACAGGACCATCTCCTCCAAGCGTTGAACATTCTTGCACGTCGGCAGGCGGCACAACCTGCCGTTCCTCCTACTACACCTCCTGGCAATGTTGATCCTCAGACTACACCTCTTGGCAGTATTGACTCACAAATTTATTTGCCACTTCCTGACCGCTATAATGGGGAAGCAAGTAACTGTCGTAGTTTTCTTAATCAATGCCAGATCCACTTCAGCCTGTATGGTAGGACATTTTCATCTGATGGTGCCAGGGTCGCTTTAATCATCTCTCTCCTCACTAGCAAGGCTCTTGCATGGGCAAACCCTATCTGGGAGAGACTAGGACCAGAGACCCGTGACTTCCCAGCCTTCCTCTGGACTTTTCGCATGGTTTTTGAGGAGCCTGGACGGGTCTCATCTGCAGCAGCATCTATGATTAACCTACGCCAAGGAGACACCTCCGTGAGTGAGTACACCATCCACTTCCGCACCATGGTGGGAGAGCTCTTATGGAACAATGAGGCTCTGGTGGCTGCATTCTGGCATGGACTATCTTTTAGAATTAAGGACGAACTTGCAGCCCGGGATCTGCCGTCTACCCTGGATTACCTCATCCTTTTGTCCGCCCGGATTTATATACGGATCCGTGAACATCTCCAAGAGGTTAGACGGGAGGGAGCCCTTCCTACTTTGGTCCCTACTTTGCAGAAACCCCTGCTGCTCTCAGATGTCGATTCTCCTAAGGAGTCGGTAATAATGGATCAGTATAATTTATCTTCCCAGGATAGACAACGCAGATGCACATCTGCACTCTGTCTTTATTGCGGCCTCGGTGGCCATCTTGTGCGCCAGTGCCCCCAAAAATCCCAAAACCTAGGGTTGCTAGGAGTGACAACCTTGGGTAAAGATGCACTTCCGTCCAAATTGTCCATACCTGTGACCATAATGTCCGGCGAGAAAACGCATCAGGTCTCTGTGTATCTGGACTCTGGATCCGCTGCTGATTTCATCCACAGAGATCTGGTGGACCTTCTGGAGAGGCCATTGACAGTTTCCTCAGTGAATGGACTACCTCTACCAGACCAAGTTATAGCTGTGACCAAGCCACTGAGGCTCCAAGCGGGAGCCCTTCAGTCCAAACTTCTGTCTTTCTTTGTTCTGTCCAAGGCTGTTAACCCTGTGTTGCTGGGCCTGCCTTGGCTCCGACTGCATGCCCCAGCCCTGGACTGGAATTCAGGAAAGGTTCTCCAGTGGGTCCCTGAGTGTCAAGGTCATTGCCTTGTGCGGATTCATTCGGCTCAGCCTTCGGTGCATCTTTCTTTGGCAGAATTGCCGAGTCATTATGCTGCTTTTTTGGACGTCTTCTGCAAGAGGGAGGCGTAGACATTGCCCCCACATCGAGTGTATGACTGCCCTATTGAACTGGTTTCTGGTGCATCCCTTCCCCGTGGTAGGGTATATCCTCTCCCCTTGCCAGAGACTCTGTCCATGTCCGCCTATGTGAAAGAGAACTTCGAAAGGGGCTTCGTACGAATGTCTTCCTCCCCGGCAGGAGACGGGTTCTTCTTTGTTAGAAAGTATGGCTCTCTCCGTCCTTGCATCGACTACCGTGGTCTCAACCAGATCACGGTGAAGAATAAATATCCGTTGCCACTGATCTCTGAACTATTTGATCGTATACGTGGTGCAACATTTTTTTCTAAACTAGACCTGCGTGGGGCTTACAACCTAGTCCGGATTCGCTAGGGTGATGAATGGAAGACTGCATTTAACACCCGTGATGGACACTATGAGTATTTAGTAATACCCTTCGGCCTGTGTAATGCTCCCGTGGTCTTCCAGGAGTTTGCGAATGACATTTTCCGTGACCTCCTCTATGTTTGTGTTGTGACGCACCAGAGACATGTCCATCAGGTTCTTCTACGGTTAAGGGAGAATCGTCTGTACGCCAAGTTGGAGAAGTGCGTGTTTTTACAAGGTCTACATGCTCTACCCTTCCTGGGCTACATTGTCTCGAATCGAGGTCTCGAGATGGATCCTGAAAAGGTAAAGTCTGTCCTGTAATGGCCACGTCCTCAAGGCTTGAGGGCCATACAGCGCTTTTTAGGATTCGCTAATTTTTACAGGCAGTTTATTCCGAACTTCTCCTCACTGACTTCTCCCATCTCTAATCTTACTAAGAAGGGTATGAACGCCAAGGTGTGGACTCCCGAAGCAGAGTCTGCATTCAATAGCCTGAAGAGTGCCTTCACATCAGCCTCTATCCTTCATCATCCGGATGTCTCCCTGCAATTCTAGTTGGAGGTGGACGCGTCCTCTGTCGGTGCTGGTGCACTCCTGTTCCAGAGAGGCCCCAAGGGCAAGTCAAGGGTATGTGGATACTTTTCCAAGCTCTTCTCTTCTGCAGAACGCAACTACTCGATTGGGGATCGGGAGTTACAGGCCATCAAATTGGCTCTGGAGGAGTGGAGACATCTACTAGAGGGCGTAGCTCATCCGATCTTGATTGTTACGGACCTTAAGAATCTGACCTACCTCCAGACGGCCCAACGACTGAACCCTCGTCAGGCCAGGTGGTCACTGTTCTTTGCAAGGTTCCAGTTTGAGCTTCATTATCGCCCGGCCGACAAGAATGTGAGGGCCGATGCCTTGTCCAGGTCTTTTAAGACAGAAGACAATATTGAGAGTCCACAGAATATTATTGAATATTATTATGTCTTGCATTAACTCTGTCAATCCCCTGCAAGTTGGGGACATTCCTCCAGGGAGGACTTTTGTGTGCCTGGCTGATCGTGGAAGAATCCTCCACTGGGGACACTCCTCTAGACTGGCAGGTCAAGCAGGGTTACTTAAGACCCGGGATTTGATTACTCGTCATTTCTGGTGGCCCACACTGCCCAAGGATATTGTGGACTTCTATTTTTCCTGTGCTGTTTGTACAGCCAACAAGGCCACCCACTCCAGACCTGCTGGTCTGCTCCAGCCATTGCCTGTGCCCATTGCTCCTTGGCAGCATATAGCTATGGACTTTATCACGAACCTGCCTCTCTCTGCTGGATGCAGTGCTGTCTGGGTGGTGGTGGACCGAAGATGGCCCACTTAGTTCCTCTGACTGGTCTTCCTTCTGCTCCTCAGTTGGCCAAGTTGATTATCCAACACATCTTCCGCCTGCACGGCTTGCCGCAGCATATTGTGTCTGATCGGGGGGTTCAGTTTACCTCGAAGTTCTGGAGAGCCCTCTGTGGACTTCTTGGCGTAAAGTTGGACTACCATCCTCAGTCTAATGGTCAGGTCGAGAGGATCAACCAGATTTTGGAGAACTACCTATGCCACTTCATCTTCAAGCAGCATGATGACTGGGTGCAGCTGCTTCCATGGACAGAGTTCTCCTACAATAATCACACCAGCGAGTCTACTAGGATTACACCATTCTGCATTATCTACGGCCAGCACCCACAAACTCCTCTCCCGGTGCCTGATACTTCCGAGGTACCTGCAGCTGACTCCAAGTTTAGATACTTTTTGCAGATCTGGCAGCAGACTCGATCTACGATCCTAATGGCAGTGGATCGCATGAAACGGAAGGCTGACACAAGGAGAAGAGCCTCCTCGGTTTCTTCCTGGCACTAAGGTCTGGCTGTCATTCAGGAATATCCGACTGAGGGTGTCGTCATGTAAATTTGCTCCCAGGTTCCTCGGACCATCGGAGGTTCTGCAGCGGATCAACCCTGTCGCCTACAAGCTTCGGCTGCCTCCTACCCTCGGGATTCTCAACTCCTTCCATGTCTCCCTCCTGAAACCAGTGATCCTGAACCGCTATTCCAAGACTCCCAGACCTGTGGTTGCCTCCAGCGGCCCTTCGGACATCTTTGAGGTCAAGGAGATCTTGGACACCAAGAGAGTGAGAGGAAAGACTTTTTATTTGGTGGATTGGTGGGGGTTTGGCCCTGACGAGAGGTCCTGGGAGCCAGAGGAGAATCTCAATGCTCCTACTCTTCTGAAGCAGTTTCTCTCTCGCTCTGGACCCAAGAAGAGGGGGCGTAAGAGGGAGGATACTGTAATGTCTTTGTCTGCGGGCCATCAACTCCAACCTCCCCCTGACAGCCGCAGCCACGAGTCGGCAAGCACTGGCCCCTGCCTCCTCCTCAGGAGACGCCAGCGCTCGCGTACACTCACCTTAGCCGGATCCCGTAGGATCTCATGCCCGCACTTAAAGGGGCAGCACGCACAGGACATTCTGATGACCCTTGACCCGTGAGTACCCTGGACTATAAGAGGGTTCCAGCCCCCTGCTTCTATGCCTGAGCATTGTTGTTGTTCCCTATGGTTGGTCTATGTGATGGCCTCCTAGTGTGTTCCAGTTCCTGTACGTGTTCCAGTTCCTGTTCCTGTTCCTTGCATTTCCATACCACCCTGTCTAGCACTGTGTTGTGCCAAAGTCGTGTCGTGCTGTTCCACATCTGACCTGCTTCACCTCGCCTGACAACTACCTACTGCCTAGTCCTAGCCGAGCTTGCCTTTCCACTGTCCGAGCTGCCAAAGGTACTCTATACGAACTATAGACATTGTCCTGCACCCTGTTGGCCAGCTGCCTTACTGCCAAGGCGGTAAGGCCCAGTGGGTCCACAGACCCTACGTGACACCTTTCCATATGTCTCCTCATATGTGGCCACGAAACATATCGAGACAAGGTCTTACACATCTTAGTGATACCTGGATGACCCAACAATTTGCTACCTTGACACCCTAAAAGAACAGTAGAAACAAAAAAAAACAAAAAAACATTAGTCGGGTATCTCTGGAGGTGCCTGAGATTGAGCCTGCAAAAGTAAATCAGAAATATTCTGTGTTAGCCCTGTGACATTTCTATCAGGACGAATGATGAAAGAAGGTACAGTGGTAACCACAAATTCTTGATACTCAACTGGCAGACCCTGAAGACTGGTAACTGTAACTAGACTCGGGGAACTAAAACATCTCCCTGAACAAAACTTTCCCCACTGCACTAATTCTCCTGAAGTCTAATCACACATTGGATAATGGAGGGACAACCAAGGATACCCCAAAATAATTGGATAGGAGGAAGCACGAGCTAACAGAAAATAAAATAGTCTCACAGTGAATAGTTCCCACTGACTTAAGATCAGGAGAACGGAATCTTACCGATCCTCCAGACACGAGAGTTTCATCCAATGAACAAATGTCAATGGGTTTCTCAAGAGGTGCAGGTATAATACCCAAATTCTTAGCCAAATCAAAATCTATAAAATCTGCCGCAGCACAAGAATCAACAAAGGCCTGCATATGTAAAAATATGCCCTTACATTCAATATTACAGGGCAGCAACACAACAACACACTATTTGTGGGAGAAAATTAAGTGCGCCCAGATGAACTTCCCCATCCACTTCTAGGCTCTGAAATTTTCCCAACTTAAGAGGACACTTTTGGGCAAAATACCCCTCTTAACCGCAATACAAACAACAACCTAAGCATCTACTCCATTACCCAGGTCAAATATTTCTAATTATAGAAAAGTCTTTCAGTATGACAAATTACTACATGATGCAAAAACAACAACAACAAAACAGGCATCTATAAGACAAAGCTCTTCAACCCCTTGTCACACCATGACAACACTGTACACCATGGTGCGGGGGTTAAAGTGTGGAGTGGGCCGACATGTTGAGCCCGCTCTATACGCTGCGGGTATCAGCTGTTTATTATAGCTGACTGTAATGATGGGGGTAGGGAAACGGACAAGTGAGCCCTAATCTACCCGCCACTCTGTCCCTGCCTACTTGCAACGACCCGCCCTAGGCGACGGGGTACAACTGGGCAGCGGTCCCTACGCTCAGTAAGTGCACGAGACAAACAGACAAGGGTACACAAAGCTAAGGGAAATGGGGCAGTTGCCCACGGCAACACCGTGAGCAAAAGGAGTGGTGAACGAGCCGAGTCAAGCCAGGAGTGCACGAGGTACCAAACGCAGAGCAGGAGAGTAGTCAGTAAGCCGGGGTCAGTATGGAGCAGGACCAAATAGTCAGAAGCTGTAGCTGGGCCAGGAAACCACACGAGAAGACTCACAAGCAAAGGAGGAACAGGAAAGGCGGGTATTAATAGACAGAGGGCGGGAGCTAGCTCCGTCTGGCCAGGTTGCGATAGGCTCTCCCACTCCTAAGCCTGCTATCCTGAGTGGTGGAAGATGGAGTCAGTCTCAGAGACATAGACTCAGGTGCAGACTGATTACCTATGGGCGTATACACAGAAGTTGTGCCTGGAAGATCCTTTACACTGACACCCACTAATGGCCAGATACAGAGAGAACTCTGATCCTGGCCATTTAATCACTTAGATGATGCGGTTAATTACCATCATGGCATCAAAGCCGTTAGAAAGAGGGGGTCAGCAGGGGGGCTGCATCAAAATAACAGGGTGCCGATGGTTGTCATGGCAGCCTGGGGGCCTAATGATGGCCCCTAGGTCTGCCTTTTTTCTGCTTCTGTCAAGCTGTGCCTCTGGCAGGGCTTAATAAGAGCAGGTAGAAACGACAATACAGTGCAATAAATGAGTATTGCAGTATATTGTACCAGCGATCTGATGCTGGTTCAAATCCCCTAGGGGGACTAAAGAAAAAAACTTTTAAGAATAGTTAAATAAAGTTTTTAGTAATGTAAAAAAATTGAAAAATATTTTTAAAAAAGTCTATTCCAAATTTTCCTCTAAAGTTATGTAAAAAAAAACAACTTAAAATTAGTATCGCCGTGTCCGTAAAAAGTCTGAACTATTGCAATATAACATAACTTAGCTTGCACTGCGAACGCCCTAAAAAAAAGAAAACTCTAGGATTGCTACTTTTTTTATTCATCTTAGCTCTCAAAATGTTTTTGTTTTTTTTATAAAAAGTGATCAAAAACTCGTATGTATCAAAAAATGGTACAAAAATGACAGGAAAATAAAAAATGAATGTATAAAAAATATTAAAACAAAGTATGCAAATTTGGTTTTTCCAATTCCACCTCACAAAGATTTTTTTTCCATTTCCCAGTACATTATAAGGTACTTTAAATAGCGACAATAGAAACTACAACTCCTCACGCAAATACCAAGACTGCACACCAATCTATTGATGGAAAAATACAAAAGTTATGGCTCTTGGAAGGTGGGGAAAGAAACACAAACATACAAAAAAATAAAATAGCTGCGGCCCAAGGGGTTAATCAAATGGACTATGCAAATACGGAATAATTACAAGTCAGTTGGAAAAAATAGACTAATTTCAATGAATAATTCCATTCGTAAGCTGAGCCATACATTTCATTTACTGACTGGAATTTTAAGCTCTTTCTGTTGTTTGCTTTAGATTTGCTTCATTGACTTTTTGACATCACCCCAGAGATCATCCCCTGACTCTGCAGAGGACGGATTCCTCCAGGACTTCATCTACCAGCTTATAAAATGCAGAATATCAGCCATTATGTGTTAGGTCCGCTGCCAGCACAATTCATCATCTACAGTTTGTCTGCACAATTTCCACCTACACAGAAGAGAGCTGTAAGTACAAGACTGTCCTCTCCTCAGTTGCCAAAATGTAGAGAGGTGCAAACTGATCCACCTTAGGCATTGTTTTTAAATTTGGCTATAAAAGAATCCTAAATATTCAGCTGTAAGGGTCAGTTTTATAATTCTGTAGCCAGTAGAAAAGAAAATGCCTAGTTACATATAGAAAGAAAACAGAAAAGGTCTTCCTGAGTCTGTAATGAATATTACATATTTTTATTATTGTTAAAAAAAAAATAGAAAATCATAATTGACCTTTCCATGCCATTCACCAACTATAATGTAATATGTGATGGCACTAGGAAATATAATCCTCTTTGGCTGATTGGTGTATATACGGTATATAGCTATTTTACTTTTTCTAATAATTTTTGTTAATCCAGATTGCGCTTCACCAAAGGCCTCAAGTTTTTAAAGTTTTTTATATTTTGTTCCAAAAATGTTATTTTATGAATATATTTACTACTTGTCTAGACGCAGAGCTCTTTTATATGGCATTTGTTGGAACATGCCACAATATTTTTTTTTTGATGTATTGCATTTGAAATCAGAGACAAACAGATCTACAGTGGGGCCCATAGATTGTGCAATAGCTCTGATATATGCTGTCCTCTCTCAGATCACACACAGCCCTTATTTTCTAGAAAATGTTCACTGATGAAGCAACACGTCATCATAATATAGAGATGGTGGCCGACAGATTAGACTGTTACAGATTATGTGTTTGATGTTTTGAACGGTGTGATGAATGATTGCAGATACGTATGTTGTTTTGTCGGCATTGAAAGTGTTAAGATTGTGAGACTAGACGCTGTTAGAAGCTGTGAGTGTGTGACCCCCCTCCCTCCCCCCTGTAGTATGCCGTGTTTGGGAGGAGGAGGGGGGGCTGACTGGGTGCAGTCTGCAGGGCTGAGGAGACAAAGGGATTTCAATATGCACTGCTGAGATATATATATATCAGTAATGTCTACAAAACTAAATAAATTTATTCTCTTTGCGCATGCGCTGTTGTTTATAAAAGTTCCGATATTTATGTGTTATGATGTGATCAGATTTCATGTGTTTTGATGTTAATTCAGATGTATTAAACTACAGATACTGTGAGACACGGGGTTTTGAAAATGTATGTGCCCCCCACCGTTCCTAATTTTTATATACAGTTTATTGGTTTGCAGTAATTAATGTTATCAGATATATTATTTTCTGTTTTATTGAATAACTAACTACAATTGTTTTGTTTTTGATTTCACACATGAGTTATGTCATTGTAAAGATCAAATGTATTTTCGTCAGGAAAATTTAATTTTTTTTTCAGGCTGTTGTACATTACAGGGGGTTAAACTAGTGCCCAACTTTGTTATGTTGAGATGTAGTTTTGAACTCTGCTACATTACTTTCGCAGAGTCCACAAAGGGGGGAATGGTGAAGGAACTGATCAGGTACAATTTTGGTTTGTTTTGAGTTAATTAATTTGGTTTCAGGAGATCTAAAAATGTGTATGAGACCCCAATGAGTAATCCAGATTAAATGTGTATGAGAGTAACCTAAATGTTGAGGTTTTTCTGTGTAGATGGTTCCAGATCTTTCCAGAACAGTAAATATGGCACTGGGTAAGCTGTGCTGTAGTCTCCACCCAATATGAGGTATTGTGTAAGAGACCATCCCCCTCCAGCAAAGTTACACAGGAGGCAGAGGTGACATCACTCACAGATGGGTCTTTACAGATTTAGATGGGGGAGAAGGCAAAACAAAAAAAAAAATTGTCTGGACATTGTTAATTTGATGTAAAGTTTTTAGGAATGTTTTATTTTTATTTGTTTTTGTATTAATCAAGTATTTGCAGAACCGGATAAAAGTGAGATTCTCAAAGTATTCTGGATTATCAGATGAGTGTGGAGAAGTGTATAATATTTGTTTTTATTTTAGAGGATGAAGACGCCACCCCTTTGAGATGTTCTATCTATATGTGACATGGGTTTTTAATGTAAATTTGTAATAAAGAGATTTTATTATACAGTATGTACAAGACAGGATACGAGGCACCAGGTAAATCATCCAGAAACCACTCTCACCTTCTTGTTCATCTCAAGGAGCGGAGCTGGAGGTGCTTGCTGAGGCTGTAACCTGGCGAAAGTTAAGACGGCCGACATTTACACTGACTCTAGGTACGCTTTTGGCATCGCCCATAATTATGGGCCCATTGGTAGTAGGAACTTTATTGGATCATCGGGTAAGCCAATTGAGAGAGCAAGAGAAGACAGACCTGACAACAAGGGTATGTGCAGCCAGGTGTCAGTAAATTGGCTTGTCCCTGGATACAATAATGCCACCACTAGGTTTGTAGCAGCCGGCATGATGTGCGTATGGCATGACATAGGTAAAACAGCAAAGGTACCTGTGAAAAGTGCAGCCCGGCCAGATTACCAGTCCCAGCGACTGCAGAACATACAACTATCCGAGGTAGAAGTGTATGACAATGTGCTCGTGTGTGTAGACCTGTTCTCAGGGGGGCCTGAAGCCCGGCCTGTATCTTCCCCACTACAGATGTTGTGTGTAAGTGACGGGGGAACAATGTTATCCCAAGTATTGACCTGATGTTTATACAATGATAAGATGTCAGCAGTTCTCCAGATGTTGTCCCAAAGTTAGTTTGTTTAATAACTGTATTTAAGAAGTGTTGTGGTAATATTAAATACTGAGGTTAAGTTTTATGTAAAGTTCTAGACCAGCCTTAGCATTGGACTATTAGAGTCATGCGTCAAATAAAAGGTACAGAAGCGGAATATTCCCATTCGAAAAAAAAATGTATTTGTTTATTTTTATTTTTGTTGTGAAATGGAAATTTTAGAGCAGAGAATTCTGTGCAGTGTATATATGTGTATGTATAGATATATATATAAAGAAAAGAGGAATCAGTTTGTAGGTATCAGTTTTAGTTACTGACCAGTGTGAACGTTTAACATAAATCTGTCATTGTTAATGTTTTTCTTCAAGTTAATTATCTGATTAAGATCAATTACTGATTAGGCTATGAAAAGCTTGTTCTCCACAGGAAGAGTCCAACTGGGAGCGGAAGGCGTGAGAACCAGATTCTGACAGAATGTGGACGGATAAAGGAAGGTAAACCGGTAACACCCAAGGCACTCTTGATGGCACTTGCATTGATGGTGTATGACCTCACATATGCCCCAAGACTGCAAGGATCGATTTGGTAAGATCTAATTGGTATGTCCCAGGTTTTACAGCTGTTGCTGCTAAATTCTGTTAGAGCTGTTTGATTTGCCTACAGAACAGTCCTGGCAGACCGGTGCCAACCTTATCATACCCGCCTCCCACAAAGAGAACCGACCTTGAGAGGCCTTCCCAGGTAGAACGAACCAGATTAGAGTAAGAAAAAATTGGTTTGAGACACTTGTCAAATAAACATGTGGAATCTGTGTATGTTTCTGTGAGGTGGAGATGTTCTAGGCAATCAGCTGAGATCAAGGTACAAATCCTGCTGAAAGAGTATCACCAAGTGCAAATTAAGTACCCAATAATTACACATCTTCTAGGTGCCATGTCCATTGTAACAGAGAAGTTGTTTTTTTTCCTTATATAAAGGTGTTTGATGTCGTTTAAGGGCCTGACATTATTGTATGTACTTATAACAACGTTTATAGTGTATGCGGATGATGTTATCACCAGATTAGTATTTATTTTAACAATTGACAAGAGTTGGGTGTCCCCAGCAAGTGCCAGTAAATATGAACTAAGAGACTTTTAATATGATGAACTCCATCACTGAGATGCGGCAGGCGCAGCCTGAGAAACTACAACGCGTTTATCATGAACTGACGGCAGTGACACAATTCTAAGCGGCCGCCCAGACAAGTAACTTGCCAGAGGAAGAGTACAGATGCGGAGGGTTCGTGATAGTCACAATACAACTCCACTAATCCGCCTACGTGGGATCTCACCCCAGGCTCACAGCATGAGGTGCTATGTACAGCCTGATGACGTAAACTAAAGGCGACGGTGTCGGACAGATGAGAAGGACCAAACCAAGTCCTGATGACATCAGCAAAGATCAAAGTAAAGACCAAAGACCTGAGTGAATCCGTCAGCAGGATCAAGTGTTTTGATAAGTAAGTGACTAGGAGGGGGTAATAATAACTCCCCCACTGGACACCAACGTAGTCTGACTCCACAATTGTGTGGGTTAACCTGAGGGTGAAAGTCAGTGAAGAGCAGAAGACAGGAGAAGAAGAAGACGATGGTGTACAGGACTGGCAATTAACTGATGGGACCCGAAACCTGAGGGTGATAGCATTATGATTATTAGTTGAGGCCCTATTGTTTATAATGTCTGAGGTTTATAATTATAATGTGTGTAAATATGCCACGGTGCTGCAAATTACAATCTGAGGAGTTTTATGTGGAGGTGTGAGGTGAAGGTCACTGTGCTGCCCATGACCTGTCATATCTGCAGGGGTAAAGTCCCATTAGGATAGTAAGTGACAGTGCGACAATTATTACTGTTAATAAAAATGTAGACCGGATTAATTATATATATATATATTACAAACAGCAGCGGTTTGTAGATTATATCAAGACAACCATCCTGTATCCAGAGGAGAATAGGGAAAGTTAGGACCACTCCGACACCTTGGAAGTCCAGGTACAAAGGGAGGTTACTCATCAGGAGTAGCTCGTCTCAAGCTGGTGAAGAAATCCAAAACCCCTACCCGCCTGGTTTGAGTGGTCAGTGATAGGTTGCTAGGCAAGACTCAGGCATAGAGTAATAATATTTTTAGGGGGGACTGTCAGGGATCATTACTATGTATATTGTTTGAAAAATATTATCCTCACACATATGTATATACATTTCAGTTCTTTGTGTAATATACTGACATATATAACAAGTTATTTGTTCATGTCGGACACACCTATGGAAGACACCGCCCCCTGGAATGCAAGAAGAGTGAGTCTGAGAAACTGGTGGGGGCTTGGGCACTCCCACATCTCTGGGGAGGAGGCATGTGTCTCTTTCTGTGTTTCTTTGTTCTGAATAAAAGTTTTCAGTCTTCCTCCTTGTCTGATCAAGGGAAGTTGTGTACCAAACATTTTTGGCTGGTTTACTTCTTCCAGGCATGCCTTCAGCTTTCAATTTACAGAGGTGGTTATTCGGTGTGAAATACGGACCTGACAAACTCACCACATCGGACATCATAGTGACCTCAGATATTGTCCCGAATATGCTTCATATGATATTGAAGGATGGTATCACAGTGTCTCTACCTCGATGTATCGCACACTTATACTTCTTTGGTTCCTGTGAGGCTTTTGAATGTCTTCTGTTGACAGTGATGTCCTATGACAGATATCTGGCCATATGTCACCCCCTCCACTATGGCTCCATTATGAATCCTTGGCTTTGCCTGAAGTCTATTATTACATGCTGGTTGTCCAGTTTCTCAGTAACATTAGTTCAAGCACTAAATATCTCCCAGCTCCATTTTTTTGGGTCCAAGGTCATTGATCACTTCTTCTGCGATCTTGACCCCATACTACACCTTTCAACGTCCGATATTTTGGGAATTGAAACACTGGAAGTTTATCTTTGTATCCCTGTGGTTTTGTGTCCATTTCTAATCATAATCATCTCTTATGCTTATATTCTCAGTACGATCCTCAACATCTGGTCCATCACCGGGAGGCAGAAAGCCTTCACCACCTGCAGCTCCCACTTGATAGTGGTGTCTATATTTTTTGGAACGTTAATTTGTATGTATTTAATTCCAATGAAAGCAAAATCTGTCATTCAAAGTAAAATAGTTTCTCTATTTTACACTGTGGTGACTCCACTAATAAATCCCATCATTTACTGTCTCAGAAATAAAGACATTAAGGAAGCAGTAAGAAAAAAAAAATTCTTCTGAACTGGCTGTGGATCTAAAATTCATTTCTTCAGATTTGGTGTTCCAAATGTAAATCTTTCAGTTTTGTAATTACAAAATATAATTATTTTAGACCTGTGGTGGGGGTAGAGGAAAAATTGTCAGCCCTATTTTAATGGAGTGCTTCATTGTGAAGAAAGAAAAAAAAATGCGAACCATGGTGATGCACGAGCAGATTTAACAGTCATCACGAGCCATTCACTCAAGCTGTAATTAATGTTAGAGGCATCACTTCAAATCTAGTATTTAACCTGCACTTAAAAGATCAAGAAGAAAGGTGTTTTTTTTAATAAAAGATTAATGGGAACATGTATTGAAAATTTTGACATGAAGAAAGTGTATTTTGTGTGGTATTATTATTTGTCTTACAAGCAGAGAAAATAAAATGTGGAAACATACATATTTTGAAATATTTTTGATAAATTGTGGTGTTTTTCACAAATAAACCATGAATGTAATGACCAAAGTTTACCACTGACATAAAGTACAATGTGTCACAAGTAAACTGGCTCAGATTCACTTGGATAAGTAAAAGCACTACAAAGTTATAAACACATAAAGTGACACGTTAGGTTAGAAAAATGAGACTTTGCCAGGAAGGTCAGAACTGGCCGCGGTGGCAAGGGGTTAACAATCACAATCACAATCATAATAATAATAATAATCATAATAATGATAATAATAATAGCACCATTTGGAATCAATGAGTCACATTCTGAAATTATTGGCATTAATCGCAGTGAATATTTACATACATAAGAGATTTCTATTTTCTTGCCAAAACATTTTTTTACTGATGATAATAATTTTGCTTTCTTCAGTTTTCTTCAGTAATATATCAATAAAAACATGAAACACCCATAAATAAATAAAATCAGAGCAAGATTACAATGTGACGCAGAAGCTTCCTATGTAGTGTGAAGTGATTGGGAGAACACACACAACCACCGAGGAGGAAAACTTTTCAGATTTCGTCACTCTAATGCAAATAACGTGGTTTTGTGAACTTCAATAAAGAAACAACATAAAATATGGTATAACATAAAGAAAAAAATATCCATACTCACTTTTTGAAGCTCCTGCACTACCGATCCCATGTTCCCCCATGAATTTTCATTTACATTGATGAAGTGATGACCTGCCTTATGTGACTGATCCAGTCGATCACTGCAATCAATACTGACAAGACCGCTGCAGTGAGTGATCGGCTTGATCTGTCATTTGTCGGCATATCATTTCATTATTTCATAAATGCAAACACAGACCAGCGGGGAAACACGGGGTCGGTGGCGGTGAATCGGTGGGGTATTTAAATGGCAAGTATGGGCATTTTTCATTATAATATTCCATATATAGCTGCAGGTCTTTTTTATTCTTATTTTTAAAGCCCAGAAAATCCCTTTAAGTATTAGGGGGAAAAAAGTTATAGTAGATGCTACTTAAAAATCTTAAAGAGGATCAGTTATGTGGCAGACTATCAAAATACCCCCCCTATAAACATGCATGCTTGAATTGGTCAAACTGTCTCATACTTGGATCGGATAGGCTTGCTTGTTTACTATCAGGGATACATTAGCAGAAATTAGATATTGGTCGAGTTGATTCCATGTGAAGCTCATTGGATTCCACGAGCATTTATCTAATGTGTATGACCAGCTTACATTGGGTGGATGATCATTAGTAGAGATGAGCGAACCTGGACAACCGAACCCGGTTTCGGTCCGAACTTCCGGAAAAGTTCGGTTCGCAGCGAATCCGAACTTCACCGGGTTCGGCCGAACCCGTTTTGACCGAACCCGGTTAAAAATATTATAAAAATCGGCAGCCCCTTGTCTCTATCAATCACTGATAGAGAAAAGAGGCTGCTGATTAAAACTAAAATAAAAATCATTTCATACGTACCTGGTCGTTGTCTTGGTGACGAGTCCCTCTTCTTCCTCCAGTCCGACCTTCTTTTCTGACGCGGCAGCCTGTGATTGGCTGCCGAGGCCTCTGCAGCCTGTGATTGGCTGCAGAGGCCTCTGCAGCCTGTGATTGGCTGCAGCGCTCACATGGGCTGCATCGTCATCAAGGAATATCGGGCCGGATATCGAGAGGGACGCGTCACCAAGGCAACGGCCAGGAGACCGGACTGGAGGAAGCAGAAAGTTCTCGGTAAGTATGAACGTGTTTTTTTTTTTACAGTTTACTCTATATTGTGATCGGTAGTCACTGTCCAGGGTGCTGAAACAGTTACTGCCGATCAGTTAACTCTTTCAGCACCCTGGACAGTGACTATTTACTGACGTCGCCTAGGAACGCTGCCGTAATGACGGGTGCACACGTGTAGCCACCCGTCATTACGGGGCCTCATGCACACAACCGTAAAAACACCCGTTATTACGGGTCGCAATTACGACCCGAAATAGCGGGCCCATAGACTTCTGTTAGCCACGGGTACCTTCCTGTTTTCTCACGGGAAAGTGAATGTGCCGTTAAAAAGATAGAAAAATGTTCTATTTTTTTATTTTATGGGCCGTGCTCGTAATTACGACTCGTAATTACGAGCACGGCCGGGCACGGCCGGCTACGGGCATCCGGCCACTTTTGCGAGCCGTGCTGTCATTATAAAGTATAGCAGCACGGCCCGTAAAATAGAAAAATAGAACATGTTCTATTTTTTTAACGGCATGGGCACCTTCCCGTGAGAAAACGGGAAGGTACCCGTGGGTAACAGAAGTCTATGAGCCCGTTATTGAGGGTCGTAATTACGACCCGCAATAACTGGTGTTTTTACGGTCGTGTGCATAATGGGAGCACGGCTCGGAAAAACGACCGGCTGCCCGTGGCCGGCCGTGCTCATCTCCTGAAATACTCTGGGCTGCCTTACACTCTGTGGACAGGTCAGGATCCTGTTTCTTTTAAATGCTGCTAGGGAACCCGCTCGATCCACTATATAAGGCTGCGCTACAGTGCAGCATTTAAAAGAAATAGGATCCTGACCTGTCCACAGAGTTTAAGGCAGCACAGAGTATTTCAGGAGATGAGCGTGCAGATTCAGTGCTGCTGTGAACTCTGTTCTTACCATTACGTAGCTCTCAGTCTGTTACCTCTCCTCCACTACTTTCCTCAATAACACCTTCATGATTGGCAAGTCACCACGTAACGGTAAGAGCAGAGTTCACAGCAGCACAGAGTATTTCAGGAGATGAGCGTGCGGATCTTGTCTGCGGTGGTGACTTGCCAATCATGTGAAGGTGTTATTAAGGACAGGAGTGGAGGAGAGGTAACAGACTGAGCAACGTAATAGTAAGAGTAGAGTTCACAGCAGCACAGAATATTTCAGGAGAGGAGCGTGCAGATTCTGTGCTGCTGTAAACTCTGCTCTTACCATTACGTAGCTCAGTCTGTTACCTCTCCTCCACTCCTGTCCTCAATAACACCTTCACATGATTGGCAAGTCACCACCCCACACAAGATCCGCACGCTCATCTCCTGAAATACTTTGTGCTGCTGTGAACTCTGCTCTTACCATTACGTGGTGACTTGCCAATCATGTGAAGGTGTTCTTGAGGACAGGAGTGGAGGAGAGGTAACAGACTGAGAGCTACGTAATGGTAAGAGCAGAGTTCACAGCAGCACTGAATCTGCACGCTCATCTCCTGAAATACTCTGTGCTGCCTTAAACTCTATGGACAGGTCAGGATCCTGTTTCTTTTAAATGCTGCACTGTAGCGCAGCCTTATATAGTGGATCGAGCGGGTTCCCCAGCAGCATTTAAAAGAAACAGTGTGTGTGTTTGTGTTTGTGTATGTGTGTGTTTGGGTATGTGTCTTTGTCTGTTATTGTTTTTATATGTGTGTGTGTATGTGTGTGTGTGTGTGTGTGTGTGTGTGTGTTTATGTGTGTTTGTGTATATATGGGTGTGTTTGTGTATGTGTGTTTGTGTATATGTGTGTGTATATATGGGTGTATTTGTGTATATGTTTGTGTGTGTGTGTTTGTGTATATGTGTGTGTTTGTGTATATGTGTGTGTTTGTGTATATGTGTGTATATGGGTGTGTGTTTATGTGTGTGTGTTTGTGTATATATGGGTGTGTTTGTGTATATGTGTTTCTGTATATGTGTGTGTTTGTGTATATGTTTGTGTTTGTGTATATGTTTGTGTTTGTGTATATGTGTGTTTGGGTATGTGTGTTTTTGTTTGTATATGTGTTTGTGTATATGTGTTAGTTCGTGTATATGTGTGTGTTTGTGTATAACTTGTTGTGTTTGTGTATAACTGTGTATATGTGTTTGTGTATATGTGTGTGTGTGTATTAGTGTATATGTGTGTGTTCGTGTATATGTGTGTGTTTGGATATGTGTGTTTTTGTTTGTATATGTGTGAGTTTGTGTATATGTGTGTGTGTTTGTCTGTTTATGTCTGTGTATATCTTGTTGTGTTTGTGTATATATGTGTGTGTTTGTGTATGGTTGTTTGTTTGTGTGTGCGTGTATATATGTGTGTAGGTGAGTAGAAGTATAGGTATTGTTCACATTGATAACTTTTTTTATGTTGTTGCAGATTTTGATGTACCGATTGGACTACATCTTCGATTCGTTGGACTACTGCGTAGATCTACGTTTTTTCAAATTTTAATAAAATGGTTAACGAGGGTTTTGTTGGGGATTTCTTATTTCAATAAAAAAGAATTGCCTTTGTGTTTTTTTTTTTACTTTATTAGTGCCTAGATAATGGCAGTTGACTGATGGACAGCGTCCATTATTAAGGCGGTACTTAGTGTTAGCCGGTGCAGAGGTTAGCACTAACCACCCATTATTACCCCGGTACCCACCACCACCAGGGGTGCCGGGAAGAGCTTGGTACGATCCAGTACCCGACCATCTGTTGTGATGGTCGGGTACTGGGGCGGCCGTAGGCTGGTATTATGAGGCTGTGAAGGGCCAAAAACAGTGGACTTCCCACCCTTGTAATGCTAGGCTGCTGCTGCTATGTTGTATCGGGCTGGTTATAAAAATGGGGGGGACCCCCACGTCGTTTTTTTTTAAATTTAACAATAGACGGGTCCCCCACATTTTTAATAACCAGCCATATACAAGGCCACAGCAGTCTGGCATTACATGGGTGGGAAGGGCCACTGGTTTTGTCCATTCCCAGGCTAATAACACTGTGTTGTATGTGGCTGGTTATGATAAATTGGGTGTCTTTTTAAAAAAATAAAAAAATAAATAAATTATTTAAAAAAATGACGTGGGGTCCCCCCCCACTTTTATAACCAGCCAGATACAACACAGCAGCAGCAGCCTAGCATTACAAGGGTGGGAAGGTCCACTGTTTTTGGCCCTTCCCAGCCTCATAATACCAGCCTGCGGCCTCCCCAGAGCCCGACCATCACAACAGATGGTCGGGTACTAGATCGTACCTGGCTCTTCCCGGAACCCCTGGTGGTGGTGGGTACCGGGGTAATAATGGTGGTTAGTGTTAGCCTCTGCACCGGCTAACACTAAGCCTCGCCTTAGTAATGGATGTTGTCACTCAGACAGCGGCCATTACTAAAGTGGTAGTAATAAAATTTGAAAAGAAAAAGACAAAGATATAGATAAAATATTTTATTGAAATAAAGCACCCCCAGCACAACCCTCATTAACCATTTTATTGTAGAAAAAAAACGTCATCTAAGTAGTCCTCGAAACCGACGTAGTCCAAACACCAAACCTGTAAGAAAAAAAAAAATGAAATAAAACATGTCGTAGGCTTAGATTCAGTTTAATGTGTGATACTGACTGTTATACCATGTATAGAAGCCTGCTGCGAAGTTGACTTAGATACAGGGCGCCAGCAGACAGTATCATACATGGCCATGCAGACATATATACAAACAAACATACATGCAAACATACATACATACATATATACAAACATACATACATACAAGCACATATATACATGCAAATATACATACATACAAACATATATACATACATACATACATGCAAACTATCATACATACATACATGCATAAACACACATGAAAACATACATACATACAAACAAACAAACATGCAAAGATGCATACATACATATATACAAGCATGCACAAATATACATGCAAACATAAATACATGCAAACATAATTACATACATGCACATATATATAAACATACATGCAAACATACATGCAAAAATAAAAACATGCAAACATACATACATGCAGATATATACATACATACATACATACATGACAACATACATACATACATACATGCAAACATACATACATGCAAACATACATACATGCAAATATATACATGCAAATATACATACAAACATGCACATATATACATACATGCAAACATGCATGCACATATATACATACATACATACATGACAACATACATACATACATACATACATACATACATACATGACAACATA